>NC_047067.1:21642033-21957225 GCF_902459465.1 Asterias rubens | reverse complement strand
CAAATATAAAGAGAGTACAGACCTTTTTTGAAAGGGCAATCCAAATAGATCCCTCATAAGTATGATTGGAAGCTACTGCTGTGATTTAATTGGTACCCTGCCATTTATAATCGTTATTCCTACTTTAAATCACATGGACGCGGAATGATAAGCAGGCAACCAGTTTCATAGAGCTGCTTAAGCAAATCAACATTGCTTAACAAATTCTTGCTTAGCAAACAAAAATTGCGCGATACCAGTAACAAATGGTAGATAAGACCAGAGCCAAATTTAATGGCTCAGCTTACCATAAATTTGTGGTAAGCAGAGCCATGATACTGAGCATTGATATGGCTGGAAACTGAAATCTGTTACGTATATTTGATGTGCTTAGCTACATTCATGTTTAAACAGCTCTATGAAATTGGACCATGGTAAGGGTTGACAGGGAAAGGGGGGGGGGGGGGGACACCAAACAAAAGCCCTTCAGTTTGACAATGTTAGGTATGATTGGAGTATTAACCAAGGCCTTTCAAATTCATAGGTTGAAACAAAGCCCTCGTTTCCAGACATTGTGGTAAGAGGGTAAACATGGCCAACCATAGGTGTAAATTTGGGGATGTTTTGGGGAAGGAGGCAACTTCCTCTCGGTTCAACCCCTCGCCACACCTAAACCTCCCAATGATGGAAGATCTGACCCAACCCTAAGGTCTAACCTCCCCTCTACCCCGCCCACAGTTATTGGAGTAAGTCTGGAGCCTTGACTCGAAACACAGGTCTCTAATATACAGAAAAATGCGAAGCGGGAGAACATGCTGTACAAAAAAATATAATAACAATAAAAAAGTGTGGGACAAAAAATGATAATAACAATGAGTGAGAAATAAACTAAACGAAGATAACGAAGCAGCCACCGGTTGCGGTGGTTCCTTGCATCATGTTGCGTAACGTTCGGTCCATTGCCTGGCTGCCCGGTCGTGGTCCTCGCGACTGTGGAGAAACTGAGTTGCTATATTACCAACGAGGGGGTCAGCTGCAGGGAGAGGGTGAGAGACAAAAAGCAAGGAATGGTTGTTAGTTTTTAACTGACGTCATAAGTGTTTTTTGCCCAACTGTTTTTGCAGAGCTGCCTGAGTTTTGCCTGGAATAATTCCTTGAGGTTTTCCTCCCATAACTAAAACACAAGATTCATTGTCTTGATTGCGTTCTTGGCTAGTACAGTGATTAAGTTTGCTTGTTCTGAGAGTCCTTGACTTCACAACAAGACCCAATTTCATGGCTCTGCCTACCCTAAGCAAAGAATTGGCGCTTATACGGAAGCATCGAATTATGCGCTTACAGCAAGCGTATTTCACAGGTTAGCAAGCAATGTTTGCCAGTGAAGGTGTGAACTCAACCTTACTAAGCACTCTTCGCTTGCACAGCTAGCGCAGAAATGACAGTAAGAGGAGAATGGTGATTGTAAGCGCAGAACTCAGCAGTAAGCAGAGCCATCATTATAAACCAAAACTAATAAATGAAATAAAACCAAACAAAACTCACCGGGATTGCAGTCTGAGAGTAATGCACAAATGGAAAGCAGAACTTTGGAGATGGTCAACGCAGGACTCCAGTTGTCCTTGAGTATGTCTAGGCATATAATACCCTGGCTGTTTATATTGCAATGGTAGATGCGTGTGCGGAACCTTACCTATGAGACAAATGTAAATAGAAGGTAGAGATTCACCAAATAGTATAGGCTGGAGAAAGGTTTTCTTTAATACAGGGCAAGTACTGGGGCACCTCAACGAGGCAAGTTCTACAAAGGGCCCTAAGGCAAATGGCCTGGGGCATTAGCATCTACAAAGTACTAGGCCTACAGTATACTAAAACATAGGCTGGAGCAAGGTTTTCTTTAGTACAGGGCAAGTACTGGGGCACCTCAACGAGACAAAGTCTACAAAGGGCACTAAGGCAATGGTTAGGGGCATTAGGGCAGTGGTCTCTACAAAGTACTAGGCCTACAGTATACTAAACCTTACCTAAAGACAAATGTAAACAGAACGTAGTGATTGACCAGACGATTCAAATGACAGTTAGTACGGGCTGGGTGTTTTCTTTAGCAAAGGGCACCTCAACGATATGAATTCTACAAAGGGCACTACGGCAATGGCCAGGGGTCATGTTGACAGTTGCCTCTACAAAGTACTAGACCTGTAACGTACTAACTATAGTTACTAGTGCTATCTGCTGTCAAATTACTATCCTTAATCAATTAATTTGGCAATCTACTGTGGAAGTCTTATACACAACAACAAATATGAACACAATGAAAACTTTGAAAATATTAACCTTAACAAGAAAAACAATCAAGAATATCATAATAAATGTGAACGGCACTACGACAATAATCAATTTGCAACATGTGAAAATTTTACAGTCTGTTTCACATAATCACAAACAACATGCACACCTAGAAATCATTAACCTGAAAAAGAAAGATACATTGGAATATAAAAAAAGGCAGTAAACAATTCAAAATGTGTAAAAACAGGAACCATTTGTTCACCAAAAGAAGCGGTGAATCAAATCAAATCAAATCAAGCTAAATGGTCAAAAGAAGTTACATTCACGCACTCATAATAAATTAACACATTTATAACAATTAAATATGCACATCTGAAAAAAAGAAAAAGAAGAAGCCTGAGCATATTAATCAAGTACATTTTTATTTAAAAGACAATTCAAACACGCAATATCACAAATGAATATTTCTGATGAATAAATGGAAATGATCACAACCAGTTCAATGATCAAATGAATAACAGAAGGATATTGAAACACTCATAAATTAAACACATTTTTAAGTTTCATTAAGCACATCTAGAAAAGGAATACATACGAGCAATTTGAACAAGTAACTGGTTTTAAAAAGCCAGTTTAAACACATAATATCACAAATTTGTGATACTTGAATCTTTCTGATGTATTTGGCATTGACCCGACCAGTTAAAGTGTCAAATGACAATACAAGTACACACTCAAAACTAATTTTACACATTTTAAAAATTCATTATTCACATCTGAATAGGGAGAAGTACAGACATTTTAAACAACAGATACAAATGGCAGTTTTTAGTTGCCCAAAAGGCAAGATGAGAAGTGGCGTTCACTAGCCCCTAACACAATAGCCGTTTTTACTAGACATTATTAAACCCAGGGCACTAGTGTTAAGGGCGAGCCGTGGGGCAAGTTTCATAGAGCTGCTTAAGCACAAAAGGTGGCTAAGCAGAATAAGCTTACCAGCTAAAATACAATGTCATAATGTGCAACTTGTGGCTGGTACCCTGCTTATTTCTGCTTAGCAGACAAGCAGCGTTTTCTGGCAGCTCTATGAAATCGGGTCCTAGTGGCTTACGTACCTTTGGTGGTTTGAACGGGTATTCCGGGGAAAAGTTTATATCCAGGAAGAAGACGCCTTTTTCGTAGACCGAACCCCTCGGGCCGAGGATTGATGATCTCCATTCATAAATATTATCACCTTTCGGTCCCGCACTGTAGCAAAAAAAACAAAAGAAAATAAAACTTGTTAAATTGGACTCTTCTTAATCTTTTACAAGGTGCGATGCTCAGTAATTTGACTCTCCTGAAGACGAGCAGAGTATACTGTTTGAAACGTCAAGACCACACTGCAACGGCTCTTCTCAGAGCCAACACTTCTCAAAAAGGGGATTTAATACATGGTTAGACCCGTAAGTTTACTATTTATTTATTCAAGCCTAAAATTAAGGTTGGCCTTGGTGCAAATGTTTCTCATCATAGACTTCAAGATTAAAGTGCCCTTTACAAAATGAAAATGGCCTTGCTCTCTCAAAGATGAAAACTTACGCTAAGAATCAAGACTGGGCTGGAATATCTCTTATTGAGTAGAATGCAAGTTTTTTCTCTGGATGTTTTTGAAATGACCAGCCAGCTCAAATATTAATTGAAGATGTCGCACAATCATCTTCACTCCCCACGGGACAGTGTATGTCTTCCCCAAGCCCACAAAATTCAAGGATTTTAAATAAAGAAGTGTAGTACTGCTTAACTCCCTTCATTACTTCGCAACGACAGAATAAAAAACCTTTCAAAACAACAACAAGTTGTAAATAGGAAACGCCTCCTTCGAGCTAGAGAGCAACACATCAAAAACAGAATCAATAACGCAAGTGTTTCCACGGCAACCATCTGTACAATCCTGACAGATATTGAACAAGCTGTACTGGATCAGGAAATCAGCCATACATGTAATATAAACGAAAAAACATTGTCGGAACGACTCCCTCTGAAATAACGTAGTTATTGAGAAAGAGTTCATTTTTCACTAAAATAATTACCAGACTTCTATTTAGAAATCTTTTATTCCTATCTGAAAGCACACAAATTCATCCAACAAGGGTGTTTTTTCTTTCATAATTTTCTCGCAACTTGATGACCAATTGAGCCCAAATTTTCACAGGCTTGTTATTTTATGCTTATTATGGGACACACCAGGGCCAAATTTCATAGCGCTGCTTAGCGGCCGATTTTGTGTTTACTGTGCGATTTCCATTTCCTAGCGCTGCTAACCATAAGCATATGAAAAGGCATGCTAACCTTCCGGTGCTTACCCCTTACCGCACGAAAATAAATGACGTCACAATGCAAATCCACGGTAAACACACAATATGGCCGCCCAATTTTTCTGCTAACCTGTGAAATACGCTAAGGCTTTAGCGAATTTTTCTGCTACAGTTAGCACACAAATTTGCTTACCGTTAGGCAGCGCTATGAAACTGGGCCCTGGTGAGAACAGTGGTCTTTGACAATTACCAAACGTGTACAGTGCCTTTAAACCATTGTAGTACAAATTGGCCTTATAATAAGTTATAAATGCGTCCATACGTAGAGAAAGGCAACCCTATAACAGGGACACAAGTTCTGTACACGCTCAATGTGCAAATACAGTCCTACGACTACAAAATGGATCAACCTCTAAAAAAAGCCTTTGTGGAACGGGCACTTTTGAAACTTCACTATGTCATACATTATCTCACTAAAAAATATCGCCAAACCCATGGCGCCAAGATATGTTTGCGCACTGTCTCTCTCCCTTGTGCAAGAAACAAACTGTATTTTATAACAAATCAAGACTTGTTTTTACTGTGGGGGGTTAAAAGGTAAGTGCATGTAGTGTGATGACTTAACGGTATACATTTGCCAAGCTGACTCGGTTTTGATTTTCAAGGGACTTTTTTAAGACTCACTTGTTTGAATTTACATTTTGGTAACATTTTGCTTCATACATTTTATCGTTTTACGTTTTGTGTTGCGGATCTAAAGGGTCCTTCATTATACGCTACAAAAATGTCTCATATAATTATTATTAATAAACAAGAAGGGAAAACTGACTGGGTTTAATTTTAACGGTTTTGGGTTTTACAAAAGACAAAATTACTAGTGTGGGATTTGAACCAACAACAACCCAATGGACCCTACTCATGAAATATGCTAATTACATTCACGCATGCGTACAGACCCTATTGGTCGGCAAACGCCATAGAGTTGTGCACTAAGCAGAGGCGCAATTGCGTCTGCGTCACGCAGCCATTAGCCGTGTACAAAACAGCGCGATGTTCCCTCATTTTGCCAACCTAAATGTTAGTGCGCATGCGCTATGTGCAATTAACATATTTCATGGGAAGGGTCTATTAAAGACTAGCTGTATGCCTGGGAGGGACCAAAAACCCAATCCAATATGCAAGGCTCAATTCAGGGATTCGAACCTCAAACCACAGAGGTGAAAGGCAGGTAGACAGAAACCACTGAGCAAATCCGACTGTCCCAGAACCTGACTACCCTATCGGTATGTACGTATGAAGTCGCAGGACTCTGCAATAACATTGCGACTAACGTCTCGTACAAAGACTAGGCACATGTACATGTAGGTAAAACCCTGTGGACATTGAACAGCCATGTAATCCATCCCTCTGGATATTGAACAGCCATGTAATCCATCCCTCTGGATATTGAACAGCCATGTAATCCATCCCTCTGGACATTGAACAGCCATGTAATCCATCCCTCTGGATATTGAACAGCCATGTAATCCATCCCTCTGGATATTGAACATCTTGGTTTGTGAATGTAAATCTTGTACATGTATGAGAAGGACACAAAAATCAGCATCCCCCCCCCACCCCCTGCCTTCCATTGATGCATTTCTACAAAGACATTATGCACAATAGCGCTGAAACCCAAGTTGACTAAATAGGAATAACACGAACACAATCTTTCATACAACGATCCTATAAATAGCTAACTCAAAATTAAAGAGTTAACTATTGCACTTTGGTTTCAAATTAGCAAAATATACAAATTTTGTGCTGACGTGTTTACGTTCAGATATAAAAGTGAACAACCACAAAAATTATCATTTCCAGAAAAAAGTCAACACATGAATATTTTGTTCCACAAATAATTGTCCATGCATTATCTAAATACAGGATAAGTGAGACACCCCAGCTGGTAGAAAAAAGTGAGACACCTCAGCTGGTAGAAAATTGACTCCAATAGACCTTGACAGCATCTCCAGCAGAGTACCAGGAAAGAATTATGATGGCAAAAACAACTGGAGGTAATGAGTGAAGGCCGCGGTAAACCAGCTGATGGCAAAACATTTTAACAAGTTGCTGAGAGGTCAGCTTACTGTAGAATTACTATCTTCAATATCAGGCCAGGTGGTAAAAACAACTTGTTTCCCGGTCTAAGGTTTTCTGTTAACCTGAAATTTATGGTAGCATTTAGTTAAATTTTTGTAGCCACATATTTGTTTTACGTCTAACCTGTATTCCTGCGGAACGTTCGTTACTCAAATAAACCTTCATGCATTTACAACATCAAGCCTCCTTGTTAAAATTTTAGAGGTAAACCAATGATGAAACAAAAGAAACACTCAAATTTGTACGTGCTGGCATCAGATTGGCCAATGAACAACCTCCTTTTGACCTCTATCTAGGTGAGGGCGCCCCCACTCAAATTAAGTCATGCGCATAAGGTCTATTGCCGAACCCAGGCAAGATTCTGCTGACAAACATTCCCTTGTGCTTAGCAATATCTCTCTAAATTTTCTCAAAAATTTGATCTTTGTCCTACTGTCAACTTTAGATTTTAAAGTCAAATTTTTGATCAATGTGTCAGGATTTGTTTCCCCTTCTGACGCGGACAGTGTCTGGAAATAATGGAAAAGTAAAGCTGCTAAGCACACAAAATTGCTTAGCATGAAATTTCTGCCTTGTTAAAAACAGGATAACTAACCAAATGTCCATTTGTTGCATATTGCTTGTATTCAGCTGTTGTTTGCTTATCCTGAAAATCACATGAACATTTGGTTGGTGATGCTGTTTTTAATAAGGCAAAAATTTCATGCTAAGCAAATTGTTGTGCTTAGCAGCTCTATGAGGTTAGCATGGGTAAAAATATCTAAGACCCTGATAGAAAAAAAGTCCCACTTTGCCCAACTCCACAAACTGCTACCTACATAACTGTCAAGCGTGTTTACAAAATAGCCCATAAATCCCCCCCCCCCCCATTGACGGCTACCAAAGACCTGATTATACTGCCCCCGTTTTTTGTTCCATTGTGTTGAACCACTTTGTGCGCATCGGCCCTGCAGGCGGGCTTTTGCACCTATGGCTCCCCCTAGCAGGTGCAATGCATGAATCTCTCTAAACCCCCCAGTAACAATGGATTTAATTGGCTGGTTTAGAATACATGTGAAATTGTATGTAAACGAAGGTACATTCATAAACATCTACAGCACCCCCCCCCCCCCCCCCAAAAAGAAAAAAAAAAAAAAACACCCCAAAACAGCATAAAAAACAAAAAAAAAACAAATAAATAAAATTGTATACTTTTATAAGGTGCAAATTCCATTAGCTTGCAATAGGGAAATTTTCAAATTCATGCTTCGGACAAAAAATTCTGCTTAACAAAAATTCAAATGGAACAAGTTACGAGAAGTAGGCCCCTATACACTGCTTAGTATTTTGACTGGTGACCTGGTTTTTGTTGGTAATATTTGTCGGTGCTTTATGTTACATTTATGCAACTATTTGATATTTTCTTTTTCAAATTACGTCTTATTTTAGTCTATACAAATTTACTAGGCTAGGGTCTTTAAATGTACATTACTGAGATTACGCTTCAATAATCCAGAATAAATATTTAAATCTGAAGATAATCCGACTCTCGAGAATGGAGAGGGAAAAAAACCTCAACAATGAGCTTCATGTTTAACAATCACACTCCTGGGTCAGGTCACCTCCCCACTTAGAGGTCATTTCACAGACATGACCCCAAGTGACAGAGTCTGTAGCCATCCTGCCTTTAAAGGGGCTATGTCTAGGTACGGACTCTGCTCTCATTAAGTAAACCAACTAAAGGGGCTATATCAAGGCAGGGCTAGTCTTGGTGCAGGACGTTCTTGTTGAGTTGGTTAAACCTCTATAGTAAAACCAAAGGCCCCACCATTGACTTATATATAAGAACTAGAAGGCGCACTGGCCTATATACGCGATCCGGCATGCGCGCAGACGGTCATTTTGTAAGTTGACAAAACAGGCATTGCACAGCGTGTGTTTGTGCGGCCATTTTGTAAGTTGACAAAACAGCATCGCGTCAGCGTTCAATAAACACAAATTCCAATGTGTACTTCATATTCAACGCGCATGCAGAATGGCGCGCGTGTCTCCTTGCAGTCCCGTTGGTTTGTGCAAGAAGTATCACCAGTGCCGCCCTCTAGTTCTTATATATATAACTCTATGGGCCCCACGCACATGCACAAAGACTCAAACAGCAAGTAAAGGCAATGGTTTGGGACTGGTAACCCGATGGTATTCGATTATGACTGATTACTGGGGCAATGTCTAGTTAGTAAGTATGCGCTAAATGTACCCGACTCAAAGGGTTTATAATAATAATAATAATAATAATAACGAAGTCTTATATAGCGCACATATCTACCAAACAAGGTACTCAAGGCGCTGAGCATACACAAACTTTAAGAAAGATAGGTTATTACAGTGATGATTTAGAATTTGAGGTCTCGAAATCAATCATCTGAAAGCACACAACTTCGTGTGACAAGGGTGTTTTTTTCTTTTATTATTATCTCGCAACTTCGACGACCAATTGAGCTCAAATTTTCACAGGTTGGTCATTTTATGCATATATGTTGAGATACAGCAAGTGAGAAGACTGGTCTTTGACAATCACCAATAGTGTCCGGTGTCTTTAGGACCAATTAGGAGGCATCTTTGGTTTCTTTACCATAAATAAATATCCTCAGACATGTGTGCTTCGTTTTTTAAAGGGCAAGGGCACGAAGGCATTTTCTCTACCTCCATGGTGAAGGGCACTCTATGAGGAAATTGTATATTTCTATTGGAGCACTTCAAGGGCACCAAGGCAATGACCACAGGGCATGGAGGCAATCACTTGTGTGGCCTCCGTGAAGTACCATTCCTGTTATCTCCATTTATTGTGCTCAAACACACACACGCTTTAGATGCTGTATTTCAGCAAGAACTGAGCACAGTAAGTATCATAATAATAATGATATAATTAATATAATAATTGAACTCCAATTCACATCTTGTTTACAATCGTTACAATGATAAGACTGGGTATTGAAATCTACTTTTGATGTAGACGAGTAAAGGGGCTATGTCTAGAGTAAGTCTATTATCAAGAATTAAAGGGGCTCTGTAAAGTTGTAACCTAGTTATGTCATACTCAGTGTTAAAGCTAGACAAATTTTAGTGAAGGGCAAGCAGTGTATTTTACTCAGAGTGCTACATCTTAAAGACAATGGACACTATTTGTAATTGCCAAAGACCAGTCTTCTCACTTGGTGTATCTAAACATATGCATAAAATAACAAACCTGTGAAAATTTGAGCTCAAACGGTCACCAAAGTTGCGAGATAATAATGAAAGAAAAAACACCCTAGTCACACCGAGGTGTGTGCTTTGATTTTGAGACCTCAAAATCTAAACTTGAGGTCTCGAAATCGAATTTGTGGAAGATTACTTCTTTCTCGAAAAGTGCTCCACTTCAGAGGGAGCTGTTTCTCACAATGTTTTATACTACCAACCTCTCCCCATTACTCGTTACCAAGTAAGGTTTTATTCTAATAATGATTTTGAGTAATTACTGATAGTGTCCACTGCCGTTAACTGAAAGTGGTGAAAAAAAGGTGTCAATATACCCAAAGTGAGTTTGTAAATGTGAACAATTCATTAGACATTTACAGAGTCGGCAAGAGGGGTGCCTTTGTGTCTCTTTTGGACACTCCGTTATGCCCCCTTGTCATTGCCTTGGTGCCCTTGAAATGCTCCGGTACAAATTAACAATTTCCTCATAGGGTGCCCTTTACCAAGGAGAAAATGCCTTGGTGCCCTTGCCCTTTCAAAAGCGAAGCATACAGGCCTACAGTGTTAAATTTTGACACTGTTTTATCTGCGATTTATACAATACTTTAACAGACAAGTTTGGACACCCAGTCAAATCATGGTTAAAACCTTGCAGTGCATCCTATATTTTTTTTTTTACAGAATTGTTCTTTTGCTGCATGCTTGGCCAACCAAGAGAGCAATTGTTTATTTTCTAATAGTCTGTGATTCAACACTGATGCAGTCACGATTTAAATTAGCGGCAACGCCGACAGCGACCGTGAAGTCACTGATGAAATGACGAGTTCAATTAATTAACTTGCATAATGCATTGTTAGCATATTATTCAAGGTCCGACTACTGACATAAGCTAATTTACTATAGGTTTGCAATATCAAACAGCCTTTCTAGTCTAGGCCTAACTTCATAGAGCTGGTAAGCATAAAAACATGCTAAGCACAGAAAAATCTTGCTTAGCAGAAACTGGTTATCGCCAAAATTCCATAAACTTTACTTAATTGAAACTGGTGCCCTGCTAGTTTTTTGCTTAGCAAAGAAATTTTCCAAGCAGTATTTTCTGCTTAACAGCTTTTCGAAATTGGGACCTTCTATTAGAGAGAGAGGGGGAAACATTATTGGGATTAAACTGTAAACAAAATTGTTTTTACAAAAAACATTATTTCTACGGAATTCTACCGAAATTACAAAATTATCTTTGTTACTATATTTATATGGATATGGTAATGAAATCCACCAAGAACAAAACAAAGAATTGTAGACTTTTCAGATTGTTGTCATGGCCATATCTGTTTGTCAAATCTGCTTTAATTTTTTTTTTTTTTTTTTTTTTAAACCCCCCCCCCCCCCCAAAAAAAAATGACAAGACAGAAACAAAATACTTTGACAATTTAAAGAAAGGGCGGGGTGTCTGCTGACGATGACACTTTGCAAAGTATTGCAAAATCACTGTCCTCAACAACTTACAAGATACAAATCTACAAAAAATCTTATGAACAAAAACAAAACTTGCTGTTTATTGTAGCAGAATCACGTTTTTGACACAAATTGAATCAAAACCTGCCAGAAAAACACACCTGTGCCTAACCCTTAAATAATTGCAGCGTGGAACAATCACACACAAACACAGACTAAATAAATAAACAACAAACACAGTTTATCCTTACAGTTTACACAAGAGTACATGTAATGTCGAGCACGACTTGTTGTCAAACGTACGGTTTCCCTTTTCCGAGGTCTACACAATGGGGACATGCATTATTTACGTCAGACCTGTGCTCCAGAGGGTGGGAGTGTGACCACATCAACAGCCTGACTGCTGATTCTTTGTATTACCATATATACATTTCATCTGCTTCCACACAGTGTAATGCAGTGTGACAAAACCACAGCTAAACCCTCGCTTCTCACCCCTGGCAAGCTTGTTAAATGGCTGGGAAATTCAGAAACTTGTAATTTACCGAGAACTCTAGAAGTCACACTCCTGACAAAACAGTTCCCACAACCAATCGTGGAGTTGTCAAACACAATTCTTAGTCACAGGGTTTTCTTTGTGCTACAATTGAATATTCACTGGTTCACCAACCCATCTTTGCAGTTAATTCTTTGGTCGAGAAGTTGTTGTTGAAAGTCTAAAGGGCCAAGTTGTCGGTGACTATTACCATTGTTGTAATCTCTGCCTCGTGTTTTTGAAAGGAACAATGCTCAAGAGCACGGTGCAGTGGCCAGAGGGGGTGTAGGGGTGTGACACCCCCTACCCCTCAATAATTTTTCTCAGCATTTATATTAAAACTCTGTTTCTCTCACCTCGATAACCGGGGTCGATTTCACTAAAAACTTAGGACTAGACATAACTTCACTTAGATAGTAAAAATTTAAGGGTAGTCCTAAGTTAGGATGAGTAACTCGTCCTAACTCGAGATATACTAGTCCCAACTCTTTGTGAAATTTAAAACAAGCCTGTCATCGAAACAAGGTTGACAAATAGTATTGGAAGCATCTTAAACATTAGAGGCTTCTCCCCTCTTTAGATGTAAACTGAATTTTGATTTCCTGCTATTTCTTTCGAGCCATCCAACAAACTATAAATAATTCTAAATGGCCTGTTGGGGAGGCTACCCTGTTACAATAAGCTAACAAAAGATCAATCCTATCACAAAGGTGTTTATAATAGATAACTAATTACACTTAGCCTCTGATAAAACCAACAACTCATAACTTATTTTCCCCGTCATGTACTTTACGAAATATCTACTCCAACTTGGCAAAGCCAGACTTAAAGGCACTGGAAACTATTGACAATTATTCAAGATAATTGGTAGCATTAAACTTAATTGGTAACGAGCAGCGGAGAGCTGTTGATAGTATAAAACATTGTGAGAAACGGCTCCCTCTGAAGTAAGATACTTTTTGAGAAAGAGGTAATTTCTCACTCAAATATTAAAAGACTTTAGACCTGAAGCCTTTTAATTAAGCATCTGAAAGCACACAAATTAATGCAACAAGTGTGGTCGTTTCTTTTATTATTATCTTGCAACTAGGATTCCCAATTGAGTAATTTTTATGCAGATGTTGGGATACACTAAGTTAGAATACTGGTCTTTGACATTTTACCAAAGGTGTCCAGTGCCTTTAACCATGAAACACCTCCAAGCAGATTAACTAGAAACTAAACTCCATCGACCAAGGACTTTAACAAAGACCATCCTGGCTTTTGAGCAAACCACCACCAGCATTAGTCATATATTAATAGTGTATACCTAAGCTAGTCGTTTGTTTGAACAGTTTAAAAAATATATATATATATACTCGACTGATTGTCCCACTTCAATGCATTGTTAGAACTTGCTAGAATGCAAGAGTGTTTTTTTTAACCCTTTTTTTTTTAAAAGGATGCGATGCGGTATGTGCCGACAAGGTGACTGATGTCTGTTAGAAAGTGGAAACCTGGACCCAATTTCATAATGCTTGTTATAATATTAATATATCTAATTCTTATAAGCGCATTTCATAACTGAAAGAAATACCAATGCGCTTTACAAAAAAACAAAAGGCAAAGAGCAACAAATTAACAATATTACACTAATATTTAATGGGCAAACAAAAGGATTAAACTGACCAATAGGCAATAGAAAACAATTGGGATTTGAGCAGAGTTTTGAATTGTTCTATGCTCTGTGGAGAGCGGATGTAGCTGGGAAGAGAGTTCCAAAGTTATCACAACAACTTGCTAAGTACAGAAAACTCTTACTGGCAAAAATAGGTTGAAAGCCAAAATACTGTACATTTCATAGCTGTGGCTGATACTCCACTCATTTCTTGCTTAGCATAGGAATTTCGCTAAGCAGAATTTTCTGCTTTTATGCCTTTTATGCCTTTATAAAAAAAGAAATAACAACTTTTCCTAATACTGCAAATATTTTACTGCACTGTTCCTTTAAGGTCACCCAGGTGAATTCATTTGCCAGAGCAGCCAATAAAAAAGTGAATATCTAATAAAGCAATTTTCGCCGACAAGAGTTGACGCTCTGAAGGCCAATAAAAAAATCATTCTAAAGAGTAAACTAACAAATGGCTAGTAATAAATCCCCCCCCCCACCCACCAATTGTGTGATCTGGGCCCAATTTCATAGAGTTGATAAAGCAAAAAGGGTTGCCAGTTTTAAGTATCATTTTTTGTGCACAGTTTGTAACTTGTTCGCTGCTTATTCTTGGTAAGCAGAGATGTTTGAAGCAATATTTTCCACTTGAGCAGCTCTATGAAATCGGCCAAATTTTCTGCTAAGCAAATATAAGCAGGATACCAGTCACACATAGTGCATGCAGAATGGCATTTTGGTTGTTAACCTTAATCTGCTTAGTACAATTTTATTGTGGTTAGCTATACTTTTTATGCTTTAGCAGCTCCATGAAATTTGAACCCTGAATGATGGACAACCAGGAGATTAAATTTCAGTTAATTTGCACAAAGTCTTTGTTGTGAATGTCAAGATATTATAAAACAAAATACACGCACTATCACAATCACAACCCCGAGGGCGTCTCAAATCGCTCATTTTTTCCCCCACAGGTATGCTGAGGCTACATTACGTTCAAATTATAGGACCCAGTTTTTCATATAACACCATGTATTGGTTTACAAGGTGCGGTGGTGCAATCTGCAACCAGCCCAATCTTAGTAAAACCATTGGTACAATTTTTACCCTGAGTAAGATTTTTTGATTAGATTTGTCTTAATCCACTTTCCTGATCTATGAAAAGTGTACTGCAACTAAAGCCTTAAAGGCAGTGGACACTATTGGTAATTACTCAAAATAATTATTAGCAAAAAACCTTTCTTGGTGACGAGAAATGGGGAGAGGTTGATGGTATAAAACATTGTGAGAAACGGCTCCCTCTTGAAGTGCCATAGTTTTCGAGAAAGAAGTAATTTTCCACGAATTTGATTTCAAGACCTCAGATTTAGAACTTGAGGTCTCGAAATCAACCATCTAAATGCACACAACTTTGTGTGACAAGGGTATTGACTCTCATAAATGGCCGACCGTGTAAGTCGAAGAGGTAAAAGGACAACCACGCAATTTCGTGTGATACTTGTGTGGATCATAATATTCTACATTTAAAATATCTTTCTCACCAAATGCATTTTATAACAAACGGTTTCAAACGCTTTTCAAAGACCAACTCGTCTGATCCAAGGCAACGTGTTCTTTTAAGTAATGGGTTAGCCTTGATTCGGGAATTGGATTTCCAAATGTGCTGGTCACTCTTTAAACTAGACACTTCCTGTCCGACGAGTAAACTGGATTTATTTGTTCACCAAACAGATGAGCATAAGACCTTTCAAATAACACCGAATTAAGATCTTCATGTATAAGGTAGTTATTTCTCAAACTGTAGAATGTTTAAAGGAACCGGGGTCGATTTCACAAAGAGTTAGGACTAGTCCTAACTTATGACTAGTTCTAGGAGCTATTAAAAACTTCAAGGCTAGTCCTAAGTTCGAGATAAAGACTAGTCTTAACTCTTTGTGAAATCCACCCCTGAACATGTTTGATAATCAATTGTCAAAGACCAGTATTCTCAATTGGTGTATCCCAACATACACATCGAAGTTGGTCATCAAAGTTGCAAGAAAATAATGGGGGAAAAAACACCCTTGTTGCACAAATTTATGTGCTTTCAGATGCCTGAGAAAGGCTTCAGGCCTGAAGTCTTGCTCAGGTTCAAATATTTCAGTGAGAAATTACCTCTTACTAAAAAACTACATTACTTCAGAGGGAGCCGTTTCTCACAATGTTTTAATACTATCAACAGCTCTCTGTTGCCCATTATGAAGTAAGGTTTTATGCTAATAGAGTTTGAGTAAAATTACCAATAGTGTCCAGTTTATTTAAGACTTCACATCACATTCATATCATGGCTAATGTTTTAGTTGTATTCACTTTGAATGCAATTTTACTATTTTCAAGAAGTTGATGATTTTGGAATCAGGCTAACTACACCAAGGATCGCAAATTGGCTGCAAATTTAACAACAGCCTCTAATATTTATCTTTAACGTTATGTATACATAAAAGCTATGTGACAGCTATAAATGGCAACCTTGGAAATTGAAAAATAGGGTGACACCCCACTGTCATCAATGCACTCAGTTTCGGCGAGTCCACTCTGAAGTAGAAACAGACTTTTCTGATTGCGTGGCCAGGCACATGGGCATCTAGGTAAACCCTAAGACCTATTATCCATTATTCTATTGCCTCGCTGCCACACACATAGTTCATTACAGCACCAAGCAGCCAAGAATAGTCAACGCGCTGGCTGGCTGGCAAAAGAAAAGGAAAAAACCCTGATCTAACGAGAGTTGATTTCCGTGCAGGCCTGCGGGGAAGGAGCTACGGTGTACGCTATCAAGATTCTCTCCCCAACTGTCGTTGTGTCTTTGGATCTGCGTAACAGCGTGTGGGCAAGCAGCGGCGACTACGACGACAGCGGCGGGCAAAAGCTGGATGCTTTATTTATGAATCAGTGTGCCTGCCAGCAGCTGAGTCGATATGTGCATGTACACTTTAAGGGAGGGGGGGGGGGGGGGATGGGTATGGACTGTGTGTAATGCAATGTAAACGCAGAGCCATTTGCAGTCAGTAAGTGTGACAATGAAAATGAACGTGGTACTAGTCTGCTACTCTAGTATTTGCCGATGCTACAGTGTGTAGACTTCTGGATTTCAATTTGGAATGGCTTTCATGATTGGGAATACGGATTTCTAGCACGCCACCCTCGCTACATTATGTTCGGATCAAGTGAATTTTAAATTCAG
Source organism: Asterias rubens (assembly GCF_902459465.1). NCBI lineage: Eukaryota > Metazoa > Echinodermata > Asteroidea > Forcipulatida > Asteriidae > Asterias > Asterias rubens. The sequence continues at coordinate 21,940,456 of NC_047067.1, read as the reverse complement.
GCTGAGGATTTTGACCCATGAGGTAGTCATGACGCAAACTCTTCTGAATTACAGCAAGGACGCTCAGACTATTTATAGTTACAAGAAACCAATCGTTATCTTTTTCAACAAGTGTATTTTCATGTAACTGTCTTTAGTGCACATATGAATCTTAAGTGTGATTTTGGCGCTTTAGAAACGATTTCTGATTGATTGATTTATAAAGGGCATTTTCCTTTTAAAGGCACTGGACACTATTGGCAATTACTCAAAATTAATGTTCAGATACAACTTAACTTGGTAATGAGTAATGGACAGCTGTTATTGTGAGAAACGGCTCCCTCTGAAGTGCCATAGTTTTTGAGAAAGAAGTAATTTTCCACGAATTTGATTTCGAGACCTCAAGTTTAGAACTTGAGGTCTCAAAATCAACCATCTAAACGCACACAACTTAGTGTGACAAAGGTGTTTTCTTCTTTCATTGTTATCTCGCAACTTTGATGACCGATTGAGCTCAAATTTTCACAGGTTTGTTATTTTATGCATATGTTGAGATACACCAACATTGAAGGCTAGTCTTTGTCAATTACCAATAGTGTCCACTGCCTTTAATGTAAATCTGTGTACATTGTGTTTTGTGTTACAAAAAGTACATTCTGTAAAGGAACGTTGCAGAATGTGTAAGGAAATTTCTCACGCAAATATTAAAAGACTTAAGGCCTGTTAGGCATCACAAAGCCCACAAATTTGTGCAACAAGTTTTTTTTTTCATCATTGTTCTCCTGCAACTTTGATAACCATCTGACTGAGTCAAAATTTTCACAGATTTGTTATTTTATGCATATGTAGGGATACACCAAGTGAGAATACTGGTCTTTTGACAATTACCAATGGTGGCCTTTGAAAAACATCACAGATGAGAGTAAATTGAAGGGGGCACCAGGGCCATCAACACAATCAGCTGCCAACAGCACGAACACCCACGCCCCATAGTGCACTCTCTCCAGTCAGTTCTCTGTAAATGCTTTGAGGAGATTTGCCTAATCTCATTGATTTATTACAAACTGTTTAACAATTGCATTAGCTGTAGTCAGGAATGCAATAGAGAAACACTATTGACCTGCGTGTCAACGCCCTAAAGAGGCAATCTCACTCTAGACTGCTCTGCTGTGATCTAAACCTGAGGCTGCTAAATATGCAGTCTCATCAAATATGACTTTTAAGACAGTGGACACTATTGGTAATTGTCTAAGAACAGTCTTCTCACTTGGTGTATCTCAACATATGCGTAAAATAACACACCTGTGAAAATTTGAGCTTGATTGGTCGTCAGAGTTGCGAGATAACTATGAAAGGAAAAGACACCCTTGTCACACGAAGTTGTGTGCTTTCAGATGCTTGATTTCGTGACCTCAAATTCTAAATCTGAGGTCTCGAAATCAAATTCGTGGAAAGTTACTTCTTTCTTGAAAACTACGTCACTTCAGAGGGAGCCAATTCTCACACCATTGTATACTATTAACGTCTCCCCATTGCTCGTTACCAAGTAAGGTTTTATGCTAATAATTATTTTGACTAACTACCATAGTGTCCACTGCTATTAAACATCAAACAAGCGAAAAGTACAAAATATATCTTTTAAACACTTTTTACAGAGTAGAAGATTATCGGGAGTTGAAAGAAAGAAATCTTAGAAGCATTCTGCAAGAATGCTTCTGAGACTCAAATTTTGAGGCATAACAACTTTTTTTTTTACATAGCCACATTTGTGAATTGTTCTCAAAAACCCTTTGTATAATATCAAACGCTGATGTAGGCTTCTTGTTTTAAGAGTGATTACCAAGACACCTTTGGTTATTGTCAAAGACCAGTATTCTCACTTGGTGTATCCAAACATATGCATAAAATAATAAATTTGTGGACATTTGAACTCAACTGGTCATCGAAAGTGCAAGAGAAATATGAAGAGAAAAAAACACCCTTCCTGCAAAAATGTGTGCGCTTTCAGATGCCAAAAAAGGGCTTCAGGCCTGAAGTCTCTTATTATTTGAGTGAGAAATTACCCTTTTCTAAAAAAGTATGTTACTTCAGAGGGAGCCGTTTATCACAATGTTTATACTAACAACAGCTCTCCATTGCTCATTACCAATTAAAATGTTATGCCAACAATTACTTTTGAGTAATTACTAATAGTGTCCAGTGCCTTTGTAGGATTATTCTAAACAAGGAGAATATTATATACAATATTTTGTTGAAAATTCCTTTTTTACTGGGGTGGAGAAAAATCCTAGTCCTAAGAAGAACAGCCCTCCTTTGCTTATTACCAAGTAAATTTCTATGCTAACACTTAGTTCAAGTAATAACCAATAGTGTCCACTGCCTTTAATTGTGTATTTGGAAGCTCTACTGTGAACTGGATCAGCCTATCAGCAGTGAAGTCTAGGTAACTGAAAGCTGCGGCCAGCTCGACACACATACTTGGTGAACACTATGCAAGACTTGTTCGGTCGGCTGGGAGTCTGTCTCTAAGGACATTCCCGAAGAATGACAACAATAAGATTGGAGTGATTGATTGGTATTGGTTTCCTGCCGTGCGTTATCAGGCTAGGGCCATCCACGAGCTGCAACATCGCGCAGCAACCATGCAGTGATTCAATGAGCACTCTTTGATATCGATTACAGAATCGCACTTAACCTCTTTCAGAATGATGTTGCGGCCATCCAAGAGCTGGGACATCCATGAGCTGCGACATCGCGCAGCAACCATGCAGTGATTCAATGAGTACTCTCCGATATCGATTACACTTACAGAATCGCACTAAAAAATTGGACCTATTTCAGAGTGATTTTGCTGCGACATAGAGCTGCGACATCACACAGCAACTTAGCAGTGATTCATTGAGAAGGTTTCACAGGTTTTATTGTTTCATATAATTTGTTGGGATACATCAAGTGAGGATACTTATCTTAAACAGTTACTCAAAAAAGTATAGCCTGACTTTGTGCCTCTACGAAATTAGGCCCAGATTGGAAAGAAAAAAAAGAGGTTGTGTTTATTGACACGGAAATGTTGCACCAATTGGAAAATACAAAAAATGAGTCTCAAAATAAAAAATGAGAAATAGAAAACCCAACGATGCGTGACCACTCTCCCCTACAGCCTATCAAAGCCTGAATGGTAGAGAGTATGTATTTATTAGGCTTCCAGTCAACAATGTCCTGTGTACCAACAGACTATAGAATGATTTACGAGCGGACTAGTTCACACAACATCTGAGGTCAACAACTGTAAGCACATCAAAAAGAACCTCTAAACAACCCACTGATATTTGTACAAAACTCTTTGTGTTGTTCGTACACACGTGGTGGTAATGTTCTCTTTAACTCAACTTATTTTTCGACTAAATTAGATAAACTTTGATTCAAGCCCTTTAGGTATCAACAAAATGATATGGCAAAGTCCCCTACCAGAGCAAATTTGATTTAAAGAGCATATAAATTTCACAGATTTCCACACAGAAGGAAAACTTCCTCGAGGAGCTTGAAATATCTTGGCTGGATAGACTTTGAGTAAATAAGTTAACGGCAGTGGACACTATTGGTAATTACTCAAAATAATGATTGCCATAAAACCTTTCTTGGTGACGAGTAATGGGGAAGAGGTTGATGGTATAAAACATTGTGAGAAGCGGCTCCCTCTGAAGTGCCAGAGTTTTTAAGAAAGAAGTAATTTTCCACGAATTCGATTTCGAGACCTCAGATTTAGAACTTGAGGTCTCGAAATCAAGCATCTAAACGCACACAACTTCGTGTGACAAGGGTTATTTTTCTTTCATTCATATCTCGCAACTTCAACGACCAATTGAGCTAAAATCTTCACAGGTTTGTTATTTAATGCATATGTTGCGATACACCAAGTGAGAAGACTGGTCTTTGACAATTACCAATAGTGTACAATGTCTTTAAAACTTTTGTTTTTGATACCACAGGTCTGAATTTCCAGTAACTTGATGTTTGAAAACAGCGGATAGCATACGAACAGCTGTTTGCCACTTACAGTGGCCACATGTCAGTTATAAAACATTTGAGGACCAGTCAGAATTCTCTCCAAGTGGCCCGGTTGGCTAGTTAATTTTTGAAAGGTATCCTTATTATAACGTTAAGGTTGCAATAGCGATTAATATAATATGACAAGCTAACTGCCGTCGATTTCACAAAACTCTTCCTAACTTAAGATTAATCTTAGGACTTAGGACGAGTCCCAACCCTGCACTGTAGCATGCAGACCTTAAGATTAATCCTAAGTTAGGAAGAGTTACTCGTCCTAACTCGAGATAAGACGAGTCCTAACTCTTTGTGAAATCGGCTGCTGGTCCTTCCACAAAGGACTAAAGGATATTTAAAAGAAGGGTCCATGCACTTCTAGTTGGAGCTTATTTGCAGACGTGGGTGACTCATTTTGCCATCCAATTATGACTTGGCTGAAAATGGACTCCTGCTAGATCTCTTCAACCCCCCCCTATCCCAACCCCTCCACACCCCCTATAAATCAAGAGCCTCCCATCACCTGACCACTAGGATCATAGTGGTAATAATATGTCAATCAACTGCAGTACCAAACTCATCCTAGGATTTTAAAGGCAATGAACACTATTGGTAATTGTCAAAGACCAGTCTTCTCACTTGGTGTATCTAAGCAATATGCATTAAATAACAAACCTGTGAAAATTTGAGCTCAATTGACCGTCGAAGTTGCGAGATATGAATGAAATAAAAAAATACCCTTGTCACACGAAGTTGTGTGCTTTCAGATGCTTGATTTCGAGACCTCAAATTCTAAACTTGAGGTCTCGAAATCAAGTTCGTGGAAAATTACTTCTTTCTCGAAAACTACGTCACTTCAGAGGGAGCCGTTTCTCACAATGTTTTATACTATCAACTTCTCCCCATTGCTTGTTACCAAGTGAGGTTTTATGCTAATAATTATTTTGAGTAATTACCAATAGTGTCCACTGCCTTTAAGCATTTTGATAAGCATCTACACAAGAGCCAAGAGGGACGTTAAAGGCACTGGACACTACCAGTAATTACTCAAAATATTTAATAGCATTAAAGCTTACTTGGTATTAACGAGAAACAGAGAGCTGTTGATAGTATAAAACATTGTGAGAAACAGCTTCCTCTGAAGTAACATAGTTTTTGAGAAAGAGGGATTTTTTCACTAAAATATTTGAATTTGAGAAAGACCTCTAACTCATCCTATACCAGGCCTTCAGTTTTGTTCTCGAATGGAGCACAGATATTTTCCTCTGGGGTAAAGGGGCAGTTCTATGAGGAAAAAGTCAATTTTCATTGGAACATTGCAAAGGATTGCTGTGACTTTGACTCCAAGAGGGTTCTCCCCGTATGAGCTAATGTATCAAGCCTGTAGCCGATTTTAACGAAACGCTAGGATTAATCCTATCTCGAGTTGGGACGAGTAACCCATCCTAACTTGGGATTAATCTTAATTTTGATATAACAGTGCAAGGCGGGGACTTGTCTTAAGTCCTAAGATTAATCCCAAGATAGGAAGAGTTTGGTGAAATCGACGGCTGAATAAAAACAGTTAGCGTGTCGTACGTGCACATTTTGGCCGATACAAAATAATTTCACAAAAACCATCAAGAGAAAACGATAGAGACCAATATGTAAAATTCTCAAGATTGGACAGTATACTTTTCAAACCAAGATGAACGCTAAGCACGGAGGTTCATCCTCCATGCACCAAGTAAGAAAATATTCTGAAGACCTTGTTTAAAGGCAGTGCTAGTGGACACTATTGGTAATTACTGTGAGAGAATTGAGAACGGACCACCTGGAGAGGGTAACTTGAACACCCCCCCCATCCCACCCCTCTTTCCCAAATCAACTGAACACAAATCGATTGCGTCTCAGACAACGGGACCCCACCTGATGAAAGAGTTAAGTGTCCATTGTATCGCTAGACCCTACTGGTAAATCCATAATACACACAAGACTAGCATTAGAAGGGATTTAGAAAGCTAGACTGTGGAACTAACACCAAACAAAACAGGTAATCCCGAAAAAAACACCCCATGCATAAAACAAACTACTATTTAATATGTGTTCAATGTGACCAATTTGCCAACCCCTCGGTGGGCTGTCAGCCAAAATATTTTGGACTGAGTTTCTAATTCTAATGCTTTTTTGCAATTTTGTCACTCAATTCCTAATCCCAGTCAGTACACGTTTCCCATCCCCCCCCCCTGAAAAAAAACTCAAAATAATAATGATAATAAGTCAATAAATACTGCTTCTAAAATCAAAATTGTATGTGTAAGCGACGGTGAGTAACTTCGTCTCCAGCAACACAGTGCAAATTGCCCGTTACTAAACGACTCTTCAACGTTGACTATGTACATAAATTTACATTGCACTCGCATTTATGCAGTGACACCATGATCGGACATCACTTCACTTGTCAACATTATATACAAGGCTTCACTATGCAAGCTTCATGACGGAATACTTCAGCGGAGGCAACATACACGGTTGCCTCTGTGCTCCTGAGCACCGCCTTGGTGCTGCCCTATAGAAGCTCCATTGCCACAATAGCCGTGCCCTTAAAGGGTACGCATACCGTTGGTTTTGGAATGATTTTGATTGTTTCAATATTATATACCGGCAATATATTCAATACTATATCAAGGAGGCAACAAAGGCGATTGCCTTCATGCCCCCGGGTCATTGCCTTGGTGCCCTTGAAATGCTCTGGTAGAAATTTACAAAGGTGCCCTTCACCAAGGAGAAAACTCCTTCGAGCCCTTGCCCTTTTTAAAAGTGGGAGCGTTTTTTCAGATTGCCGTGGTGCCCTGTATATTTGCTGTGGTGCCCTCTGCGAAATTCTAACCTAAATCTTCCCCATGGAAGTGCCCCCTACCAGAGTAAAATTGCTGCACCCCTTCAAGAGCGAAATTCAAGGCCGGCACCCTGCACATGTATGTCAGATGATCATCTGTTTTTATTAGGAAGTAGGTGTCATGGGAATGGGTCAATATGAACGAGACGGAGGTCGATAAACAAGTCAATATTATCAGATCCACTCTTGGAAAGTAATTAGTGCATACGTAAAGCATGTAGGCCCAATTTCATAGAGGTGCTTAGTAAGCACAGAAAGTAGCTTAGCCAAATTTTACTTGCCAGATTAAGGTTACCAGCCAAACTACTAAATAGCACTAAATAGTTAAGCAAAAATGTTTGCATAAGCTGCCCTATAAAATTTGTGACTGGTATCCTGCAAGCAATAATATTTGCTTTAAAGCAGCTCTATGAAATTGGATGAGGAATGAGAACAATGTATGAGAAGCCTCTGGAGGAGTTGCTCCGTTTCGACCCTCTCACTGAATCTCCCGACATAGGTGATGTTCTTGAGAGAACTGCTGGCCCCAAGAGACTACTGCTCTCATGACTGCAGTCACAGTTAAATGTGGAGAAGTCAGCAGCCAGCAGCCTCATGCTAGAGCAGTGATCTCCCGAGAGCAATCTTGGATCATGGAGCGCCGAGTGTTATTACTCTATCACCACGACTCGACTGTCACAGCGACAAATATTGAACAACTTGTCCACAAGTTTAATACGTGACGGTCTGCAGCCCAGTATGCTACACTTTTGAAAGGGCAAGGGCACCAAGGCATTTCTCATTGGTAAAGGGCACCCTATGACTGAAGAAATTGTAAATTTCTACTGGTGCATTTCAAGGGCATCAAGGCAATGACCAGGGGCATGGAGGCAATCGCCTTCACAGCCTCTGTCAAATATCAGGACTGGATCTGAACTACAATAGTGGAGTGTCATGGGAGAGCCGTCTAGAGCACCAGACTAGAGTCTAGAGCACCAGACTGACTAGAGGCTTGTGTTTTCCAGACTCTAGGTTCAGCTCCTGGTCATGACACTTGTGTCCTCGTGCACGATATTTCACCACAATCAGTCTGATGGGACGTAAAGCCATAGGTTCCACACCTCGTTTAATGCACATAAAACAACCAAGAACACTTGTCGTTTTGGTTTTTTTAAGAGAGGAGGGGTTGATCCCAGTGTTTTTGGCATAGATAGCAGCCATGTACATAAACCCTTACAAGGTGCTACACAAATAGGTCTCATAATTCAAGCATAGGTCTGCATACTCGCCTCCTGTCATAAAAAAATATGACAGCAGAGCACTTAAGAACTCCATTGGGAGGTGTGTCTTTATCATGCAGATAAAAATGCTATAAAAATTGTTTAAGTTCTACTACTGTTAAAAGATCAGTAAATTATTCACTTAACCACCGACAGCCAAAGTGTTAGCCAGAGGGATGTCTGGGTGTCTTTTGGACACACTAATTTAAATTTGCGTGTCACGCCCATGAATTAACACTTTTTACCGGTCATAAACAAAGGTTTATACACACCCACGTGACGCACATGAATATGTATTATAAGTGAACAGTTTGAACACCAAAATTTTGTCCAGCACATTTGGACACCCTTTCACCGAATCCTTGCTAAAACCTCACCAACAGCTACCATGTACGGATCAGTTATTAACCAACAGGAACAAATAATAACAATAATAACATGCAGAAGATGATCAGGGCATACTGATCGAAACGTCGAGTTGAAACCAACGGTTCTTTTCAGAACCACCCCAACTCATTAGAGATAGTCATTACATGGTGTTACCGCAAACCTTTCTATAACATGCATTTATATAGCGCTTAATTTACAGGGTTTCTGAGCACTGAAACATAAAAGCAATTAAATACACTATATAATGACCATAACAAACTAAGTGTACGATAACAAAAAAAGACATTACTTTTGTGCCAAGTTGTTTTACCATTTTTTTATCTTCTAACGGTTTAATTCCAGACATAAGTAGCCAGTAACATTGATCATCGCACAGAAAAACAAACCAAGCATGAACAATGAATGTTATCAATTTGAAGGCCCCATGTCGTACAGCCACAGTACAAGTTCCCTGTCAATAGACGTTGGTAGTCGTTCCTGTAACCACCCTTCACCGCCTGTCTGCACACTACCTAGGCATGGGCCGAACAAAAGAGATCGTTGGCTTGGCTCGGGAGAGGCAAAGCCCCTGCAGGCAGACAGCATTAATAAGGATTGTGTGCTGCTTCAACTCGCTGGGTGTATACATGCAATAGGGTGTGATTTAAATGGTTTGTATGCGGTTAAATCATGGTTTGTGTTTAGAGTCTTTTTCTCACCCTTCACTGTTTTGTAGCGTAGTCGGTAGGAAGAGATGTTCAACACGGATTTTAAAATTTTTCCATAATTGAAAATTTATCGTGTAGAATGTTTTTTGGATTGCTGTGATTTTATCAAGATTTTGACTTTTGCAGGCTAGCATTTAGTTCTGGTAACAACTTTTTCTACTTACAAAGAAAGGTTTGCAGTAACACCATGTAATGATAATCTGTAAATGAGTTGGGGTGGTTCTGAAACTAACTGTTGGTTTCAACTCAACATTTTGATCAGTATGCTCTGATCGTCTTCTGGAGAGAGCTGTTCTACTTAGTTCTACTTGTACCCGTACTTGCCCTACTATTTAGCTACCATCGCGGACTACTGGAAGATGTTCTCACACCAGATTTTCGATTGGAAAGAATTAACAGAAAAGAAGGTATTTTCTGGGGATTTCCAGTTGTCAAACTTGTATTTTATAAGGGAAACTGACACCCCAATCAAGTGAAAGAAACAATACACAAGCAGGAACTGCTATAATAAAATTTCAAAGTTTCAAAGCTTCCCTGTCAGTAGAAACACACATTTCCTTTTCCATAGAATGTGGAAATGACGTGGTGTTTTGACGACCACGCAGGCTTTGAGGAAAAGAAAACGAATGAAAATAAACCAGCTCCATTTCGAGGTGAATGGAAAAAACAAAGACTTTGTGCCATCCACTGTTTATAGAGGCATGCTTCATGACATGTTATGAAAACAAATCACAAACCAAATACTGGCCACGTTTTTGAAATTTGAAAACTAATTTTTTTCATGAGCTTGATACTCAAAATGGTAAAAAAACAAAATTAATATTCTTAAAAGACCCGATGCTAATTTACAATCTATTAATATATCGTTGCGGTACCAGCTGCTAAAAACTTTGGATTCAAACTGCCTCTAGCTACCAGAAAACTTGGTAGTCTAGTGGGTAAGACACTGCTCTAGAACTACAACGGTCGTGGGTTCGAATAGCCTAGGTTCGAATCCCACTCGAGGACAATTTTTTTTAGAGGACTTGGGAAAGTACTGAGTATACAGTGCTTACACGCATCGGTGTACGGGTACAAACCAAAATTAATATTCTTTATCCCCGATGCAAATTTAACATCTATTATATATCGTTTTGGTACCTGCTGCCAGTGCATGGGGTTCGGACTACCTCTAGCTGCCGGGCAACCTCTGTAGTCTTGTTGGTAAGACACTGCTCTAGAATTGCAAGGGTCGTGGGTTCAAATCCCACCCAAAGAAAATGCCTGTGATTTTTGTTCACGAACTCTGGAAGGTTCCCAGTCGGTATACAGTGCTTACACATGTCGGTGTATGGGTTAAACCAAAATTAATATACACAGCCTTAGCGATAACAATGGTGTCTTTGTTGCAGAATGTATACATCCGTGAGTAGATCGCTGTCAATTATCAGAAAATGAACGACCAACCAATATTGACTTAGTGTTTACTCATGCACTCAGTATTAATAAGTTAGTACATAATGTTTGTTTATGACCTCATTATATTGGCAGGCTTGCTATTTGGCCTTTGGAAAAGTGTAGCAACATTGTATTTGAGTACAATCACTGACCTATGAATGAGTAGACATGGTAAAGGCATAGACCTTTAAAGGCATAAACACTATTGGTAAACACTCAAAACAATTGTGAGCATAAAAAATTACTTTGTAACAAGCAATGGGGAGCTGTTGATAATATCAAACATCGTGAGATACGACTCCCTCTGACGTAACATAGTTTTTGAGAAAGAGGTAATTTCTCAGTCAAATAAAGCCTGTAAGCACAAAAACTTGCTAAAGTAAAGAATAGCATTGCTTAACAGAAACAAGTAACCCAATCAAAATTACATTCAGTTTGCATTGTTGTAGATTTTTGTGGCAGGTGCTTCACTCAATTTTTGCTAAGCAAACAAATGGGTCATGCAGAATTTTCTGCTTTACAGCTTTCTGAAATTGGGCCCAGTTTGTAAGACACTGCTCTAGAATTGCAAGGGCCGTGGGTTTGAATCCCACCCGAGTAACATGCCTGTGATATTTTTTTCACAGGACTCGGGAAAGTATACAGCGCTAACACACATCAGTGTATGGAGAAAAAAAGAAAAAAAATGACAACAACAACCAAAATTAATATTCTTTATCCCCGATGCAAATTTAACATCTCTTATAAAAATATATTGAGTACATGGGATCTAAAGTGGACAGGTTCACAGAGGCCAAAGTTGGGTCACGTTCCATTGGTTGTGCTGGGATGGGGAAGAGGAGAGGGGGGGGGGGGTTAAGTCTAAGGACCCACCAAACGACCACTCCCATATTCACAGTATGTACATGCACACAAGCCGTCTAAGTTACCTTGAAGACAATTTGTCAGCCATAAAAAAAGTCAGCATGACAGAAGAATGTTATTGACTCTACAAAAAGTCAAGCCCCATTGTGCGTCCATCTAACATCCTTATTAGGTACAATGGTAATCAATGGCCGACACAATGGAATGGTCCTTGGCAGGGTGCCTTAATACAAGGAAAAAGACACTCGAGCATTGTCAGAGAAGGTTATATGCTGGTCAGTGTGAACAGTGTATTGGGTTCGAGAAACAACACACAAGCAACAACACACCAATCGAGTTGTGTTGTTGACCCTTGTGTTTTATGCTGAATATTTGACTGGTCAAGTCCAGTCCAATCCTGCCCTTGATACTAGCCTTTTGTCAAGGTCTTCTAGACTTGGAAAGCTTTGTAAACAGCAGATCGCCGGCTCTACAAAGCCAATGAAGGCCTTGACAAAAGGCTACTGGTACAGTTTTTTTTTTTTTAGCCCTTGAATTGAAAACAGTAAAAAAACTTTTGTTGAATACAAGGGCCAATCCTTATACTGACACAAACTACCTTTTTCGACTGAATTATATTTATTATCATAGAGCCTTCAACTTCATTTCACCTTTGTTGGAAGTGTCGCTGCCGAGTGGTTAAGATTACCGAATTCAAACTCTGGTGTTTCTGATCAGCAGAGTCTGGGTTCGAATCCCAAGCCGTGACACTGTGCCCTTTAAAAGCAAGACACTTAACCATTGCTTCGTCCGTCGGATGGGACGTAAAGCTGTTGGTCCCATGTGTTGTGTAACGCATATAAAAGAACCCAGAGCACTTATCGATAAGAGAAAGGGTTCGCCCCGGTGTTCCTGGCTGTGGCTGCTGTATGCGTCGTAGCACCTTTTAAACCCTTATAAGGTGCTAACTACTTGGGTCTCAAAATTCATCACTGCAACAACCTATATTTCTGAAAGTTTTTATTTATGCTCAGCACCTTGAGTACCTTGTTTGGTAGATACGTGCGCGGTATAAGACTTCAATATAATTATTATTATTGTTATGGAACGACTTTTGTCACATTCACCAAGCTGACACTCATTTGTTCTAATCTTTATTTTATTAAAAAATTAATATAGTGATTTCGTTCCTTTGTTTCATACTGACAAAAACCAATCAAGTCATGTTTGACGGATACTGGCACTTTACAAGTGTTCACTATTTATTATTTTACTATTATCAATATTAAATTATTGAAATTAGTGAGCATAGATTAATTTACATTTAATTGTTAATTACAAATTCATTACTTCGCCATTAGGAACCGACTTCAGATGCTGTTACTTTTAATATATAAATCAAGCGTCCTTGTGGAACAGCGGTTTTAATAAAGAGCACAAAGCATTTACTAAAAAAATCTGTAGTTATAATCGGACAATTGAGCTGCACAAATGAACCTGTAGAAACGTACACAGCAAACACGTAGGCAGTGTATTTGTTCAACAGAGGCTCAAGCCTGGTACACAAACTCTCTTGTAATGAATCACCACTGTGGCCAACGGAAAATAAAAACCTGTTTAATGTACACCCTTTTCTTATATTTTGTTGTTGTTGGCTGTCTTGTGTTCAAGGATTTAGGTACTTTTTGTAACACAAAACACGATGTCCACAGATTTACATTAAACTTACACAGTTTGAAGATAATGATAGTAGAAAGCTTACATTAAAATATTACTTGCCAATGTGCGGTAGTTTTTGAGAAATGAGTAAACAACATTAACTCAAACAGTTTTGGACATTAGAAAAAGAAAAAACCATTGTGTACCTACTCTAAGGTGGACACACATAGTGGGTGATTTTGGACCCCCCCCCCACCCCCCAGTTGGCAGGTCATACACACAATGCATGAATGACACACCATCTTTTGTCCACGATACAGAAACCCATGCATGTGATGACCTGGGTCCAATTTCATGGATCTGCTTACTGCAGAATTCTGCACTTACTAGGGCACCTTGTAAAGCACGTATGCCGGGCGTAAGCGTAGAATTTGCGGTAAGCAGAGCCATGGCATTGGGTCCTGCATGTGTAATCGCAGAACTACGATTCTACACTGTGGTGGAGTTCCCTTCTCGGGAGCATAATAAATGGATAGTGTCGCCAATACAGTGAGGGGCCAGCCTATTCTCTAGCAGCCTAATTTCATCATTGATACACCATGTCATAAATGCAGTTTTTCACACAAAAGCAATTTAGCAAGGGTCCCTCGCTAATATGTAGCATGGTTGTCAAATTTGACAAAATGCACGTCGTGTGAAAGGACAATAATTTTTGGAGTATCCAGGGTCCCTCGTAAAATCTTGTCCAAAAGATCCAAAATTTATTTGGGCTAGTATTTTCAGACACTTTATTTAACTAGAATCAACCATGTCCAGCATTCGTTTGTCCGTGCACACAGGAGTCACCAACTACGTGTGTTCATGAAATGATTACAGTACATTTGTTTTCGTTCCGTGCACAACCGAGTATCAGTGCAGATTACAAACTCATTGTTGTCTGGCATTATCCAAATTGGGATGTTTACTCGTTCGTTTTAAATTCCCATTTGAATCTCCGTGCCCAAATGAGACTATCCGCGGTGCTCAATCAGGAAACCCTTGGGGCATGAGCAACTAACCACATTAGTTCATGATACACACATCTGAAAGTACATAATGTACATGTATGATAAACAGGAAAGAACACCCGCTACATGTTACATTTGTTCATTCAATGAATTGATCAAACCCAGGGCCCAGTTTCATACAGCTGTTTACCCGTAAGCAAATTTTTGTGCTTACTGTAGCAGAAAAATGTGCGTAAGCATAAACATATTTCACCATGATTTTTCAAGTAATCAGAACATTTTTAGGCGTACATGCACTTTCACCATGGATATGCACTGAGACGTCACTCGTGAGCTTACCGAGGGTTAGCCAACATTTACCCTTGCTTACGGTAAAGACGGCTTTATGAAATAGAAATGCTATTAAGGGACGCTTCGTAAGCACAAAACGGCTGATTACATGTTTTATGAAATTGGCTCCAGGCCCCAGTTCCATAGAGCTGCTCGGCACAACTAGCTTACTAGAATTTGGTTACCAGCCAAATCACCATATCACATGTACAATATGTGACTGGTATCCTGCTTAAATCTCTCCTGCAGCAGAGATCTACCGAACACACTTCACTGTATGTAGATGTAGCCTATAATTCAGAAGGAATTGATTAAAACTAGTTCGATAGAGCTGCTTAACACAACAAGCAGCTAGCCACAACTAGCTTACCGGAGTTTGGTTACCAGCCAAAACCACATACCACCATCTGTGACTGGTATTCTGCTTATCTCTACATGTACCTAGCAGAAAATTATTTAAAAGCAATATTTTGTGCTTTTAAAAAGCAGCTCTATGAAATTGGACCCAAGTGAGCTGTTGCCAGGAAGGAAAATGAAAAATGGGCACATGGCCAGGGATTCCCCCATTTAGAGAAAATGATTCAATTAACACCTTCTGAAAATTCATGAGGGAAAACCTGGCTTCCTCTGCAGTCACCATCTGAGTGTTCAATAATAAACGGAATCACTTACTGATAGTGTCGGTGTGAAACCTTTGTATAAAGCATTAGAGATAGGGCCATATTTTGGTTATGACTCCCGGAAAAATTGTTATAAAGAGCATCGGTACATAGTGTAAGCACGCTGCAAAAATGTTTCCTCTAAAATGCCCGTTAGAAATCAGTAAAAGTATGTCAAAAAATGTGACTGAATAGGGAGACCGCCAACAATAGGGATACGGTAGATACATGTGGCTCAGTTGGTAGGGTACTGGCATGCTGGTTCAAAATCCGCTGTAATCAATTTTTCTTTGTCATAGTGTTAGGGATGTCTGGGTGTCTTTTTGACACCGTTTAAACAATTTGGACACCCTGTTTTGTGCGTCATTTACATACTGCAAGTGAGCAATTAGGACACCCAGTTTTGAAATTTTCAGCATAATTGGACACCCTTAAAAATAACAAAAACTTGACTAAAACATTGTTAGCAGATATATATCTGCTAAACTGCTTAATGAAATGGAGACCCGTACATTTTGGTAAATATACACATTGTGCCGAAACATCTAAGACGAAGGGAATCCAGAACACTTGTACGTAGTAGTACCCAGGCCTGTATGATTCGTTTTTTAAAGGGCAAGGGCACTTTGTCGCCTTTGTTGCCCCCGTGAACTATCAGGCCTGAGTACTTCCAACCTCCACCAAAATGGAGCAGTTCAATATAATAATCATAATAATAATATCAAAGTCTAATATAGCGAACTTATACAAACAAGGTACTCAAGGCGCTGAGTAGAAATACAAACTTTCAGAAAGATAGGTAGGCCTTAATTGCAGTGATGAATTTTGAGACCCTACTATTTAGCACCTTATGGGTTTACAAGGTGTTACAGCGCATACAGCAGCCGCAGCCAGGAACACCGGGGCGAACCCCTTCTCTTTTAACTAAGTGCACTGGGTTCTTTTACATGCATTACACAACACATGGAACCAACAGCTTTACGTCCCATCCGAAGGACGAAGCAATGGTTAAGTGTCTTGCTTAAGGACACAAGTGTCACGGCTGGGGATTCGAACCTACACTCTGCTGATCAGAAACACCAGAGTTTGAATTCGGTGCTCTTAACTGCTCGGCCACGACACTTCCATATATCCCACACATTCTCCGAAGAGATTTGATAACGAGCTGCATTATAGACAACAGCATTGTTAACAACAACACAACATACATCAACAGCTCTGACCGAATGATGAAGTCTGACATGCAAATGCAACCTTCAATTATTTAATCTAATGCATTAAGGCGATTAATTAGTTACTCCTCAGCAAGAATACAAAAGAGACTTCCAAGAGCAAAAAGAATTCCACATTCTATAAATGAGCAGCGATTAAATCCCTCAGTTTTATGACAGCCTGATTTCTGCATCCTGTTGGGGAGGTTTGGATCACACGGTAGTTGTGTTTTAGTCATCTGTGAATCGACGGACAGTAAATTGTTTTTGTCAATCTTTACTGTCAGGCTATCAAGGATATATATTCTATTTCCTTTGTATATATTCGCTCCTCATTAAACTTTTTTGTTTGAACTTAAAGGCTCTAGTAAGGTAAAGCATTAAAGGTGTGTTTGGAAAAGCTCCTCAGCTGCTAATCTTTCTTCGGTTTAGGGGTTACTAGGGTGTCATGGTCCAGTGGTTAAGAGCACAGAATTCAAGTTCTCGTGATTAAGTCATTGGAGTGTGGGTTCGAATCCCGGTCGTGACACTTGTGTCCTTGAGCAAGATGCTCTACTATAATTGCTACTCTTCACCCAATAAATGTGTACCTGCGAGGGAAGAGATTGATATTGTGTATGAAAAAGCCACTAGCGCCATACGGATGCAAACATGTGCATTCCATCATGACAGTTTCTACTCGTCACTTGTCAGAGGAAAATTACAAAGGGCAACATTCGCACACATGTGACAGTTGTAACTAGACAGTTGGTTCCTAATATTAATAAGAAATGTTTTATGGTAAACCTTCATGTAGACAGCTATATTGCTTTGTATAATGTAGCACAATCAGGTAAGTAATGTTTACAAAACAGGCAATGCTAATTTCCAACACCTGTCATGGTTGTAGCATGCATATTATAATAAAAGTGCCCTCTTACAGCGAACATATCCGTCACTCAGTGACGCTCATGGCACTTTTTACACAGTATTTTTCCTGCAAGGTATGTGGGACTACGTTCAAATTATGAGATCTACTCCTTTTGCATAGCACCATGTAATGGTTCAAAAGGTGCTGTGGCACAATATGCAGCCAATCGCTATGTTCAGGGCAAAAATTCATATATAGCAAGCTGCCAAGTAAAACAAATTACTTCATAAATAGAAGTTTATTTTAAGGTGAATCTTATTGACTGGAACATGGCAACATTACAAGGGACACCAATGCAATGTCCAAGGGGCATGGAGGCAATTGTCCCTTTTGCCTTCGTGGAGTATCAGGCCTGCAAAGGACACCAAGGCAATGACCATGGGGCATGAAGGCAATTGCCCAGCTGTTGCCCCCGTGGAGTATCAGGCCTGAGTGTTCAATCGCTTAATACGTAACGGCATACCCAGGTTCCTCACTCTATGGTAACAGGGACACTGTGATAGGTAACCAGACGCCCAGACGGGGAGTTCAGGGTGTCTTTTGGACAATGCACAGCACATAAAAGCCCATTGTCATCGCCTTGGTGCCCCTTGAAATATTCCAGTAGAGAATCTACATGTCCATTCCTGAAGTGCCCTTTACCGAGGAGAACCACCTGCCCATTCAACAAATGAAGTACAAGGTCTGCAATTTTGACCACCAACCTCCAAAACGGACACCCCAAACACACGCCCTCTCGAGAAGTGCCATAGACTCGGCCTACATGAACACCAACATACATGTACACATCAATGGAGGAAGGAAATTGTATACTACACAGTAACAACGCAGACAGCACAACCCTTGATGTAGCAACACCACAATTGTCATTCATACATTGCTGCTCGTCTATTTAATCCTGTCATGAGCATCTGTATACGTGTATTAACATACACAGATGGTACAAATTACTTATTAGATAAATGAGTGAATAGTTTAATTCGGTCAATGAGGCAAAAGGTACCATAAGAGGCCTGGGCCCAGTTTCATACCTGCTTCAGCACAAAAAGTAGCTAAGCACAAATAAATTATGCTTACTAGAATAAGGTCACTAGCCAAAGTACAATGTTGCATGTACAAATCTTTGACTGGAATCCTGCATATTTTTTGCATAGCAGAAAATGTTCAAGCAATATTTTCTGCTTTAAAAGCAACTCTATGGGGTCCAGGGTTCATGGCTCTGCTTACCACCAAATTTTTCGCTTACCATCACCATTCTCTATTAAAGCGCCAAATGCATGCGCTAGCTGCAAGCGAAGATTGCCTAGAAACATGGATCATGCACGTGCAAAAGCAATATTTCCCTGCTAACCCCTGAAATATGCTTGACGTAAGCACGGAATTCCCTAATAAAGCTCCGATTCTTTGCTTGTACGGTAAACAGAGCCACGAAATTGGGCCCTGCAGTAAGGCCAAGATACAGCCAAAAATCATCCGCTAAAATCATCCACTATTTTTAAAATGACAAAACAGGTATTGCACTCAGAGCATCGAATGGAGAGTTCCGCTCCCCTGAAAGATGGAATAATCTTGTTGCCAAATTCCCAGCAGCCACAAGCCCCGCATAATCTGGGACAGATGTAAAGATCAAGAAACCAATATTATGACACGCAGACAGAGAAGTGTGTGTGTGTGTTGAACAGCGAGCACAATAACCCAAAAACCCTAGCTGTAGCTGACCGACAGCTTCTTTGTAATGTCTTCAAGTTTTAATTTTTTCTTCAGCGCCTTGTATCCTTTGGTGTTTTATAATTACAGTTCTCATTATTTATTATCAAAAGGCATGCAGGCCTGATACGTCACAGAGGCAACGAACGAAGGTAATTGCCTCCATGCCCCCTGGTCATTCATTTCCTTGGTGCCCTTAAAATGCTCCAGTAGAAATTTACAATTTCCTCATATAGGCTGCCCTTTACCAAAGAGAAAATGCCTTGCTGCCCTTGCCCTTTCAAAAACGAATTATACAGGCTTGCCATATCAACAAATCTTTCCAGAGACAATAAACACTCCAAAAGAGATTTACAAACGATTGTGCCCACACGGAAAACGTTAATCGTTACTTCCTAAGTTGCTTTTAGTCCCACCATTCCAAGCTTCTATCATCACTTCCATGTACATCATACATAGGTACTCTACGACTGTAATGGAAGTGCTTGGAAAAACCTTCTTCAAAAACTTCAACTGACTGAAGTTATTGACGTGCGTTTTATTTTGTAATACTACTCGACCCTACTCAGTATGATGGATTTAAAAGCGACAGAAGTGATCACGATAGACTGTAAAATCATAGCACATAATTTAAACAACAACAATTATTATACCCTTTCCTTGGTCATCAAACATAACAGATTTTCCTTATTCAATACCTCAGAACTAGATAAAAGTATCCTATGTGGGAGATTAGACTTTCTAGACAATATGACAAAATCCTATCCAGTGCCTAAAGAGAAGACATTTAGCAATTTTTAAGAACGGTTATTTCATATCGACAACTACATGTATGGAGCCATCTAAATGTCTACATCTGCATCAAGTAGCGTTTAAAATCCCTTCCCCATCCTATTCATGTATTTTCAATTTTAACTAACCAGGGCCTTTAAAAACAGTAACACTGCAGAAGGTTCTTTCTCAGTTAGATTCTGGTGTTGCATAATAAATTCTTGCCCAGTAAACATTTGTGAGCTGCAAGCCATGCAGCCTTGCGAAATTTTACCCCAAATCTAATTCCTTGATCTAACGTCTTTACACTTTCCAATAACATCTGCTATCACAATTTCATAACCAACAACGATATCCCTTGCGCAGTACAGCTACTAACAAAAAATCATCATTTTGCTACCCAAGCATTCAGTGTGCATGTTCAATCCAAATATTTTGCTATGCAAAATTGCTAGACGAAATCCAACAGTCCCAGAACAATAATAATAGTATGGCATCTTGCACTGCCTCAACACTTCAAAAAAGGCCTGGTCAAAAAATAACAGAATACATGTAAAATAAGCAAAAAACCTGATATTACTATGCACATATAAATGTAACTCGGTTAAAATGAGAAAATGAATTCTGTGTGGGAAAAATTGCACACTGATCACAGGGCTTGAATTGTAAACTGGACCACAGGTCCAAGGCAAGTGATTTTAGCCCCTGGGCAAGCGGAATTACAACTGGGTAAGTCAAGCAGGCTTGTGTTTTGAATTGAATATGATAACACATTACTGTGTAATACTTTGATTTCGGTCGTGTAAAAAACAAAATTCCACTCCATTATCAATTTTGAGTTAAAGCCAAATGGTTTTGTGGATTTCCCCCATGTCAACAACTTCAAGGGGAATTTTCTTGCTCAATGATTTTTTTTTAGGACTGAAAGTGAAACGAGAAAATATTGGCTGAACTTCCATACATCACAACTGTACAATAAATGTACACAATTTATACAGATATTATATATTGATTTATACATCAATCAATGTTGTATGCATACGTGTACATTGGCACATTAAATATTTGATATCATTTTACGGTGCCCTTTGACAGTTGTCAATAGTTGTCGTCAATAATGGTAAGTGAATTCTGACTGAATGAACAACCAGATTTCCTGTGATACATTTCAACCTAACTCATTATATCAACAAAGCAGAAAACCTTGAACAATGCTGTAACATAACACGCTGTACGTACTTGTTATGGCACCCATGTGGACTTTGTAACACAATGAATAAAACCTGTCAAGCGTCAATACATGTACTTTCACAACAATTATACACATTGCCCTTGGTAATAATTACCTAAACAAAGACCAAATTGTAGGACTTTAACAAAAATTGATGCCTTATCGTACTTTAACTAGAGGCTTTCAAAACAGAACAAAACAGAACAACCCAAATAATCATTTAACCTGCTCAAAATTTCATATTAGCTGTCCTTCAAAATCTCAAGGGATGACCTTGAGAGGGTCAGGGGTCAAGTGTCAAGGGTTGGGTTTTATTTGATTGGCCATGACAATGGTCTTTAACACTGTAGCAATGCAAAACCAAAGTGTGTTTTTAGTAATCAAATGTATATATAACAGACTTTTTTTCTGGCAGGTACGTATGTCTGTCAAAAAAGACACTCCTGTCAGAAACACATTTTTGTCCTTAAAACATTTTCAGGCTTAGAACCTATTGAAGCTTAGCGGACACTTTTTCAAATATTAATTGTTTACAAATAAATCTTGCTTATCAGAAACAGGCCACCAGCGAAAAATTACATGAGTACGACTCATGCCGCGCATATTTTTGCTTAGCAAAGAAATTTGCTGTATAATAGCTTTATGACATTGGGCCGCCTGCCAGCAAAATATGCGCATAAAGGTTTAATTACAATGAAATAATAATAGTTGCGGAAAATTAATTACACTTGTGGGATTATGTGTTGGAAAATGATTAGTTAGAAACTCGTTTTACAGTCTTAATTAGCGTCCACGTTGCTCCTGGGCTAAATCCTGAGCACAGCTTTTACTAAAAGCAATTTGTGTCGAAAATCATGAAAACTATGGATTATATACAAATTGACGTGGAGAAGAACGAAGTATAATTTCAAGCAAACAACTTGAATGTTTTCCTAGTTTGGATTACTTACTAAGAAATTCCCTTTTTTTTTTCAATATTAATGTCGGACCAAAAAATCATTTATAAATGACCCAAAATGGTACCTTAAGATTATGCTTTTATGGTTATATTATGAGAAATATCGTTACAAGTTGGACAATTATTAGTCATGATAAGACAAAGCCAATAGCGTTAGACCACACTAGTTGAATAATTAGCTGTACCCTATCAATTTATAAATGCATAAGTAAGCATTTATAGATAATTTAAATTGTAGATCTGCAAATTGAAAAACAGAAAAATGCAAACGCAAAAAATTCAATCATTTCATAACTAGACAAAATGTCAGATCCAGGCACAAAGACATGTTTGGTAACTTGGTGAATAACATAAATTACGTCGAAAACACAAAAAGGGTATCTAAATTCCGTAAAAACATTGTTAACTTGGGTATAATGGGACAATATTTGTTTATTTGTCGATCATATAGATTAAAAACTAAAACTAAAATAACCACAGTGAAATTTGTATTTTTGTTTACCTGCAATTTGGAGGAGGGTCCAACATGATTTCGGTCAACTCTTTCTGAATCCTAAACAAAAGGAACAAAACAAACATTGTTTCAAAAAAATAAATCATAGACTGTCCACTTTGAGGGGGAAACTCGATAAAATGTAAAAAATTTGACTCAATCTCCAATATTTGTACACAGCATATTGAGTGGCACAATGGCACTGCATTAAAAACATGGCCGATCACTTAACCATTGGCCCTATGAGGCTTAACTTCCAGGAATAATTTCTCGATTTTTCAACCCAACATCGAGAAAATATTCACACCAGTAGACAGATCTCGGTAAAATCTATCAAATAGGGCATGTCTAGTCGCTCAGTTCTGGACCGTTTTCGAGAGGGAATGGTTTTTAGCTTATATGCAAATGAGCTAGAACACAGTAACGGGAGCTGCAAAGCGGACTTTACATTTCGTGGCATGTCAATGTCTTGCTATTCAATGATTAGACATCGATCGCACGACCATCGGCCTCAAAACCGCCTCACAAAAACACACACTTTATCCTCACTTAGTTACAGGTTTTTTTAGTCTGTCTGGGGTTTATACCTTTTGGCACTCGTCTTATACATTTTATTGGTCCACTTTCCCGATGTTGTTGCCTTTTGATCACAATCTGGGGAATTCACCACGGCGGGTTCGACTGCAGCGGTCGAGACTACAGCAACCGCGGCGGCAGCAGCAGCAACATTTGCCCGACGACCACCGGTAGAAACAACATGCTGTTGTTGAGCTTCATGGTCCACCCCATTCATTTTGACATCCGAAACCCGAAGAAATCAGACCTGTAAACAACAAAGATGAACTGGGTTATTAATCTCGGCAATCCGGTGAAGATTACGACGAAGGGAAAAGCTTTTCTCCGAGCAAAAAACCCAACGCGCTTCGGGACTTTTCCTGGCCGTCCAGCTGCCAAAAGATGCAAACAGAACAATTTGTTTGACTCGGCTAATTTACTCGAATCCAAAAGCCAGAATTTCCCAAACTCTCTGACATGAATCTCTGATATTTTCTCCACAGTCACGCCGGATTTAAACCTCCTTGTTAACACGGAACTTACACTACAAAGACATTAACTGTGCGCGAGTTGCCACAATTTTAGACCTTTAAATGAACTGTCCATTCGTAAAGGCCTACTGTGTGTGAGTGATGAATGAATGCAATGCAAAGCCAGCATTCATAAAGGCGACATCCCAAGCATGAACTTCCAAAACAAAGATCCACAAATTCGTCACATCAAAACTCCCGAATGGCTTTTTGATCTCATCTTTATAATGGATGGAACCAAAACAAGCAATGTACCTTTAAAAAATAGTCGATTTTCACTGTCACAAACGGTAAAATATTCGCAAAAAATGTGAGACGATCCGACTGCACGCACGGTAGAGAACTTGCATCCGGCGAGTGCACGGGTTGGCTGGTGCAGTTAGTACACCTCCCCCCTCTGTGTGCTGTTTATACACACACTACACTAACAATAATGGCTTTACGCATCACTTGATTTTAGCATAGGGTGAATATCACAATTTGATAAACAAGATAAAGTAAACAATTATTTTGCGTTATGACCGATAGTTTTTCTCTGCTGTTTTATGAACAATTTGTGTTGATAATTTTATTGTTTTCCGTTGATAAGTTTATTACACAACAGAGAGCTGTGTCGAGCCGAGATTTGGGATGATGTAACAATATAATATTCATATAATAAAAAGACCACCCATACAAATATCATAGTATTTTATTACCTCATAAAATAACAAAAATGTTCATGGATTTAGGAAACACATGAACATATCTTGTTAAATAAGCCTGTCTGTAGGGTTGATACTACGGTTTGATCGGTAATACTTGCTGGGTAGATTTTGTGTTCTTTGGGAATTAGGTCTGTTTACTTGTTTACTTTTCCATGAAAATAATTATTGCAAATGTTTTTGTTAAAAATAACTATTTATGTCACATCAATATAAATCATTGTTTTATTGCTAAAAGGCAGTGGACACTATTGGTAATTGTCAAAGACTACTTCACAGTTGGTGTATCTCCACAAATGCATAAAATAACAAACCTGTGAAAATTTGAGCTCAATCGGTCATCGAACTTGTGGGATGATAATTAAAGAAAAAATACCCTTGTCACACGAAGTTGTGTGCTTGTAGATAGTTGATTTCGAGACCTCAAGTTCTAAACTTGAGGTCTCGAAATCAAATTCGTGGAAAATTACTTCTTTCTCGAAAACTATGGCACTTCAGAGGGAGCCATTTCTCACAATGTTTTATACCATCAGCCTCTCCCCATTACTCGTCACCAAGCTAGGTTTTACGCTGATAATTATTTTGATTAATTACCAATAGTGTCCACTGCCTTTAACATCAAAGTAGGTGATCCCGTAAAAAAAAACTTAAAAAAAACTCATGCTTGTTTGTGTTCACTGCGTCTTAGTTTTTATGTTTACATGTCAACTTATTTTAACCCCTCTTCGGTGGCTCTTCCTCGGATAAAAAAAAAACCAGCACAATTAATAATTTTGAAAATACTCAAACTTTACGACAGTAAAATATCAAACAATATATATCATTTGTTCACTAATTATTATTTCATTTATTATAGGCGTAATGGTATTTTGTTTTGTCTAGTTGCATAAAGAATTCAACAAGGAAAAACGGAAATAATTAAACGGCAACAGTGCCTGTGTAGTTTATTTTAATGCATATTTTCTGACTAACTGTTCTCTTCAAGGTAGTGTTGTTATAAAAACAGATATAAGTTTTTATGGCCCAAAGTTTGGATTCGAGAAGCTTTAGGTCTACTGTATTCCTTTTTTAAGTTGTGTGTATTCCAATAACAAGCTAAGCCATTAGAAAAAGAAAAGAATCACAACTAAAAAGACAATAAGTTGTTTTTAATACAAGGTCAAGTTCGCGTCTATATAAACGCAAACAAATACAAAAGAAGTGCTTTTTATAAAAAGATTTGTCAAAAATATTCTAAAATTATTTCAACTCATGTAATGTGAGTTTTCTGTCTTGTGTAAAAGGGAAGGTATGCGTTTGGTATATAATGACTCTGAAAATCAATGGTATTATGGCCTTGACAGCAGTTTATTTTATAATGCATGTTTTGACAAACTTTTCGATTCAAAGTACTGTGGTTTATAAAAAAAAAAAAAACAGAAATCGGTATTTTTATGGATCCGAGTTAAATTGTCTAAGACCAGGGTCCAATTTTATAGAGCTGCTAAGCACAAAAATTTGCCTAGCATGATTTCCCAACCAAATTTCTACGTGATTTTCAAGATAACCATACAACAGCTGAATACCAGTAACTAGGAAATGCAACAAAATGGAAATTTGGTTGGTAATCCTGTTTTTATCAAGGAAGAATATTCATGCTAAGCAAATTTTCGTGCAGCAGCTCTATGAAATTGGGCCCAGCCTTCTCACTTGGTGTATCTCCACAAAAGCATAAAATAACAAATAACTTATGTGAAATTTTGAGCTAAATTGGTTGTAGAAGTTGCAAGCTAACTATGAAGAAAAAAAACTAATCATACGAAGTTGTGGGCTTTCAGATGCTTGATTTCGGGACCTCAAATTCTAAATCTGGGGTCTCGAAATCAAATTCGTGGAAAATTACTTCTTTCTTGAACACTACGTTATACTTCAGAGGGAGCCACTACTCGTTACCTAAGGTTTTATGATAGTAATTATTTTGAGTAATTACCAATAGTGTCCACTGCCTTTCAGACTACTGCGGTATACCTTTTAGGAGTAATCTTCATGCACTGCAGGACAAACTCGCTCCAGATTTCTGGCAATTATCTTAACTTATAAATGCTTCCACCCTTTATGAGGGATTTTCACTGGTTATTTAATGTACAACTAGAGTTTATATTTACTGAGTTCCAATTTTCAAATTTATACAAGTACATTTCATTTCGATAATAAATTATTAGAGTTTAGCACTCCGTACTCAAACAAGAGATGTGTCTATATTGATTTCTGGAAATTATCTAAATAAAAATGCTTCTATACCCCTTAAAGACATTGGACACTATTGGTAACTGTCAAAGACCAGTCTTCTCACTTGGTGTATCTCAACATACGCATAAAATAACAACCCTGTGGAAATTTGAGCTCAATTGGTCGTCAAAGTTGCGAGATAATAATTAAAGAAAAAAACCTTGTCACATGATTATGTGCGTTTAGATGGTTGATTTAGAGACCTCAAATTCTAAATCTGAGGTCTCTAAATTCGTGGAACATTACTTCAGAGGGAGTCGTTTCTCACAATGTTTTATACGATCAACCTCTCCCCATTACTCGTTACCAAGTAAGGTTATATGCTAAAAATTATTTTGGGTAATTCCCAATATCGTGTCCACTGCCTTTAAGGGGGATTTTCACTGGAGTTTTAATGTACAACTAGAGTTTATATTTACTGAATCCGAATTCACTAGTACACTTCACTTCGGTAACAAATTATAAGAGTTCTCCTTTCCGTATTCAAACAAACCATGTATCTATAATGATTTTTTCGCTTGTCAATCAGTACCAATGTCTTAAGAGTTCTTTATTCTGTCTTTAGCTTGTTTAGAGAGCCATTTTGTTATTCGTGGCTCCCGGGCTGAATGTTTTCAGCTGTATTTTTAACTATAGAACAACATTTTGCGAAGGGGTGGTGTTTTGGGTACGTAGTTGAAGTCATGGTGGGCAAATTGTAGGAAATCGGACGTGAAACCAACGTTTTAAAATGATTATTCACTTTATGGAAATCTTTACTAAAAATTTGCATAAAGTGAATAATTATTCTAAAACGTTTACTTCTCGTCCAATTTCTCAAATTACTTGGGCACCATGACTTCAAGTACGTATCCAAAATACCCCCTTGCAAATTGTCGGGAACACGTGAAATATATATTAACATAAAAAACACATCAGAATGGAGTCATCTTTTATAGATACATCCATCCCGGGGGCCACGAAGCATAAAGTGGCTCTCTAAAGAAGCTAAAATCAGATTGAAGAAACAACGGTCTCTTATCATGTCGCTCGGCGTTTGCGCATAAGAAATAGCCTCTACCCCATTAAAACCTACTGGCTGAAAGGGTACTTAAAAAAGAAATGTTTGCATAGTACTCCGCATACACTGTTGTACAATCTGCAGATTTTTTTTATTTGAAACAAATTTTTTCAGACGTCCATCATTACACGCATGAGAAACAAGTTGAAAGTTAGAGTGGCCAAGTCAGCGATTCTCACTTTTCCCGTCGCCTTGTGCGCAATTGCCTAGACTTAGGCCTATAGCATGGGGCGGGCAGTTTGGCTATTTGAAGCTGTCATGGAAGATTTTATTAGTGAATTTTTGGAATTGTTATACAATCTTTGGACTGTCTGAACATGGAGGTAGAATTCTTGTTCTACCTATATGGTCTGAAAGAGTTGGGAATGCTTATTTGGGGTCCATTTGTGTAGAATAGTGCTGCCTGGTCTTGGTGCAAGGCATTTCTCGGTTTCAATTCATTTCACGGCTCAGCCAACTCGTATAGCGCCCCCAACGACCGCTCGGCCGTATAGACTACAAACCTGACTTTGCCCAGGCCCCCCGCGGAAGTTTATTCGGCTCTTGCAGTAACAGCCAATAAAATACCAAGTTAAGGTTAATGGTAAAACTACATCTATTATGTTTCACAAACACATTCTATCTCTTTATCGCCTATGGAATAACATTGATCCATTGGCTCTGAATGCAAATGATCAATACCATAATTAGCTATCATATTGATTTTCACCTTCATGATTTGCAGAGGCGCAAGCGAAGCAGAAGGAACGGCACACGACTTACATCTAATGATCGGAAAACTAACCTAAACAAACCCTTTACCCTTAACCTGTTATTTTGTTTGTTTATTAATCGTCAAAAAGAGGGGGGGGGGGGGGGGGGATACAAACCCTTGACCCTTTACCTTTTTTAATCCTAAAAAATGACAAGGGATAAACAAACCATTAACCTTATATCGGTTTTTAATCTGAAAAAGAAAAAACAGACCCATTGCCCATTACCTTTTTTTCATCTTAAAAAAGAAAAAAAGAAAAAACAAACCCGTTACCCTTTTTTTTTTAATCTTCAAAAAGGAAAAAGGAAAAAGAAACCCTAAACCCTTTAGTCTTTACCCTTTTAAATCTTCAGAAAGGAAAACAAAATAACAAACCCCTTACCCTTTACCGTTCTTTAATCTTCAGAAAGAAACAAAGAAAACAAACCCGTTACCCTTTACCTTTTTTTTAATCTTCTAAAAGGAAAAAGGAAAAGCAAACCCGTTACCCATTACCGTTTTCAATCTTGAAAAAGGAAACAGGAAAAACAAACCTATTACCCTTTATCATTTTTTTAATCTTGAAAAAGGAAAAAGGAAAAACAAACCCTTAACCCTTTACCATTTTTCAATCTTGAAAAAGGAAACAGGAAAAACAAACCTATTACCCTTTACCATTTTTTAATCTTCAAAAAGAAAAAAGGGAAAACAAACCCTTTACCAGTTACCTGTTGAAAATTTTGAAAACTGAGATGAATATGGGAATCGGTTCGTTTTGGTTTCCTTACAAAGGATTGAGAAAGGGTTAAGGGGGCAAAGTTCGTTTTCCT
Source organism: Asterias rubens (assembly GCF_902459465.1). Lineage (NCBI taxonomy): Eukaryota > Metazoa > Echinodermata > Asteroidea > Forcipulatida > Asteriidae > Asterias > Asterias rubens. Next base: position 21,911,303 of record NC_047067.1, on the reverse strand, counting down.
TGTTCTTTTTACATTTTAAAAAGGGAAATGGGGCTCCCCCTCGCTCCGCCCTCTTAGAGGCAACCCCACAGTTTTGAGTTTACACAGCGCCATCACGCATCGTGCTGGAGTGGAAGTGTGAAGTAGAATAATTTTGTTTTGTTGGTGACCGGAAAATATACAAATCGATTGCCCGTAACTACAGTCAACACCTAGTTTGTGTAAGAGCCATTAAATGAGGTAAGATTCTGTGAAAAATGTGAACACTTTGTTCCAATTATGTAATTGTTTTTAGGTAGCGTTGATGTATCCGGCAGGATATTTTGCTGACTTAACCAATGGAGATGGTGTAGGTAGTGTGTGAGACAATTGTTTTCACCTGGCTGGTGGTAAATAAAAAGTATGCAAACACCAGAATTGGTTTTCATCTCATAATTCCATAAGAAAGTCACTGATGCTGTCATTGAGCTGCTTACTAGTAAGTAGTAGTAGGCTTTACAACCTCCATGCTTTAATTATGCTTAGTTAAAAAGTGTTCTAGCTCAGCCTCCTATTTATTTAATGTCTAGGCCCGGGAATGGGATAACTTTCCGTATGGCACCACCACTTTTTCACTCGTTCTTAGTAATTTACAAAAAGGGATATCTCATTGAAGTAAATTAGATACTATATTATTTTATATCGAATGAAAAAGTGGTGGCGCCATCCATACGGAAACTTTTCCGACCTAGTAATTGGGGCGCTAGATTCCTTTTTTCGAAATTTAGACATTATCGGTCAGCTAGAAATTAGAATAGGATAGATGACCGATAACGGCGAGGCAATGTGACATGTCATGACCAGGCAGGGGCATTGAGTTGAGGCAACCGCCTTCGTAGTTGCGATAACATAACCCTCCTCTGTCGTCGGGAGGAGGGTTAGGTTATATCGCAACTATCGCCTTCGTTGCTTTCGTGAAGTATCAGGGCTGAATTTCAATTTGTATATTTTTGTAATGTTAAATTGTTGTAGTTCAGCCTTTGACTTGTGCTGCCAGGACAGTGTTTTTTTAATAAACCATTTGGACCCAACCATTTTATTTATTATTATCTGGAAACATTTCCGTAGCTAATGGCACCACCACTTTTTCAATCGATATAGTATCTAATTTACCTCAATGGGATATCCTTTTAAGTGAAAATTAGTTGAAAAGTTATGGCGCCAGACGGAAAGTTATCCTTTTATCTATCTACAGTAGTTTACAAAGGGTCCTTGTTAAACTGTTGTACGAACGTTTCTCTACTCCTAGTCTAGACAGACCATCCCCGATCTGCCTGGTTGATTTTGCTTAATTGCCGAAAGGCATTGTGGGAGGGACAAAGAAAAAAAGACACTATTGTTGTATGCCCCCTTCCCACAGTGCTTTTCGTCCATTCAGCAAAATCAACCATGCAGTAATCGCAATACTGGTCTATGAAGTATTAGTGTTTGAATGGTAATTTCAGGAGTACATTTTGGCACCCCCAACCAAAGCCCAACCATCTGAACAAGTCGGTTACTGGTTGGTCTGCACAGCATCGTCACCGCGCTTAACCGAACACGCGAAAATGCTCAACTGATGACCAATGTCTCTTGTTAGGGTCGCCAAAACGTACCCGTCGGCAACAATTGTTATATTCAACATTAAACCCACTACGACTAAAAAAAAAACTGCAATAAAAACAGTACTAAAATGATGGTGAGTCTTGTACATTTGGTATAAATAATTTATTTTATCATATCAAGGAATAGTTTAAATCCACCAGAACTTGAATTCGATGCTCTTAACCACTCGGCCATGACACTCTACAAATGTACAATGTAGACCAGCGTATTGGCACTAAGAGTATTTATTATGGGGCTAGGCTATAGGCCTACTACATAGAGTAAGGTCCCTGTCCTTACTCTAGGCCTATTACTACTACTAGGCCTATCACTTTTGAGTAGTTATTTTGATTGTGAACCTCGGAGGTCTGTATTATTCAGCAATCATCATTTGAGAAAAATTATTCAAATTTTCAAATTTTTGTGCGTTCATGAAATTCCAACATTTCAATCTCTGTTGTTCGTGATGACCAAATCATTTATTGTCTGTTTTGATGTGTTTCCTGGCAGTCAAGTGTTGTACTTGCAGACTTTGGATCTTCATTGTATTGTGAGGACATAAATTGATAGTTTTGTTTACCACAGGTCTGTTCTGTGGATTAGCCTATTCAGTGACTTAGAGTTTCATTAGCAGCCAATTTTGTTGTTCTATCATTTTTGGTGTAAAGAGCTTTCAGTAATAGGCAGTTCAGGCACTTCAGCGACATAGGAATTAGGTATTTTGCTAAAAATACCCTAATGTCAGACAAATATTCCACCACCAGCCGCTCATGTGATTACCGCATTGGTGCGCCAGACAGAGTTTGCCCTTGAATCTTTTAGTGACTGCAACTGGCTAAGTCTTCTGAAATGCAGGAATTTCATGGCGACAAAAATCTGTAATAAAATAATTAATCGCCTGACAATTCAGTGAGTCTTTTCTACCAGTTATGACCAGTCTTACTTGAAGGTTAAAAGACAACACGACACACATGAATAGGTTTATAAGTGTGACATAAGCAATGAAGTGAATGATACATCAAAGAGAGAGGGTGAGGCCAAAAGCACACAGAGCTAAAAAGCAAGGGGGTACTGGTAAACACTGAACAGGGAGACAAAAGGGCACAATGGGATTGAGCTTTTCCACTAGTCAAGATTTCAAATGAAATATGGGTGCTTTTCAACTGATCTAGCCAGCCGGAGTCCTTAGGCAGATTTGTTGGCTGGTCCTCACAGGCTTTTAGCATTTTGCCAGTGGACCTCTAAAAGTGAAGAACACTGGGACAGTAGAACAGTCAATAGGGAGTAGCTTACGATACGCGAGCAAATACGTGAACGTTAACGTCAGAAAATTATGTTGTTTAAAGTCTCCTGTTTTTAGCATACATGAAGATACCATTTTTCGTGTCAGGTATGTATATGTGCAGACATCATACGTGAATATGTAATAAGCCCAAAGTGGTGACGTCACATAGAAACAAGAAACATTTTTGAAGTTCACGTTCAAGTGTTTGCTCGGGTAATGTTCAGCTTAACCTCGTTATAAAGCTTGGGCGTGCATGTGCAGTTAATAAAGCTTGGGCGTGCACGTGCAGTTACTTTGGTTAATTTATGTTGTTTGAAATCAGGGTACCGAGCAATTTTTACCGTTTACTGCATAGTGTAACGGTTAGTGGGTAACCTGAGTCCTATAGGACCATGTTACACATCCTGTGTAGTTCAGTCGTATTAAATCATAATCTATTTCCTCATTGAATGGGGTTTTAGAAGATCATTGTTCAACAGTATGTAACTCTGTTGTGTACAGGTACTATGGAAAACTCGGTACAGTAGATTTGGTTTCCTGTGAACAGGAAACAGGCAAGTGTTGAACAAAATAAATTTCCCTCTGGCCAAAACATTACACAGACTTAAAACCCCTGAACTAACTAAGATCAAAACAATTTCGCTCAAAAAAATACGGTTACCAGTCAATAGACTAATATGTGACTGTTTTTTACTTATTTTTGCACAGAGGGAGATTGTTTAGCAATATTGTTTGCTTTAGCAGCTCATGAAATTGGACCCTGGCTTGTTGCTTGCCAATTCACTGTTGTATTGTATACTTAAACTTGCACAATCCCTGCTTATATAGCAATTACAGGTTGAATGACGTGCAACCCCAAACAAAGTTGTTGAAAAAAGGGAGACTGCTAACATAGGGCTGGACAGCTCAGTTGGTAGAGCACCCGTACGTTAATCTAGAGGTCGTTGGTTCAAGTCTTGCTCCGGTAAATTTGTCTTTGTTCACAATAACTGTGTAATTCCATTATTAATTTTTAGATATGATGAGCTGAGTGGATTCATCACAGCACGATGGGTAAAGGTCAGCAAGGTCAGAGTTCAACTCAGATCAACTTAGATGACACCTACTCCTGGGATGATGTGAAGGAACACAGCAGTAAGACAGACAAGTGGGTGGTGATTGAGAATGGGGTTTATGACGTCTCAAAGTGGGTGACTAGACACCCAGGAGGGTTCAAGGTTCTGTCTCATTATGCTGGGGAGGATGCAACGGTGAGTTTCTTAGGGTGTTAGTGAAGAGGGACAAGTGGGTGGTGATTGAGAATGGGGTTTATGTCCTCTCAAAGTGGGTGACTAGACACCCAGGAGGGTTCAAGGTTCTGTCTCACTATGCTGGGGAGGATGCAACGATGAGTTTCTTAGGGTGTTAGTGAAGAGGGAAAAATGCAACCTTGTTCGTGGGAATCGAAGGGGCGTTCGATAGGAGTTTTCAATAATCGTTTCATAACTTTTTGTCATTTTGTCACGCCAGGATGCTTTTGTGGCGTTCCATCCAGACAAGACCAAAGTCAAGAAGTACCTGAAGCCTCTTCGTATCGGGTTTCTGTCTCCGGAGTCATCAACCAAGGTTTGTTTCAAACTGTCTCCTTGATACTGCTTAAGATGTTTCTGCTTAGCAGAATTGAGCATGATACCAGTCACAAATTGTACATGAGTAGTTTAGCTGGTATCTTGTATTATAATTTGTTGTGCTACACTACTTTGGCGCTTAAGCAGCTCTTGAAATTGGGCCCAGATGACCTGCTTGGCAACAGACAGCGCAGAATAGAGTGAGATGGAGAATTGGTGAGGAGGCTTTTCTCCTGCAGTGGAGTGAAACAGGCAAGACGACAACCTTCACAATATTGATGTGTCTGTGTTCTGTTTCAGAGTGAAATAGTAAGTGACATGCGCAGTCTCCGCACCCAGGCTGAGGAGATGGGTCTCTTTAAACCTAGAATGGGGTTCTACGCTGCTCACCTAGCCCACATCCTTGCTCTAGAGGTCCTAGGATGGATGGTGCTATGGTACTACGGAACAGGATGGTCACCTTATTTACTAGCCGCTGCAATTCTCACAACTTCACAGGTATGTTTGAGATAACAGAGAAAGCGTTTTTTGCTAATAAACAAACTGAGCTGTTTTTTTCATAGACGACCGAGTGTTAGTAAAACACTAATCATGTTATGGAAAGGTTTGCCGTAACACCATGTAATGACTATCTCTAATGAGTTGGGGTGGTTCTGAAAACACCCATTGGTTAATTCAACTCGACGTTTTGATCAGTATGCTCTGATCGTCTTCTGGAGAAAGAAGACGTTCAGAGCATACTGATCAAAACTACCCCAACTCATTCAGAGATAGTGATTACATGGTGTTACCGCAAACCTTTCCATATCGTATTTCCACCATGCAAAAATTCAAATCCTACTTGCTAATCATGTTAACAGATATTTTAACAAAATTCAATGTTTTCTGCAAACTTTCAATGAAATTAAATACCTCCCATGATTGGTTGCTGTATTTCCCAACAATTTCAACACGATGTTTGAATATTTATATAACATTGTTACAAACAGTAACCATCTGGTTTTTTGTTTTATGGCTTTCCAAAGTTTAAACTTTGGTTGGCAAAAAACTTGGGCCAGGAAGTTGCAATAGAAAGGTCTATAAATACCAAACTATGGCTCTAAGGCAAAATAGTCTGGTCCACCTTTTGTGTATCAATATCGACATGTATGACTCTTAATTGCATATAGGGGACCAGACAATGATCACCTTCGGGGATTGTTTGGTTGAGAATAAAGTGATGGTTGTAAATCCGTTTCACTCAACCCTTTTCTTTGTACTTATTTTTAGGCCCAATCCGGATGGTTTCAGCATGACTTGGGGCACTTGTCCGTCTTTAGCCAATCTCGCTGGAATCACTGGCTGCATAACTTTGTCATCGGAGGATTAAAAGTAAAGTCACAGGCATCAGCAAGGATTTATTTCATTGACTTAAAAAAATTGTCAATCCATGAAACTGAACCCTCATGACACTTGACCCTAGGTCTAACACCGGCCTCAGCTCATGTACCATCCCTAATCCCTGCTGCCCTTTCTGGACACCAGACTAAACCCCCATCCAATCACCATTCTGCAACACTGACCCCAATACCCCAATACGTGTTTCTGGTTTCTGGTAAGGTGGAGGCTATTTTACTATTTTACTATCTTGATCAGTAGTATCAAATAAAACAACCTAACCTAGGCAAAGAAATATCCTTTTTGAAAATTGTTGAACGGTTACAAAATGTGGCCCAATGGTTAGACTGCAGGACTTGCAATCACAAGGCTGTAGGTTTGAATCCTATCAAGCTAACTGCTGATTTCAAAATGACTAGAATAAGTATTGTCGTGTAGTTACTGAATTAAAATTTCTTGATTTATGCAACTCATATTAATCATATAGGCGTTAACCCAATGTTTTTTATGAGAGAGAAAGGTTGTTGCAAGCTTGGCATTTGTATCGCCAGGCCTGATACTTCACGGAGGCAACAAAGGCGATTGCCTCTATGTCCCTGGTCATTGCCTTGGTGCCCTTGAAATTTACAATTTCTTCATAGGTTGCCCTTTACCAAGGAGAATGTCTTTGTGCCCTTTTAAAAACGAACATACAGGCTTGTATCCCCTTGTGGGCGTTTGACGAGTTCCCTTGACTGGAACAAACTACTTTTGTTTTTATTTTGCAGGCAGCTTCAGCTCACTGGTGGAACTACCGGCATTTCCAGCACCACGCTAAACCTAACATTGTCAAGAAGGATCCAGACATCACGATGCCGTACCTCTTTCTGTTTGGGGAGAAGATGCCGATCAAGTGGGCCTCTCAGAAGAGGGGATTCATGCCGTACAACTACCAGCAGGGATATTTCTTCCTGAGTAAGTCACAAAGTTTATAACAAGATAAACTATTTACAGTTCAAGCCTTATGCTTAAAGACACCGGACACTTTTGGTAATTGTCAAAGTCAAGTATTCTCACTTGGTGTATCCCAACTTATATGCATAAAATAACAAATAAATTATGTGGGCATTTTTTACTCACTTGGTCCTTGAAGTTGCAAGAGAATTCTAAAAATAAAAAAAACATTTATGTATGTAATTTTTTGTTTTGTTTTGATGACAGTTGGTCCGCCCCTCCTGCTACCCATCTACTTTCACACCGAGAACCTGTATCACGTAATCACTAAAAGAATATGGACGGTAAGTAAAAGCAATAAACTGAACAACTTTCACCAAACAAAGGAGTAAAAGGGTTGAGAAAACTGAAAGAAGTGTCATGGCCCCCCCCCCCACCCCTTGCTTTGGCATGAGGAAAGGCTCATGCAAATGACTGGCTTCCTGCAACTAGACCAGAGTTCCACCAAAGATTACTGTGCAATAGTTTAAGGTACACTTCAGTTTGCTGCAGAACAGAGCGCTACAAAAACAGCGCAGTCCTTTATTTAGTTCGTCTGCTAAACAGTATTCCTAGACAATAAGAGCATCTTTTGAAAACGTAGACCGTCTTCTTTTTTTTCTAATTCGTTTGTGTAAGCATGCTGTTGAGACTTCATGCTAATTGATTTGCTTTCTCGAATTTGATTTTTGTATTGGCTGATAACTATTGTTAAAGATTTCACAATTTGGCCTTTGGTTGCGATGGAATAATTCCTACGAAACCGATTCAAATCCAATCAAAATCTTTCCTGTGTATTGATATTTCTGTATTTGATTTTTCTTATAATTAAACCTTTGTCTTTCTATTCCCTCCTAAGGATCTTGCATGGACTGTTTTCTTCTTTGTGCGTTGGTTCTACTTTTATGGACCCCTCCTTGGTGGACTCGGTGCACTTGGTCTTTATATGTTTGTGAGGTAAGTCTAAAGTCTTGTCTAAAAGAACAACGTAATGTTTTAATTCAGGATGAAATTAATATTTCCAGGTGACCCTGGTTCGATACCCGGCATGGGCCATAAGTGAGTCGAGTTGTGCGTTGGTTTTCTACTGTGCCACAAAGGTTTTCCAGACCATTCGGTTTTCCTCCCTCGGGAAAAATGAAACACTTTTCGATCTCTGGCTGTGCTCCGTGGTCATAATGGGCTGATGTGGCTGGCGGTCAAAGGCGCCCTTGCATGCGTGCTTCTCGAACTTTGCAATTCTGCTCTTAGCTGCGAGTAAGGATGATTAGCCTCCCAAATTATTAATTGTTATTATTATAATTATCATCTGGTTGATTGATAGATTGTTCTCCCCCCAACCTTCCAGGTTTCTTGAGAGTCATTGGTTCGTGTGGGTGACCCAGATGAACCATATACCCATGGAGGTAGACAATGATACCCAGAAAGACTGGCTGTCTCTGCAGCTACACGCCACCTGCAACGTCGAACCCTCCGCTTTCAACGATTGGTTCACCGGACATCTCAACTTCCAGATTGAGCACCAGTAAGATATAAAACTTCAATGCCTCCATCTTATTTCTCTTTCAGTGTAACCAAACTGAGGCTGGAAGGAAATATAGTCTGGCACCCTGTGTGTGTATGTGTAGGGACTTTTTTTGTTCCCCATTTTCTCATATGGATGATAATTTAAAAAACAATATATATTTGGTTTGTGGTAACACCATGTGTGTATCTACTTGCCAGGTAGAGTTTGTTCTTAGAGAACTGTCTTGCTTAATTCTACTACCGCGGAGTAGATTGTTCGGGTGTTCGGGAGACTACTAAGTTCTGAAAAGAACTGTCCTGCTTATTAACTATTACCTGGGTGGGTGGTAAAGAAATAGGCTGGGACTACTACTTTAGCTTATAGGATCGTAATTAACTGTACTTCCGTGGAGTCAGTTCTTGGGTTGGTCTCAACGTTTCGACTAGCTTGCTCTAGTCATCGTCAGGAGACTAATTACCATCCGCCCAGGTAATAGTTAATAAGCAGGACAATTCTTTTCAGAACTGAGAAGTCTCCCGAACACCCGAACAATCTACTCCGCGGTAGTAGAATTAAGCTAGACAGTTCTCTAAGAACAAACTCTACCTGGCAAGTAGATACACAAATGGTGTTACCGCAAACCAAATATATATTGATACCTCACCATGCAATGCCTCAAATCCTATAATTTAAAAAACCTTCTCTTTTATTTGTTTTAAATCATAACAACACTTGTAGGGCATTTGTGTTGTAATAACTCTCTATTTTGTCTATTTTTGGTTTCAGTCTGTTCCCCACCATGCCCAGACACAACTTCGCAAAGATAGCACCCCATGTCAAGTCCCTGTGTATTAAACACGGTCTCAGCTACCAGACTAAGACATTACTCGGTGCCTTCGCTGATATTGTGCGGTGAGTACCTGAGGTTCCCTGAAGGCCTGAAGTCAGGGATACATTGTTAAAATGTTTGGTACCTGCGAGTGTAGAGGTTGATATTGTGTTTGAAAAAGTCTTTGGAGTGCCACGGCGGCTCTGGGCTGTATAATCCCTAGGGAGCTGAAAAAGATAAAAGGGATGTTTTCGGCACAATGATAAGGACACATATATAAAGCTCATTGATACGTTATTGTAAAGACTGGCTATATAAGTATTAGTTATTATTATTATAAATCACCACTATATACCTATACCATGCTATATGTTGACGAAATATAGGCCTGCACTTGCAATACACTTTGTCAAACTATTCTACCACGACAGTGATTTTGAACACTCTTTTACAAGTACATTTTGTGTTGAGCACTCGCACAGTAGGAGAAAGTTGTGAAAATCATTTTAGAAGGACATTCAATTTTTCTGTACCTTTATATTTAAACAATTTGTGTGTGTTTTTGATTGCAGGTCCCTCAAGAATTCTGGTCAGCTTTGGTATGACGCTTACCACCACACCTAGACAAGTTTGTGAGAGTGGAATGTTGCTAAAAACGACTTGTCCGCAATTCAGATTATTTGGGTTTACCAATTTCGTGGGTTGGTCAAAAGAAATAACTGAAAAATCGAAACTCAATTGCAATGTGCCAAGTAGTTATTGTTTACTCTGGTCACTTTTTGTATTTATACAAAAATAACTAGAAATTCTAAAATACGTAGCAAATCTGATAAACAGAAAACTGAAGAACGGTGTGCAAAGTTGTGTGTGTTTGGTCATAACCTCTTCTGTTTAAGCTACAAAGTTGCATACTGCAATACCTCAATAAGTTGAGATTTGAGGTGGGTGGTTCAAAGCAATTTCAAAAACAAAATTTAATTTTTAAAACATTGTCCTGCAAATTCTCTTACCTATTCACATTATGAAATTGACGAGTGATAGTTTATGATTAATCAAATTGGTGCCTTTTTATGGTTAAAGGAACACGTTGCCTTGGATCGGTCGAGTTGGTCTTTGAAAAGCGCTTGTAACCGTTTGTTATAAAATGCATATGTGTAGAAAGATGTTGTAAAAGTAGAATACAATGATCCACACAAACATGCCTCGAAATTGCATGGTTTTTCTTTTACCTCGTCGACTAACACGGTCGGCGATTTATGGGAGTCAAAATTTTGACCACGCAATTTTGAGGCAAACTTGTGTGGATAATTGTATTCTACTTTTAAAACATCTTTCTAAAATGCATTTTATAACAAACGGTTACAAACGCTTTTTAAAGACCAACTCGACCGATCCAAGGCAACGTGTTCCTTTAAGGTATGCGGAGAAAACAATCAACTTTATTGAAAAAGTTTCTTAGGTTTGAAATTATGTAATATTTCAGCTCCATGTCAAAGTTGTCTTTCACATTTAGTGTGTGCCTTTACAGACAAATTCTGATCTTTGTAAATATTATGATTTGCCTTTTGAAACTCTCAATCCTCAAATTATGCAGACATTAAATTAATATTTTGTTGGAAATGGGAGAAATAAGTAATTCAGTTTTTGTCAGATTTTATTAATATTTTAGAGTACTATTTCCCACCAGTTAGACACAAATGAGAAAGTTATCTTTAACAATTGGTGCCTTTACTGAAAACATTCCGATTGTTTGTAAATATTATGAATTGCTTTTGAAATCCCCGCCCAAATACTGTGCAGATATTAAATTTATATTGCAATTTAGTGGGATAAGTTAATTGTATAATTGTTAACGGTGTTAAATAATGTGTCAATGTACTTAGCTTTCCAACCAGTCGGACACTTTTTACAAGAAAATTTGTTGCTTTTGTTTCTCAAGATATTTTTAAGTATAAAAGTGTTAGAGTTTTGTCTTTGTAAAATGGTCATTTAACAAGGGGCAATTTACAGGCAACCAGTTTCAGGCAATCTCAAAGAAGAGAATCCATTCACATTGGAATGTTCACTCTAGGGGATCGTAAGACATTGTTTGAAAAGTTATTCATGTGTCTTCGCCACTTTTTGTGTTTAAACAGATATATGAAATTGGGCCAATTGTTAAAGAAATATATTTAACCTTCATGAAATCTTATTATTGTTGTACTTTAAATGTTTTTGTAGAGATAATTTTATTTTGTGCATGTTTGCCCTTGCATTTGGTTTGAAGTTTAGTTGGAAGAATTCATTTGGAAATTGTTTAACAATTGTGAAAATCAGTTTTTTATAATAAGTGCCGTAATTAAAAACCTTACGAAATCGTAAGCAAATTTTCTAGTTGCAAATTATTGTTGACAGTTATGTCTGGGAATTATCCCCCTGTGGGCCAGACGATGTTTTAGTTCCATGTCAAAGTTGTCTTTCACATTTAGTGTGTGCCTTTACAGAAAAATTCTGATCTTTGTAAATATTATGATTTGCCTTTTGAAACTCTCAATCCTCAAATTATGCAGACATTAAATTAATATTTTTGTTGGAAATGGGAGATATATGAAATTGGGCCAATTGTTAAAGAAATATATTTAACCTTCATGAAATCTTATTATTGTTGTACTTTAAATGTTTTTGTAGAGATAATTTTATTGTTTGCCCTTGCATTTGGTTTGAAGTTTAGTTGGAAGAATTCATTTGGAAATTGTTTAACAATTGTGAAAATCAGTTTTTTATAATAAGTGCCGTAATTAAAAACCTTACGAAATCGTAAGCAAATTTTCTAGTTGCAAATTATTGTTGACAGTTATGTCTGGGAATTATCCCCCTGTGGGCCAGACGATGTTTTAGTTCCATGTCAAAGTTGTCTTTCACATTTAGTGTGTGCCTTTACAGACAAATTCTGATCTTTGTAAATATTATGATTTGCCTTTTGAAACTCTCAATCCTCAAATTATGCAGACATTAAATTAATATTTTTGTTGGAAATGGGAGATATATGAAATTGGGCCAATTGTTAAAGAAATATATTTAACCTTCATGAAATCTTATTATTGTTGTACTTTAAATGTTTTTGTAGAGATAATTTTATTTTGTGCATGTTTGCCCTTGCATTTGGTTTGAAGTTTAGTTGGAAGAATTCATTTGGAAATTGTTTAACAATTGTGAAAATCAGTTTTTTATAATAAGTGCCGTAATTAAAAACCTTACGAAATCGTAAGCAAATTTTCTAGTTGCAAATTATTGTTGACAGTTATGTCTGGGAATTATCCCCCTGTGGGCCAGACGATGTTTTAGTTCCATGTCAAAGTTGTCTTTCACATTTAGTGTGTGCCTTTACAGACAAATTCTGATCTTTGTAAATATTATGATTTGCCTTTTGAAACTCTCAAGCCTCAAATTATGCAGACATTAAGTTAATATTTTGTTGGAAATGGGAGAAATAAGTAATTCAGTTTTTGTCAGATTTTATTAATTTCCCACCAGTTAGACACTAATGAGAAAGTTATCTTTAACAATTGGTGCCTTTACTGAAAACATTCCAATTGTTTGTAAGTGCCGTAATTAAAAACCTTACGAAATCGTAAGCAAATTGTCTAATTGCAAATTATTGTTGACAGTTATGTCTGGGAATTATCCCTCTGTGGGCCAGACGATGTTTTAGTTTGTTTGTTTGCCTTTTTTAAACCTGGGATTAAACATTGGAGAATGTTATCTGATTTTAGACTTTTGTTGGGAGTCTCCGATGCAGAAAAATAGCTGGTTTTTTTTCTTTAAAGGCAACCGTCTTCTTTAATCCGACTTTTCCAGCATTGAGGATCCTATTCCCTCTAAAAGTTCTTTTTGATATATAGCTCCAGGGATTACCAAAAGGTAACAATACTATCCATTAAAACCTTTTATATTTCAGTTTCAGACCCTTACTCCAGATTAATACATTTGTTTTGACCATTTGACTTTATTTTATTCGATGTTGTTGCAAAGTTAAAAAGCAAAATGCAATAGACAAAATAGAAATAAACAGTAAAAGGGAACTTTGTTTACCGGAGCACAACAAAAGTCAAGGACTTTTAGTAGGTTATATGATACAATGTATTGGGTGAATGCCGGAAGACAAAACAAAATGGCCGGCTTGAGGGGAAAAAAACGGTTGAAGGTAGAGCGCTCCAAACTATCTAGTAATTATTTTAGTCGGGTTTCAAATTAAATTTTCTGAGCAGATGTCATACCAAAGAACTCACTACTCGTGCCCGGTTAAAAGGGTCATTTCGAATATTAAACTTAATCTAGTTTGCATTTCCTTTCTCCACAACCATATGCGATTAATTTTGGAACAAAGTTTTACCGCTTTAAAATTAAAACCAACTAATTTATATAGTAACATGGCGTGATCACGCATCGGATGGGTGGCGTAATTACATTCACTCTATTTGCCTAATAAAAAATAAAAGGATTTATGTAAGAATTCAAGGACAGATGACCGCTCTGTTGTTGTTGAACTGTTTGCACGAGGTGCGATAACAAGAGGCTGCCTCGTCAGTCAACCATCAACTCCCCCCCCCCCCACCCCACCGGTGTCTACTCATTCCCAGGGGCTAGCCAGCGTACGTGCCAGGAGGACTGCTCTACTATCTGTGAATGGGCGGGTGATCATTGGGATCAAGCATCAAGGGAACATCTTTCCTACATCAAATCTTCAGAGAAAACATCGCACTGCTGGTATAGGTAAGTTTGCGCCCGTTTTCGTATCACAACTTTTGTTAAAACCTGAAAACTAAATCATTTCCAGTGCTGGGTTTTGTTGTTGACCGGGATGTGACCGGGTGTGACAGTTGGGCGAGTTTCCATTCAAAACCTACCCGTGGTTGCATGCAGACCGGCCCTGGTGATGTAGACCGGCCCTGGTGATTTCCGGGCTATGAAAGGTGTTTTCTTTTCAACAGTATTCGAACTAATTACTTATGTTTCTCTCTTTTTTTCTGGATGTATATATGCCGTTACGGATAACTTTCCGTATGGCGCCACCACTTTTTCACTAATTTTTACAAAAAGGGATATCTCATTGAGGTATATTATTTCATTTCAAATGAAAAAGTTGTGGCGCCATACGGAAACTTTTCCCCTTTTTTAAATTGTAACTTACTAAATATGGCTGAAGAGCGCCAAGTTATGTCTAGACTATTGTATAACAGAATTAATAAGTAAAGTATCTACTCATGTCTGTGTCAGCTGTTTGTTGTCACCATTGTAGGCAGTAGAGATAAGATAATAACCTATTGCTGAATGCTTTCTCCATTGTTCACATTATCACCAATTATGTCACTTTAGCCCAGGTAAGGTTGGACTCCTCTGTCACTTTAGTACTCTGGTAACACACTTGGCTTTTGTACTGTGCCCCAAGCCTGACTTTTTAGGCCTGGGATTTCATTTTCTTGTGCTACCACTTTGACATCAGTGATATATAAAAACAAGGAAGGTTGGTAGTGGCAGCACTTTTAAGACTAAATAATGACATTATGCCTAAAGGTAGGCAAGTGGTATAGACAAGTGGTAGCTCTAGACTAATGGGAGACTTTTGTGACGCTGGTGGCAGCAGACATATTAACTGTCCCTTTTTCGCAAATACTGGGGTGCGCGCGTTAGGCGTGGAATTAGGTGCATTGTGGTCTAGCTGGTGATCAAATTTGCTCCTTAGCTAGACCACAATGCACCTCATTCAATGGTTGGCGCTTGCAGTTAATGGGTATTTGCGAAAAGGTTTATGGCTCACTGCATGCACATGCTAAGTATTGCGCGCGTAGGTCTGAGCATGCGCACTACTGGCGAGAACTGTTAAAAAGGACCGTCCAAAAATCTCCAATTAGGGCCTACATAAAGGAAGTGGTAGCCAGTGTAGCACTTTAAGATACAAGGAAGTGAGCTGGACTAAATTACATGGCCTATTCTAGTGGTAGGTCATGATTTCATAAAGGTAGCGGTAGCATTTTTTAAGACTTGATGCTTCATTTTTTTTCATTTCAAAGGAAAGAAGCTTGGATGGAAACATGGGTAAAGGTCAGCAGGGTCAGAGTTCAGCCCAGGTCAGCAAAAAGAGCACCTATACCTGGGATGAAGTGAAGGAGCACAGCAGTAAGACAGACAAGTGGGTGGTGATTGAGAATGGGGTTTATGACGTCTCAAAGTGGGTGACTAGACACCCAGGAGGGTTCAAGGTTCTGTCTCACTATGCTGGGGAGGATGCAACGGTGAGTTTCTTAGGGTTTTAGTGAAGAGGGACAAGTGGGTGGTGATTGAGAACTGGGTTTATGACGTCTCAAAGTGGGTGACTAGACACCAAGGAGGGTTCAAGGTTCTGTCTCACTATGCTGGGGAGGATGCAATGGTGAGTTTCTTAGGGTGTTAGTGAAGAGAGACAAGTGGTTGGTGATTGAGAATGGGGTTTATGACGTCTCAAAGTGGGTGACTAGACACCAAGGAGGACTCGAGGTTCTGTCTGCTGGGGAGGATGTAACGATGAGTTTCTTGGGGCATCTTTCTTTGGGCTTTGGAAGCTGGAAAAGTGGGAGGCGACGTTTTTAAGCCTTAAAGGCTGCAATGTTTTGCATGTCTCTTTGTTGAGACTTTGAAGTTTTTCTGTGATAAATGTCATCATTTGGTTACTATTTATTTTCTTAACTCTGGTTGTGAAGTAAATGACTCACAGATAAGCGACTTTCATAACTGTACTAGAAAACCCCTTAGAGAGAAGTCAAAGTTTGAGTTTTAGATGTGGGAGGAGAACCCGAATGAATTAATCCAGGGATAGGGTTTGAAAACCCAATCCACATAGTGCCTCCAACGGGATTCAAACCAGGGTTCTTAGGGTTGGAAGGCAAGCACACAATCCGGCCCTTAAAGGCAGTGGACACTATTGGTAATTGTCAAAGACTAGCCTTCACAGTTGCTGTATCTCAACATATGCATAAAATAACAAACCTGTGAAAATTTGAGCTCAATCGGTCATCAAACTTGCGAGATAATAATGAAAGGAAAACCACCCTTGTCACACGAAGTTGTGTGCGTTTAGATGCTTGATTTCGAGACCTCAAGTTCTAAATCTGTTGTCTCGAAATCAAATTCGTGGAAAATTACTTCTTTCTCGAAAACTATGGCACTTCAAGAGGGAGCCGTTTCTCACAATGTTTTATACCATCAACCTCTCCCCATTACTGGTCACCAAGAAAGGTTTTATGCTAATGATTATTTTGAGTAACTACCAACTGCCTTCAAAGTTTGTTGCTAATGTCTTGAGTTCTACAAGAGCTGTTGCTTTGATGCTTGCTTGGTTTATTGTGTCTCACACATGTCTTGCTTATAGTACACATACAATGTAAGATGTATACTGGGGTCTAGTAGGCTCTCTGAAGGTTTCTGAAGTTTTATTTTCTTTGATTTGCAGGATGCCTTTGTGGCGTTTCATCCGGACAAGGAACTTGTTACCAAGTATTTAAAACCACTCTGCATTGGATCTTTGGAGAAAGACAACAAACCAAAGGTAGAAAAACCAATCTCGTCGAACTTCATCCCAAATTTCTTGCGGTACCCGCTGCCAAAAACATAGGATTCGAACTGCCTCTAGCTACCGGGCAACCTCGGTAGTCTAGTCGGTAAGACACTGCTCTAGAATTGCAAGGGTCGTGGGTTCGAATCCCACCCGAGTAACATGCCTGTGATATTTTTTCACAGGACTCGGGCAAGTACTGAGTATACAGTGCTAACACACATCGGTGTATGGGTAAAAACCAAAATTAATATTCTTTATCACCGATGCAAATTTAACATCCATTATAATTTATTTGTTATTAATTAGTTAAATGGTTTCAAATGATTGGTCCTTTTTTGGAGACCCCAGTTGGCCGTGGTGCCCTTTCTCATGCCCTAGTCGGCCTTTAAAACTGTTCATTTGTTAAAGGCCAAACTGGCCTCATCCTAAAAATGAGGCAATTGCTATTTAATTAGAGATTTTTGGATGGTCCTTTTTCTCTCGCCAATAGTGCACATGCTCGGACCTTTGCCCGGATGTTCAGAGCTGCAAAAAAGGAGCGTTATGTCTGCTGCCACTAACGTCTCAAAAGTTCCCCATTGATTTTGCCTCTATCGGTTTTTATTTTCAGAGCTCCATCGTCACAGACATGAGGGATCTACGCAGCAAGGTGGAGCAGCTAAACCTCTTGAAACCCAATCTCTGGTTCTACGCAGCTCATCTCGGGCATATTCTTGCCCTTGATGTTCTCGGTTGGTTTGTCATGTGGTACTTCGGTACTGGCTGGCTCCCTTACCTCACTTCTGCATTTTTACTTCTTGTAGTTCAGGTACGTGAAATATTTTGTCTGAAATTTGTTTTTGTCTTCGAAATAATGTCACATCTCATCTGGGCCCACTTTCATAAAGCTGTTAAAGCAGTGCTTAGCAAATTTCTTTAGTGGTGCACCAGTTGCAAACTTTATGGAATTTTGGCTGGTAACTAGTTTTTGTTAAGCAATGTTTGTCTGCGCTCAGAGCAAGTGGTTTTGCCAAAAGGCTTTAAGAAGATGTGCTCTGATGGGGTGTCGTGGCCGAGCGGTTAAGAGCTCCGAATTCAAGCTCTGCTGATTCTGTTCAGCAGAGTGTGGGTTTGAATCCCGGTCGTGACACTTGTGTCCCTGAGCAAGACACTTAACTATTATGCTTCTCTCCACCCAGGGGTAAATGGGTACCTGTGAGGGCTGAGATGGTTCTTGTGATTGATTTAGCCGAGTAGTGCATTTGTTGCACGAGGCTGTATACTCCCCAGGGAGCTGAGATGGTTTAAGGAGTGAATTAAGGCCCAGGGACCAGGGGTAATATCTTGAAGCGCTTTGAGACGCCCGTAGGGAGTGAAAAAGCGCTATATAAAAACTCAATATTATTATTATACATGAATCATAGTGAAACAATGTCTTATCACCGAAAAAAAAGCATTTACACATGGCCTACATGAGAGTTTGAAAGTGCCAGAACAAAATATTTTGCTTTAAATATCCTGGGTGCCAAGATTTTGGATGCAGCCAGACACATCTCTATTACAAGATGGAGATACAACGTTGTAAACTCACACAAAGATCTTTGCTTTCTAGTGATTCTTAAGTAATAGTAGTACAAATAATAATTACGGCAAATGAAATTCTCAAAATTATTCCTTGTTACGGAATTATCAACCAGTGTTTTTAACTTCAATTTGTGAAAATTTCTTCCATAGGGTCAGTCAGGATGGTTTCAGCATGACCTAGGTCATCTTTCCGTCTTCAAGAAGTCGAGCTGGAATCATGCGTTGCATGGCTTCATCCTTGGTGGAATGAAGGTAAAGATTATTTTCAATTTGATTTAGTTCATAAAAACCCACTTTGTGTTGACATGGCTACCACAACTTGACTTCGATGTGCTAGACTGCCTTGGCTGACACGCCCTGTAAATCTCAGAGCTGACAACAAGAACAAAAAGATTACAATATTTTTTTATCATATTCAAAATTCTCCAAGCTCTCCCCCATTCAATCCAATTTGTTTTCAATCCAATCAACATTTATTTCCATATTGGTTAAAAAAGGAGAATAATAAACAAACAATTCTGACATAATAACTCATAATTCCAGCTTCATATTATAGCAATTTTTCAGTAAGGGCTTCCAATATTTCAAATGAATCCAACTTCATCATTCTAGCATTTAAACCTAAAATATTTAATTGTTTTCCCCTCAGGGCTCGTCCGCTCACTGGTGGAACTACCGCCATTTCCAGCACCATGCTAAGCCCAACATCATCATGAAGGATCCAGACATCAGGATGGAGTATATATTCATGTTGGGTGAGCAGCAGCCCGTTCAATGGGCCAAAAAGAAGAAAGGTTTCATGCCGTATGATCACCAACAAAGCTACTTCTTCTTCAGTAAGTTGCACTTTGACATACCCTTTTCTCAATGTCATGCAGCCTTACCACTTCGCGGAGGCAATTGCCTTTGGTCGCCTTGGTGCCCTTTGAAATATTCCAATACAAATTTACAATTGTGTCATAGAGGTGCCGTTTATCAAGGGCAAAATGCCTTTGTGCACTTGGTCTTTCAAAAATAAAACATCAGGCCTGTTGATGAAAGTATTTCTACTTTGAATTTTTATTTCTTTTTTCAAATTCTATTTCTTTGTTCAAATTCTATTCCATTGCTAATTCTTTTGATGATGATGGATTTTGGGTTGGGAGGGAAGTTGTTCCATTCACTGCCTCCTTGGTAATAGGGTACCCTCTACAGTTTGCTAAGGAGTGGATTCTTTGGGAAGCGGCAGGAGAAAGATCACCTTCATGAGGTACAGTTTGAATGGCTTCCCACCTGGCACCCCCAAACAAAGATATAGAGTAGACAAAATAGGACTTGCCAAGATTAGGGCTAGATAGCTCAGTTGGTTGAGCGCCGGCACGTTAATCCAGAGGTCCAGGCTCAAGTCCCACTCTAGTAAATCTTTCTTCGTTCAAGCCAAACTTACTTAAAATTTAACCAGTTGGGTTTCCTTGTGGTTAATTACATTATATAATTTAAACCATTGTGAAGTCAACGAAATAAAGTTATCCTGTCTTACTCTTATGACTGCATTTTTTTCCCTTCTTTTTCTGACAGTTTTACCGCCGTTGTTGCTACCGCTGTACTTTCATTATGAATACACTTCACACATTCTCAGGAAGAAGGTCTGGATCGTAAGTTGGAATTGCTACACTTTTATGAAGGCCCAATGCCCAATTCAGTTATTGTGATGCAGTCATGTTGCACTCGTACTCCAAGTTTTAATGTAATTGGAAAAGGTAACTAAAGAAAAACAGTAGAATTAGAATAATTTCAACATCGAATATTTTTTTTGTATTTCTCTTTCCAGGATGTCTTCTGGATGGTGTTCTTTTTCACCAAACTCTTTGTGACCTTTGGCCCACTTTTAGGTGTATCTGGTGCTTTCTTTTTCTACTTGTTTGTCAGGTATTTATGTTTTTAGTCAAAATAGATTGGGACCAACTGCTTTGGGGATTTTTAAAAAGATGATTTGTAAAGTAGGGTTGCATCAATTTTTATATTAACATATGGATATGATCATTCTTGATGAGCCTAATTTAGCTTGAAGCGAGGGGTCCAACAATTGGTGATGTAGTTTTACCTTAGGTGAGCTTTGGCAAGCTAGGCAGGGGGCATCATTAAGGGGAAAGGTATGGGCTAGGGCAGCAAGGTAAGGGGTATGATTGGGGGGAGGGGATGAGCTAGGGAGGGGAATGATCACGGAAAGGAAAGGGGTATGGTTCGGGGAAGGGGTGATCAAGGTACTGTGATGTCACAATACAAATAACTTTGGCGATACTGACAACTTGTCTTAAGATGAATCTTGGGGCTTTGTGAAATAGCTTGGGTTGTCTATACCTAATTGGGAAATTTTTGTAGTTATTTTTGCATGTTTTTATTTCCAGGTTTATGGAGAGTCATTGGTTCGTGTGGGTCACTCAGATGAACCATATACCCATGAAGATTGACTATGACGATAAGAAGGAATGGTTACCAATGCAGCTACAGGCTACCTGCAATGTAGATCCGTCGTTCTTTAACGATTGGTTCACGGGGCACCTGAACTACCAGATCGAACACCAGTAAGTTTTTCATACCATAAACAAAAATGCATCTTACAACAAGATGGTTTTGTCCCTTTTGTCGCCATTTTTCCAATGTCATCTGATTGGTACCCAGTATGATTGGATTGTTGGTGATGCACGAAGGAGGGAACTGGAGCCTGTGATGCATGGTAAACTGGATCCCACCCAGGATCCTGGGACTAGTGTGTGTGGAACGAGTGCTCACTCAACTGTGTCAGTAGGAACAAGCACAGGGGATAGTGAGGGTGTGGGGCCTATAGGGGTATGAGGATATAGACACCAAGCTAATAAGCAGCGTGCAGCATCAAAATCTAGCTTTCTCGTAAAGACGATCAGAGCATACTGATCGAAACGTCGAGTTGAAACCAACGTTCAGAACCACCCCATTTCATTTAGAGATTATCGTTATGGTGTTCCCGCAAACCTGTCTGTATCGTATTTCCACCATGCAAAGTTTCAAATCCTACTAATTTTTAATATATGTTTGGTTTGTCCTTTTTTCAGCCTATTCCCCACCATGCCGAGGCACAACTTTCACAAAATAGTGCCTGATGTCAAAGCTTTATGTAAAAAACATGGTCTCCCGTATCAAACTAAAACACTGTTTTGTGCTTTTGCTGACATCGTGCGGTAAGTAACCATTGTCCATGTTGGTGAAATTTTCTTAAGAAATCAGTGCATAGTATTTGCTTTTCTTGAGCTTTTTCCAGTGTACAAGGCCGATACACGCAAATTACAGATTTTTGTTTTGTTTCTTGGGTTTTGCCTCACCCCATGTAGACCCATTTAGTAATGCAGAACGCAACTTCTAAGAATACTTGACTACCATTCCCATCATTTTGAGAGTAAATTTCTTAGTGCACAATTTTGACCCTAAAAATGGCGGACAAGATAGGCATGTGTAAGTTCGCTGCGCATTGTGCAAGGGGTCTGTATGCCCCATCTCTTCCAGCTTGGTTCTTACGGCTCGACCTCATGAAGTCATTGGCCTGCCTTATTTCTTTTTGGTCCACCAGGTTGGGTGTTGGACGCGGCACCAACAACTCCAGTATGTTACAAAAACCACTAAATGCAAAAAGAAAATAATGGTCTGATGTTACAACACTAGCAGAGTCTTTCTCAAAGGCTAAAATGCTACAGAATGCAACAACAATTAAAAATAATGTGTGTTTATTTTTTCAGGTCTCTGAAGCGATCGGGTGAGATCTGGCATGATGCGTATTACCATACCTAAACAGGAATAAACTTGAGTATGGTGTGCTAGTAGTTCGTTTGATCATGCTAAGCATAAATATGGTATAGTTTTAATTTTGACAAAAGTGGATTTTTTGATGAATTTGTCCAAATGTGTCTTTCTCTTTTAACAAATTTTATTTCTTTATTCTGCTTCTGATACAAGCTCAGGGGCCAATTTCATAGAGCTGCTTAAGCAAAAAATGTGCTTAAGCACGAAAATAGCTCGCTTATTTTACACATGTTACCAGCCAAAATTTCATGCCATATACATTGCTTGTGACTGGTATTTAGTTGTTGTTTACTTAGCATAACAATTGAGTGGAGTCTTGGCCGGTAATCTGATTTCACTAAGCAAGGAATTTTGCGTAAGCAAAATTTTGTGCTTAAGCAGCTCTATGAAATTGGGCCCAGATGTCTATTTTAGACTATATTTTCAATGTTTGGTTTGGGTCTTGTATCATGAGGTCACCACTGGACAAGCCAATGCTTTTTGGAGACCTCTATCCTGGGCACTTTCAAATTATTACAATTGTATAATGTACTATATGCAGTATATTATATAGTATATTTTATAGTAAAAAGTATATTGTATAAAATTTATACCATATTTGTATGGTATTGTGTTTGTGTGTGATGGGAAAACTTAAATCAGAAGAATGTTTATAAATATCAACAATAACTGGACATATAACAGCAAACTTATATTTCTTTAAATTTGAGCTTGCGAAGGCATTTCATTGTGAGACCAAATCTATGAAAAAATAATCTCTAATCTTTTTACAATTTTGTTAGCATATGGGAAAGAGGTGAAAGGTGTATTTAAATTAGGACAATAAAGACAAATTAGAATGTATAGAGGAAACAAAATCATTATGTTTTTTTTTATTTTATAAAAAGTGAGTTTTGTCAAGTCCAGACCCTTGTTCGGGTAATTTTTAGACTTGGTTTTATTTCAGGCATAATTTTTTTAAGGACTATTGGTACTTTTACCAAGTTGAGATATTTTACAGCTTGGTGATGCGATGATGCAATGAAAATTATTTATTTTTTCAACATTTTAAATATCAACAGGTCTGTGTCTTTGCTAAGTTATAAATTTCACAATTTGACATTGTCTTAAAGTGCAATGTTTTTGATAAACTAGCATAAGAATGGTATATAACTAAAATAAGAAAATCAAACGGAGGATGATCTGATAAAAAGTTTCAAAGCAAGTTTTATTGCATCAGCTTCGATCTTCAAATCTTCATTAATATAGTAAACGCCATGCGTTTTACATGCTGGAATCATTTGAATCAAAATGTAACTTATCAAAAATCTATTTGTTATAAAACCTAAAAAAGAAAACTACTCTAAACAGGCGCTTAGCATATTGCTTGATTTTTGTGTGTGTGAAAATTCAATTAAAAGGTTTGTCAAAGATTGGAGGTACTTATAAACTGAATTTTTGGTAATTAAAAAATTGGGAATTTGTCATCTATTAAATGGCAAGATAAGAATAAATATAAATATTGCTTTACAATTGTATTTTTTATTCTACAGAGTTTTTGTAGAAATCTGCATTAACCTCATTAAAAAATTAATACAAATATGCAAATTAAATGACCCGATTATTATACAAGCATTTCGATCAAGCCAAGGTCATCACCGACCTCATTATATTTAATATAAATATTTAAGTATTTAAATATATAAACATGCATTCAAAAAGTTTTTAATTAAAAATACAACTGTCCATCCGGGTATGAAAAAAAAAAAATGGTGAAAAGTTCCATTTCGAACTTTGTTATTGATTTCAGAAGACTTGCCCACTGTTTATTTCTTTGGTGACGATTAAAACACTATGTCTGACAAAATCTACTTAGATACATGTAAATGGCGTTTAGCTTTGCATAGTGTGAAAAAATAAGAACTATAAAGACTAAATTGTAAACTTGCAGGTACAATTATGTTTAAAATCTCTTATTTGAGGGAGTGTTGGGTTTAAAAAGAGCCGGTGTGGTCTTGACGTTTCAAACAGTATACCCTTCTCCTGAAGACGAGCAGAGTAAACTACTCGAAACGTCAAGACCACAGCAGCTCTTTTCAGAGCCAACACTCTGACAAAATAATAATAATAATAACCCGTTTTTATATAGCGCTTTTCACATGTGGAGGGCGTCCCAAGGCGCTTCACATTGTTACCCCTGGTCACCGGGCCTTAAATCACCCCTTAAACCATCTCGGCTCCCTGGTGGGGAGTATGCAGCCTGTGCAACATTAAAATGCGCTACTCGGCTAAATCAATCACAAGAACCATCGCAGCTCTCACAGGTACCCATTTACCCCTGGGTGGAGTGAAGCAATTATAGTTAAGTGTCTTGCTCAGGGACACAAGTGTCACGACCGGGATTCGAACCCACACTCTGCTGAACAGAAGCACCAGAGCTTGAGTTTGATGCTGTTATCCGCTCGGCCACGACACCCCATAAAAGAGATCTTACACATGGTTGTACCCGTAAGTTTACTATTTAGTATTTATAGTTACTTCTTAGATACATGTACTTCCACTAGTTGGTGTTCAGGACATTGTGCCGATTACATGCCACAACATCTACCCCCCCCCCCCTTTTGAAGTCGTATATCTCACTCAACTTTGTGTTAACTTTATTTGCATACAGTTTCATTGTGATCAATATTGCTCTATTTTAACAGAGAATAGATGGTTGCTTAAACAAATTTGTTTGGTACTTTCACAGAAAAGGAGAGGCTTTAAATTTAAGTCTAATTCCAGCCGCTGAATAATGCCCCAACTTTAAGCGGTTTCTCCAAATATATGGCCCAGTTACCTTCTCCATAGCAACGGGCGATTCCACCGGCAAGCTGGAGGGTGGGGATGTCCTTTGGTTTGTCACGAGCCAGCAGTTCTTGTTGAATGATCAAATTTAAATCGATGCCTGTCTGAACTGCAGAGATGTTCACTCCCAGGCCAAGAGTAAGGTGAGCCCGACTTCCAGGACCGCAGGTCGGGGAGAATTCCTGAGGTCGCCAACCCTTGGGGCAACTAACCGGTTTGTCCACATTGAGCGTGTCACTTGTACGTGCTGTGATGACCTTGTTAGTCTTGACCCACGACCTTGAGCCGACATTTGACTCTGTGTGTGTTTTGTCAGCCTCTTTACTATTATCGACACCCCAAAGGGCAAGTTCATCTTTTGTGAGACGAAGACGTGCCCCAAATGTTTGAGGGGTTATCAAGAACCCTATAATGGATAGGTTGTACGCTCCGCCTGTGTTCTGCTTCACGGCTGAAGAGGTGGCATATTGCTTGGAACCAGTCCGGTTGCCGTAGTTACTGAAGAATGATGTACAATGAAGTAATGTGGGACCCGTCAATAACCCTGTGAGGGAGAAGTAGCGCCCGAAATCCAAGCCACCTGAGGCGTAAAAGATAACATTTAAAAAGGATCAAGATAATAGTAACATTATTAATATGCAAATTCACCTTCAAAAAGGCGCTCATAGTGCTCCAAAAAAAATATATAAAAAAATGACAAACCCATTTAGTCTGTACAGTCAATAATGCAGAAGAATTAAGCAGTGGTGTTTAAAAGAAAAGAAAAGAGATATTGCCTAACGCCACAAGGGGCAGTCGGACGGCCACTTCAAAGTAAGGGCAAGTTAACTGACTTGGGCTATTGACCAAAATCAACTGCCACCAATGGCACGTTGCAACCTACTCCTGTGGCTGAAACACGGTTACTCCCTTCACAGTCCATAAGACATGGGTATCATCCACTAGGAGCCTGGCTGATAGAGCAGAATGAACTACCTTCCCAACTTTTTACAAAGCGAATATGGTTAAGTGTCTTGCTTAAGGCCAGCCAGATGCGTCATTACCGGGATTCGAACCCACACTCTTCTGCTGACAACACCAGAGTTTGGGTCCATTGAACTAAACCACTTGACACACCATGGTATTGTAGGCCAAATTTATGAAGTAAGTTTTGAGAGCCTTTTTGAAAGAGCTGTGTGTGTGATAATGCTGGATTATATATTCATTCATAATTATTCTTATTGACATGCCAAGAGGACAAGAAAACTGCCCCCTCTCCACCTTTAAGAGACAATTAGTATCCCATAAAAATTACCTGATGAATTGTGTGGGGAACCTGGAAGAGCGAACTTGTTGAATATCTCCACAAACTTTGACTGTTGCAAACATTCATCGTAAAGTGTCTTCCTGTGTCTCTGGACGTCCAACGAGATATTATAACCGAGAAACCAGCCGTAGAATAAAGGGTACAGCATCTTGGGCGTCTGTAGTACCTCGTTGCTCTCTCTTACTTGTAAAACGTTCCCGCCATCTTCCCTCACTGTAGTGTTGGGCTGAACAACCACGGTTGTGTAGTTGTACTGATGCGCCATGGAAAAGTATTTCTTCAGGTCTTTGGACGGGTTATCCGCGTGGTCGACGACGATAACCCGGATGTGCTTTTTACAGTTTATTTCAACCTGTGTTTTTTTTAAAGGAAGAATGACACAAGAATACAAAACTGTAGTTATTTTGTGAGAGATCACCTAACATGGACGGCCACTTTAAGGTGAGGGCTACACGTAACAGATTTGGGCTATCGACCCAAACTAAATGCCACCAGGGGGCAGGTTGCCACCTACTCCTGGGGCTGAAAGTTGAAACAGAGTTACCCCTTCACAGTAAAAAATATAAACTGTTATTTCCCGAACCAAGGGTTGACCAACATTAACAGACAAACCATACATACCTCTTGAAGGCAGTTTTGATCAGACACATCTACTGAGGTAGTTTGACTCGAACAGCAAAAGACTGAATTCTGACTGAAGGTATCGACGATGGCTTGAGCAAGAGCAGACCTTCCTCGGCCAGGTGGTACGCCTCTTAGAAAAAACATCACCTTAAACCAAACGGGGAGAAATGTAGTAATTTCTAACATCACATTTGGTGAGAAGAACAGCAACACATCTGTGAACAAGAGTGACCAATACTTCATCAGACATTCTTGTTTTACTCTTTGTTGACAAAGTTTTGTATAACGGGAAAATGGATGGTAATCTCTAGTCTTCTTGGTGATTTATTTAAAGACACTGGACACTATTGGTAATTGTCAAAGACCAGTCTTCTCACTTGGTGTATCTCAACTATGAAAGAAAAAACACCCTTGTCACACGAAGTGGTGTGCTTTCAGATGCTTGATTTCGAGACCTCGAATTCTAAACTTGAGGTCTTGAAATCAAGTTCGTGGAATTATACTTCTTTCTCGAAAACTACGTCACTTCAGAGGGAGTCGTTTCTCACAATGTTTTATGCTATCAACCTCTCCCCATTACTTGTTACCAGTAAGGTTTTAAGATAATAATTATTTTGAGTAATTACCAATAGTGTCCACTGCCTTTAACACCCAGTTTAGACAGGAGCTCCAGAGTCACAATGGACCAAACAGAGTGTAAAGAGCAACTCTAGGTCGACCCAAATAAGTTTGGGCATTGCCCGACAGTCCACACATACAAATAATCAGATAATAATAGGCCCCAAACATACTCCTAGAACTATGATTTGTTTCCACTGTTGTCTACACTCTGTATCGTAGAGATGGTAGCGAAAGGAACCTCATAGTTCTAGGAGAAGGCCCTAGTCCCTACAAATGATAAACTTGCACACGCTCCAACCAAGCCTAAACATGGAGTCCATCAGACACACTACAAGTGCAAAATCAACAATCTCTTACTTGTATTTCTGAAGAGATGTAGTTGATCGTGGTCGAGTTCTCCAAGAAGGGATAGTGCTGGCCTAGTTTGCTTAGCGTCGTTTCTTCTCTGCTTGAGGTTTCATAGTCCAAGTTGGAGATAAAGATGAACATCTGAAGGAGGACCATTAAGGTGATGGTGCCCAGCACCAAGACCTTAGATGAAGGGTTTGGCAACATCCTAGTACCTTACTGAGAAATGAAGTAATTATTGTTAAAATGAGAAAATAGAATTACCTGATGCAAACTTATTACCAAATACCAACCAAAAGGGTATAAATGCAAAGAATAGTTAACGACCCAACGTTGTGAACATCATTTCATTTCTTCACTCTTTACACCTGTTCATTGGTTAGTTGCGATAACGCAACCCTCCTCCCGATGGCGAAGAGGGGTTACGTTATCGCAACTATACACAGGTATAAACACAAAATTTTAGATCTAGTTTTTTTCGAAGAAGATTGGTTCATTGATCACTGCTTTTTTCTAAAAAGAAAGTTTGAGAACAAAGCCCCATCATTGGTCATTACACAAACTTTTTTTTTCCAAAATGAATGAAAATTATAATGAATGAAAATTTCCCATGGAACAACATTTATAAACAGAAAAGGTCATTGGCATTCCAGGTCATATCTTGCTGGTGAAATATCCTATGATTAGTATAACTTAAGTAAAGTGCAACTAGTACTAGCTAGTGTAAATTTGCCAAATAATTGTTTTATCAAAATCATTCTGGCATCCATACATGTATTCACATACTCAAACTTTCAAAGAACCACCAACATGACCAAGTCAAAGTTTCCTTATTTTATTAATAAAAAATGGCACACCAAAATAAAGTGACCAAGCAATGGAGATGAAAATGCTTTACTTACCACACTCACTTTTTGTTCCAACCAAAAAACTAACCATGAATGAAGATCAACCAACATACATGTATGACAAATCTGCCGGTGTCACCGTGCTGACCCCAACTGCCCTCCTAGCCCGTGGGTGAAATGGAGCCTCTGCCCCCGGTGTGAGCCCTCGCCTAAATACGCCCCTCCAACCTCACGAGTACGGAGAAAAAGTTAGCAGCAGAAAAGTTCAAGTTCGTCACATCCTAAAACAGCCAAATGATACTTTTAATAACAATGTATTTGATTTGTAACACATCGATGATCGACCTGTTTATTTACTTCTTCCGCCGGACCATTCGGGGGGGGGGGGGGGGCAAAAGAGGTCAAAATACACCACCTTTGACGTCATATCTAGCCAATCACATTCACTTTACGACAACTTGACATGACCCCTTTCGAAAAGTGTATTCGTCTGGTCCACGCCTCACTCGTGCTGAAACGAATGCAAGGCACTCATTGTATCATGTATGGGGGCGAAGCGAAACCAGATTCACTCCAATACACTGACTGGAATGGAAGCATGTTCGTGTGCTGTCTTTTTTTTAACACAAAACTACCATACTTTTCCACCTATTTTTACCTGCAAAATGTGTGAAAACAGATTGCCTGAAACACAGTGAGTGCTAGTGTGGAATGTACTGATGATGCTCTGCTGTAATTTGAGATTCAAGGTTTGTAAATTGGTTTGTTTGACGAAAATACAAAACTGTGATTCCAACAAACATGATTAGGTTAGCTCTGTCCTGAGCTAGCTGTGTGTGTTCATATGAATGACAGAGTGTGATTGAAGTGGCGAAATCAGCTGTTTATTTCAATATCATTTTTGGAGTTTTATAAGGCCATCAACAATAATAAAAAGATGGCTGTGGTATTTGACATATTGGGTGGACAGTTGGCATTTGTATTTGTCATTTTGTTTCAATACCACAGTGTTTGCTTGTTATTAAATGTTTCCATCTTTTTAGACTGTCAGTCTCTCTGATTTTTCATGCATTCGAATTGATTTGGACTTAGGAGCTCAAATTATGAGATATATATACCAACCGACATATGAAGCCCAATTCCGTGCCACAACCATGCACATTACAGTGGCATGGTTGTGTGGCTGCATACAGGTGAAGCCACAACAACCATGCACCCTTAAGTTATGCCGTGGTTGTGTGGCTTCAAATACTGAAGCCACAACCACGGGTCACTGGATTCGCGGGGGAGGGGGTGAGGGTTTGGGGTAGGGGTAGGGTTAGGATTGACAATTGTGGGTGGGGGAAGGTTGGGGTTGGAACAGGGTAAAAAACATTGCCCCTCCCCCTTTCACCTTGGATGAACCCAACCACGAGAGCTCGGAATTGGGCATCATACGTCTTGATGCATATATGCCTCCAATTTATAAATGCCTGTGTGAGTTTGTGTTACTGTTTGTTTTTCTTTTACATACTATTATGATATATGATATTGAGAAGCCGGAAAAATGGGTGTATCCTACACCATAGAAAATACTGCTAAGTGAGTTTCTTTGCTAAGCAAAAAAAAAGTGAGGGGGGGGGGGGAGCACCAGAGGCGCGATTTGAAACCTAATGGAATTTTGTTAGACAAGATTGTTTAATTAAGCTTAGCAAGTTTTTATGCTTAGGCCTACAGGTTTTTTGAAATTGGGATGTGGTCAGCTGATTTCCTGTTATTCTTCCTGTTTTTTATTCCCATACTAGACATCTGAAAATTGCTGTAAATGCAGTTTCATTTACTTTCAAAATGAAGTTGCATATGAATTGTGATCATTTCTTTTGGTTCTGATACTCCAGTTTAACATTAGACATTTAACAGATGCAGTGTGTTTAGTATTGTATGAAAGATTTTCAGGCTTCTTGCAGTGCCTAAATGAGTGTGAGATAGGATTGAATAGTGATCTTGTTAACATTTCATACGAATATTAATTTAATTACAGAACTGAACAAAGTTCAAGTGGGATATATGCCAAACCTAGCAGAGGATACAACCACACACAATCAAGATACATCTGAGGATTGCGTCAAGCATTCATAAACCATGGGGAACTGCCTGGATTGCAAAACCAGTGACGGACAAGATAAGACTAGGCGGACAAATAACATCCAGCGACCGCAGCACAACGACACCAGCTACAAAGCGGTTAAGAAAGACAGTCTAAAGCTAGAGGTCAATGAATCCTTCCCAAACCTACAACATATCAGCGACAGGGAACAGTTTGTTGAAGGTGAGAGCTGGAGAATGTTTTTGTTTTACTTTGCCAATTATTGTATCAATTAGTTGTCATTTATAATAGATGCAGAACAATAACACTTTTAATCATATTTATATTTGTTCAACCAAGAAGAAAAAAGTCACAGGCATAATACTCAGGTCGGATTCGAACCCACGACCTTTGCAGTTCTAGAGCAGTGTCATACCAACTAGACCACCGAAATTGCCCAGTAGCTAGAGGCAGTTTTAATCCTAATTATGTATACAGCATGGCACTATCTTGGCATTTTGATTTATTCTTTAACTGTTCTCGGGTACATGTATTACCTGTACATGTGTGTATCTTCCAGGTACATTGTTGTACAGTACATTGTTGTACACAGGCCTCAATTGCCCTGGTTTTGGCCTTGGTGCCCCTTCAAAAGTTTCTCAGATAGACTTTAAGATTTCCTAGTGTGCCCTCTGCAAAATGAAAATGGCCTTACTCTTGTACAGATGAAATTCCAGGCCTGTATACATCCCCTCATGTATTTGTTGTTAGAAAACCACGTGGAGATAATTGAATTAGCAACACCTTTCTTACATTTCTACTCCACCCATCCTTTCCAACTTCCCTTCTTTCCAGCTTATTTTTGTCCCCAGGATAATCTGTTTCATCCGCTGCTCCTTTAACACTTATTCCACCCAATCTTCCAATCTGCAACTACTTATTCTTGTAACGATGTAAAAGACCTACAGGGTCTAAGCTTGGGCGATATCGATTTATTTTATTCACGATATATCGCCGACAATATATCGCGATATTCGATATAATCGCGATCATCAGTCTTAAAACTCCAAGTGAAAGTTGTAGAAGTGACAGTCTTGGCATAAGAGAGGTGTTCTAATGACCTATTCTTCTGGTTTTACTCCAAACCTATGGGGTGCAAGATGTCTCAGCTAGCAAATACTTCGCGATATTTGATCGATATATCGCGATATATCGATATTTCGATTAAAACCAAATCCATCCGATATCGAAATCATGTCCAAATTAATATCGAGATATTCGATAATATCGTGATATCGCCCAAGCTTAACAGGGTCAACACATATATAAAAACAAATCATTATCCAAGTTCATGTATTAGTAGAAGCGACGTGTACAATACTAGTGTTGATGTCCTTGTACACGATATGTGAACGAAGTCATGTACACATGGTACAGTGTTTGACAAAGAGGGAGTTACATTGATAATATGCCACATGGTCAAAACATGGTCATAATTACAAATGATATTTGGTGTGCGTGTATGGGTGGGTCAAACTTTAAAAAAAAATTTGAAATTTTCAAACCTTGATTACTCTGAACGTCCCCTAGGTCACTTGCTGATAGCACTGAATAAGAAACTAGTTCAGGAAGGTTGTTGTAATGAACATGTACATGTAGTACTTCCTTCATGAATATATGCATGACCTACATGGTAAATACGTGAACATACGTGTGAAACTAATATCCTGAATGTTAAAGGTCTTTCATTAGGTAACCTGCCGTCGATTTCACCAAACTCTTCCTAACTTAGGATCAATCTTAAGACTAAGGATGGGTTCAGTTCCGTATCCAATTGTGTGGGAAGCATTGAACACATCCTAAGTTAGGACAGGTTACTCGTCCTAACTCGAGTTAGGATTAATCCTAGCGTTTCGTGAAATCAGCTGCAGAATGTTGGTCCATAATGTGTTCATCGCTACATGTTTATGTTCTCTAGTAGGAGGAGCACATGGGCTAGTAGTCGCTACCCCATGTTCACTGTTCTTCATCACTGTGTAAATTTGAGACAACAAATCAAATCATGATTGACAAACAAATAAATCCAGAAACATGATATACATGTATGAAGGATGTGGCTGCAGCGTGTTTGAGCTGCAGTCATGGCAGCCAGCCACATTGACCAATAAACACTCTATAACGTATGACCACAGGGCACAGGCAAAGATCTAAAGTGGTTTATTTTTCCGGAGGGAAGAAAAACCTGTGTGGCATTTAAGAGAGAACCAAGTATAACTCTACTCACAACGGACTTACACGAAGCTGGCAATCCAACTAGGGCCACAGGGGCAAGAAGGCGACAAGACTCAGTAGCTCAAAATGCTTTACTGGACAAGAATTTTGTTTTTAAGACAAGAATCAAAACAACAACAACAACAACATCCTACACAGTAGAACACATAAACCTGTATTTTACTTGAACAAGCACCATAAGGTCGAAACGTAAGGACTCTAACTTTTTTGTGTGCGTGGTATTAACAGAACATTTACAAAGAATGTGTTTGTAAAGTAAGTCATACATATTCATGACTGTTCATCAGTGCAGATTGTCAATAAGTAAGTCATGCATATTCATGAATGTTCTTCAGTGCAGATTGTCAATAAGTAAGTCATGGATATTCATGAATGTTCTTCAATGCAGATTGTCAATAAGTAAGTCATGCATATTCATGACTGTTTATCAGTGCAGATTGTCAATAAGTAAGTCATGGATATTCATGAATGTTCTTCAATGCAGATTGTCAATAAGTAAGTCATGCATATTCATGACTGTTCATCAGTGCAGATTGTCAATCCCACTGTACACACGCATTAATACATTATTATGAAATGTAATTCATACTGGACATGTATCAGGCTTGCATATTTTTTCGGCTAATTTTCTCTTTATATTGTTTTAAGTCTCTGTTAAAAACTTTTATTGTGTCTTTCACTCACTGTATATTTTATTGTTTTCTTTATGCGCTTAGAGGCGTTTGCATTAGGTGCTATACAAATGTCTTTATTGTTATTATGTTTTTAATTTGTTTTTCTGTGGGTTTGATGACATTTGTGTCCAATACAGTTTCGTCTTTTTTGGTGTGCTTGCAAGTTCTGTGTTTGACAAACACATTGTAAATCACATTTCTTTTTCTGAAAAAAAAAACCACTGTACAAATATTTGTTTATAAACATATCCCTATTTTTTGGTGTGATTTACAAGATCCGTGTCTGACAAATGCCTGAAATGAAGTGTTTTCTCATGGATAGTTTACAGCTCATCTTAAAGGAACACGTTGCCTTGGATCGGTCGAGTTGGTCTTTGAAAAGCGTTCTGTAACCGTTTGTTATAAAATGCACATGGGTAGAAAGATGTTGTAAAAGTAGAATACAATGATCTACACAAATATGCCTCCAAATTGCGTGGTTTTCTTTTTACCTTGTTCACTAACACGGCGGCCATTTATGGGAGTCAAAATTTTGACTCCCATAAATGGCCGACCGTGATAGTTCGCGACGTAAAAGAAAAACCGTGCAATTTTGAGTGATACTTGTGTAGATCATTGTATTCTACTTTTAAAACATCTTTCTAACCATATGCATTTCATAACAAACGGTTTCAAACGCTTTTTATAGACCAACTCGTCCGATCCAAGGCAACGTGCTCCTTTAAGAATAAAAACAGCTGTCAAAATGATGTTAGTGATGGCAATAACTTATTGCTTTCATGTACTGTACAGTTAGATGTACATACCCTTCAGTGGGTAACTCTTAGTTAATGATCATGTGTACACGCAGAAAGCAATTGCCAGGTCAAATGATTTGACATTTTAGTCCATGTTTTAAATCATGTAGTACAACATGTACAATTTGACTTGCCTCGTCATGCGTTTTCTTGCGCAATAATCATAATGCATCTAAAGCTCGAATGAAAAGCAATTCGTTGCACATTATGCACAGCATACACAGTGGAGCCTATAAAATAATGAAATCTAATTATAAAGTGGTAGTGTATTGTCAGCGTTCGCTCTTTACAGTGATTCGGCTGAGAAAATGCTGAGGAACCGTCAAAATTCTATTAAAGTGGTCTGAAAGCAAACTTCAAATTTGCTGGTTCCGTTTGGTCAAGCCATGGCAACAACATTGTGATTTTAACCCATACTGTATGGTCCATATCACACCCATATCAACTCAGCGTATTACGCTATTTTAAGTTGTGCGTCAAATATGCGTGAAGATAAATTTATTATTAAATATGGAACAGGTAATTACTTATTGTGTGATAACTATTAGTAGCTAGGTCATTGCTTGCAGGAAAATCTATTTACTACATGAAATTCACTGCATGCACGGATAGGAGCCACAGATTGTTTCAAACTCAAGCCCCAAATACAAATGTTAAAAGAAACCTTTTAGGCTCAAGATTTGCTGAGTGACTAACGAGCAATAAAAAAGCTAACAAGCAATTAAAAAAGCTTATTGGTTTCAATGATCACCAGCTCCTCAATTGGTCGTTAACTTTTTTCACTGGTCGTTAGTCACTGAAAAAAGTTAAGGGTTAAAAAACCTGGTCTGTTCACAGGCTCAGGCTTGATTTCACGAAGCACTTAGATTCACCTAAAGATGAGTTGTCAATATTTACAGATTTGTATTGTGACATCACCTCTGCTTAGCAGTTAAGATTGATTGACAGTTCAGATCTGTCTTGGATCCTTGTGAAGTCTTGCCCTGGATTTATACACACAGAGGCCATGGACAACGTTGCCTCTTTTGCCCTGGTCTAGGCCCTGGTGCCCCTTCATAAGTTTCCATACATTTTAACATTGTGCAGTTGTAGTGCCTTTTAATAAATGAGAATGGCCTTGCCATCTCAAAGATAAAATTTGAGACCTGTATTCATGTAAACTATCAGTGCTTTGTTGAAATTCTAACTTAGTATTTTTTTGTATATTTTCAGAGGATACAGATGACCCGTCACTGCACCCAAGAATAAGTACTCTATTTATGTCTAAGTCACAAACATTGGGTGAGCATTATTGTGAAATATTGTCAATTTTTAGACAAATGACGACTCAATGGCCAATGGGACTATTGGGACACTAGATGGCAGCAGACGTGCTGACTATTGGGACACTAGATGGCAGCAGACTTGCTGTTAATGGAAGTGTGCGCATGCTCAGAAGTACGAGAACAATGGACGCTTATCTGGTATTTTTGCTGCCACCTAACATTCTAAAGTCTTCCACTGATGGGCTGTGTATGAATTAAGCATTTATGGCCATGACTTCAACGCCAACATTGGAAAATATGACTTTTGGGCATTCCAGCCAGGGCCGCTGCCGAAGCAAACAATTTCGGACATGGCCCTAGAAAGTGCATACATGTATATGCATTTTATAACAAACGGTTACAAACGCTTTTTCAAAGACCAACTCGACCGATCCAAGGCAACGTGTTCCTTTAACTTAAGTAACCTCTGAATATGAGGAGTTAAAAGTTTTCAGTCGGCCAGTATTACTCCTTTCGTATAGTGGATCGAGTTTTTGAATAACTGCACATCGTTCTGTTTCAATGGTTAATTTTTTTCTCCTATAATCAATTACCTAGAAGTGGTCCGTGAAAGACGAAAACAGCACCAGATGCAGCTACTGACCGCCAGGGCAGCCAACCACAGAAGAAGCAAGGGACTAACCAAGTCTAGCTCCTGCTCAACGATATATATCGATGATAGCACCGTCACTCAGCCTAATCTCAAGTCAACCATAAAATGGTGAGTCTTATTTTCCTTATAAAAGATTTTGGCTTATAGTGGATCCTTGCCAATCTGATGCTGTGTCTTTATAAACAGGAAACAGCTGTATGCTTTGGAAGAACACATAACTTTCATCCCGTTTCCTGTCAAAATGGAAAACAAATTCTTTTCACTGACATTGTGCATAATAAGAAAGCACTTTGAGTGGGACAAAACAACACTTTTGTATCAAAATATTGAGTAAGACCGATCCACAAAATGAGATTTCACGTTTCATGTTAGAGAGGGTTTCCTGAAAATGGCGAGTCAATTGATTTGAAAGAATCTACTAGTCAAAAACTCTGAGAATTTTTATAAATATTATTCATCTGTGTAGAAATGAATAGATATTCAGAAAGGTCACTGGGCCTAGCAACAAATATTTTTGTTTGCTGATGCTGGGGTTTAAAAGATGCTGTCGGTAGGTAGGGGACAATCATATTTTAGGAACAAATTTTTACAAATGTGCAAACTGAGAAACTAAATTTGTTGGCGTGGCAAAAGTAATCTGCTTGCAATTATTTTGCAACGTGCTTGCGAAACAGAAAAGAAGAAAAAAAATACTCTGAGATTTGAGCGTGTGTACATCTGGAAACAAATTGGGACTACACATTTGAGATACAATATTTTAGTTAAGTTTTAATTTTGGTCTTGGCGGTGTTGTAGTGTTGTAGTGTTAGGCCTTATACACATGTGATTTTGATTATACTGTAAAACAATAAATAAAATGTAATTAAATTGTTCTAAAATCCCTGTAGAGTCGAATGATAAAAACATATGTCATCAGTACATGTCGTTTGTTTTTATCCTAATACCAATGGAGGACACATGCTGTGTATGATGTGGCCATTGGGCCATGGTCTTACGAGTTAACAAACGATGGGAAAAACATTCTGTGAATTTCATCCATGACCCAATTTCATAAAGCTGTCTAGCAAATTTCTGCTTATTAGCAAATTTCTATGATAAACATGAATGAGTGGGGTACTCGTGACAGCAGTGGTAACTGTATAGTATTCTGGCTGGTAACTTAATTTTGCTAAGCAGAGTTTGGTTGTGCTTACCAAGTTTACATGTATGTGCCCACAGGCTTTATGAAACTGGGCAAGGGCTATGCTTAGCATAAGCAACAATCAGCCCGTGTGGACATGGTGGAAGCAGGGAATTCTGTGATTTCTAATCGAGGATAATTTTATGTACAAAGCCTATGGCAGGATGTTAAGTACAGGAACAAAGGAATGTAGAAAAGATGTATCCTTAGGGATGCGAAAATTGCATTGAGCGAAGTCATGTAATGTGTGTTTACACCGTGATGAAGAATTTGTATTGAAGGATTTATCCGAGTTGTGTTGTGATTGTTTTTCTTTCGAACACACAGGAAATGTCTGTAAAGGAAGACATTTGATCGCATAATGATTTATTTTTTAGATATTAAGGAATTTTTTTTAGTGGAGTCTTTTCCGGTTGGCTTTCCTGGTTGGCATAGCAACTGCATGGAGGAAGATAATATTGTTCTTCCTGTATTTGTCGCTGGTCCAAATACCACATTTATACAAAAGAGCGCCAGGGGGTATTGTTTAACGGTTTTATTGCTTGAAGAAACTGCAGACACTTTTGGTAAATACTCAAAATATATATTAGCATAAAAACTTACTTGGTAATGAGCAATGGAGAGCTATTGATAATACAAAACATTATGAGAAACAACTCACTCCACACACATTTTTCCTTCATTATTTTCTTCCATTCCAACATCGATGACCAATTGAGCCCAAATTTCACAGATTTATTACTCTAAGCATACTTACGTTGGAATACATTTGTACATCAAAAAGAATATATGGCAATTACCAGTGCCTTTGAAGCCATTGGACACTTTCGGAACATTTTTATTTTTTTTTTAAGTTCACACATTTACAAATAACTGACAGGGTTTACAGAAGGTAATGGTGAAAGACTTCTCTAGAAATGTTATTCCATGAAATACTTTACTTTTTGAGAAAACATTAAAACAATATCAATTCTCGATATCGAGAATTACAGATTTATTTTAAACACATGTCATGACACGGCGAAACTTGCGGATACAAGGGTGGGTTTTCTCGTTATTTTCTCCCGACTCCGATGAACATTTGAGCCTAAATTTTCACAGGTTTGTTTTTTTAGTTGTGATACACGAAGTGTGGGCCTTGGACAATACTGTTTACCGAAAGTGTCCAATGGCTTTAAGTTAAAATTTTATGGGAGATTTCAACTGATGTTGAGTGCTAGTGGTTTCAGTTCTTACAGCTTTCCCTGGATGCCACGTGGGTATTTCTGGAATACTGTACCCCAAGTCCATAGGGGGGGTTGTCCTAGCGCTTGGTGGGTATTGGATCTTTGCAATAATAACCCCAGGCAGAAAGTCTTTTGATCAAATGTCAGCGGGAGAAAATACTTGTTACTGAAGAGAAGAAAAAAACTGTCGTCTAGAGTTACTAGGAGGAACTATTTGAAGCATGTAACTTGAGCATCAACTTCCCGTAAGTTGAAAGTTGTTTGTACTTTGTAGACAGTTCTACTTGAGTGTATTTAAGGGCATATAGTTTGATGAAATATACATAATTCTATGCTAATTGAAAAACATCATTTCTGAGTCAATAGTAGTTCTCTGCGCTCATTTGTTTAGTGTAAATGTCTTTTGCTTTGCAAAATTGCCAGATAAATAGTAAACAGTATCACAAATACGTTGATTTGAATGTTATCCATGGCTTGTTGTCACCAGGGGCACGTTGCAACCTACTCCTGAGGCTGATTTCTAAGAAAAAAAAGAATGCATGACGCTGGCGCGGGGCATCACAACATGTGCGCACTTAGCACTCACTGGGGGATCTTTTTGTGTAATGTACTGGTGCCCGAGAAGTAAAGTGCCACTGCATGTAATGGATACTAGACACATTTTAATTGGTAAATCAATACTATTATAATCTCTACTTATCAACATTATACAACATATATAATATATACATTTAAAGGAACAGGTTGCCTTGGATCGGTCGAGTTGGTCTTTGAATGTACCAAGTATGAGTTTGACGCTGATCATAATGTAGCTGATCGCAATAATTCCATAGCTGAAGTTCCTCTATGTTAAAGGAACACGTTGCCTTGGATCAGACGAGTTGGTCTATAAAAAGCGTTTGTAATCGTTTGTTATAAAATGCATATGGATAGAAAGATATTTTTAAAGTAGAATACTGTAGAATTATGATAAGCATCATGCACAAGCCCAAAATTGAAGTAACAATTCACAATCCATGTCCGCAGAACGAAAAACCCACACTCCCTTGTGATTTATCCCCTTGCAGTCTGCCGTGATATTGAATTAATGTTGTCCATAGAGTAGAAATATTAAGTTATCGTCGTTTTCTTATTCTTTTTATCTTTCAGCGTTGCTTTAGCTGTTTACTATCACATAAAGAACAGGGAATCTGATCGACAGATGGATATATTTGACGAGAAATCACATCAACTCACGGTAAATATTTATTTTCATAATACACTATGCATCCGGATCAGGGCCCAATTTCATTAATAGCTGTTAAGCAGAATATACTGCTTAGCAAAATTCTTTGCTAAGGGAAAAATGAGTTGGGCACCAGTGAACTTTGGCCAGTAACCAGTTTCTGTTCAGCAAGATTTGTGAAAGCTTTATGAAAAATTGTTTTTAAAGAATAAACCATTACTAAACGAATGAATGAATGAATGAATTTTTACCTGCATGACTCTACGTTTAATGTTTAACGACTTACTTGTTGAAATTGTTCTGTTCCTTGCAGAAAGATCCTGTGCCTGACGATTATTTCAAAGTGAATCCCGAACATAAACACATCTACAGATTTATCCGTATGTTGTTCAATGCAGCCCAGTTAACATCAGAGTGTGCTATTGTGACCTTAGTAAGTATTATATTCCAATATGGTATAATTTTGGAAAAGTTTTTATTTTTAGTGACCAACCAGATAAGAGCACTTGACTCAAGCTCTGGTGTTTCTGATCAGCAGAGTGTGTGTTCGAGTCCCGGTCGTGTCACTTGTGT
Source organism: Asterias rubens (assembly GCF_902459465.1). NCBI lineage: Eukaryota > Metazoa > Echinodermata > Asteroidea > Forcipulatida > Asteriidae > Asterias > Asterias rubens. Next base: position 21,870,656 of record NC_047067.1, on the reverse strand, counting down.
CCTTAAGCAAGAAACTTAACCATGATTGCTTCATCCTTCAGATAGGACGTAAAGCTTTTGGTCCTGTGTGTTGTGTAATGCATGTAAAAGAACCCAGTGCACTTATCAAAAAGAGAAGGGGTTCGCCCCGGTGTTCCTGGTTTGATTGGCAGCATCTTGTAAACCATTACACGGTGCCATGTAAAAAGAGCAGGGGTCGATTTCACAAAGAGTTAGGACTAGTCTTATCTCGAGTTAGGACGAGTTACTTGTCCCAACCTACGACTAGCCTTAGTTTGTTTACATCTCCTAGGACTTGAGTTAGGACAAGTTCTAACTCTTTGTGAAATCGACCCAAGGTCTCTTATTTTGAATGTAGCCCTACATACCTTGCAGGAAAATGAATGTTAAAGCGCCGCTGAGTGATGGAAATGTACCACTGTATAAGAAGCCACTACTGTTATTATTATTACTTCAAAAAATCAAACGCCATTTGATACTTTTATGTTGACACATACTGCTAGACTCTGATCATAGCAGTATAACTGATTCATGTAATAATAATGTAGCCTTAAATATCTTATGTACATGTATCCAACAATAAGGTTCTTAAGGTGCTTGACTTAGGAGAGACAGTTTTTAAGACAGGTTTAAAAGTTGTTTCATGATTTATGAGAAGGATTTATGAATTTTTTCAATCGTTGCAGGTTTATTTAGAAAGACTATTAACATATGCTGAAATAGACATCACGCCAGCGAACTGGAAGCGAATGGTTCTTGGAGCAATACTCCTTGCCTCTAAGGTCTGGGATGACCAGGCCGTGTGGAACGTCGACTACTGTCAAATACTCAAGGACTTGACGGTAGACGATATGTAAGTACTTGTAGGATTTGAAACTTTGCATGGTGGAGGAGAAATTAAAGGCCCGGTCCCACTGCAGTGATAACGAAAACGTTAACCATCACAACGCAAAGAAAACGCATTATATTGGTCGAATTGCTCCACGCAGAATATGCACACGCTCATTCAACCAATGGAATGCATTCCCTTTGCGTCATTATCGTTATCGATATCGTTATCGCTACAGTGGGACCGGGCCTTAAGAGAGGTTTGCGGTAAAACCATGTGAAGTTTTCTTTTTGAGTAGTGTTGATTCTGAAAATTTGTCAACCACCGATGCATTTCAGAACCGACACTACTCAAAAGAGATTTTGATATGGTGTATACCGCCAACCTATCTTGTTTCTACATTTAATTTTCAAAGATTTTGGTTTTCACTTCCCAATGATGTCATGATTTATAACAGGGTTATGTGTTTGAATGCTATATTTGATATTCTTTATTTGAAATCACCTTTTGCTCAATTGTTTTAGCCTTTTCGTGTGTAATCAATCTCATTTCATATTTTTTTTTTCTGATCTACTTTTATTTGTAACTTTCTGTGTTTTAATTGATGTACTTCCTGGATCTTAATCATGCAAATTTTAAAGTTACTTTGTCATTAATGTTTTTTTCAATCTTTTGAACTATCTTGTGTGTGTATCCTTGATGTATATTCAGAAACGTTATATAGAATTTGTTTTCAACTAATTGTTTTGTTGTTCTTTTTTAAAACCAGCTAGAGAGGAGAGCCTCTAGACAAGATCTTTTTTCTTGTTGACAATCCTTTGGGCTTGAGCTGGGTTTCTTTCCAGTGTTTTCCTCAATTATTATTGTCCTTTTGAAGTATGATATTTGTGTGTGTTTTGCCAATTATTTGTTGCTCCCTTTTAAGACCAGCTGGAGAGGAGGGCCTGAAGAAAAGAACTTTGTTTCTTTCCAGCAATTCTTCGAGCTCCAGTTGGTTCCCTTTCCAGTGTCCCCCCCCCCCCGTTTTTATTGGAATTACTATATTTGTGTGTTTTGTTGCAATGATATGTTTTGCTATTTTTCAAGACCACCTTGAAAGGAGAGCTTGGAATTTTGTTTCATTCAGGCAATCCTTGGGCTCTTGCTGGGTATCTTTCCAGTGTTTTCTCCCCAGTTTTTATTGTCCTTTGGAAGTATAATATTTGTGTGTTTTGCATTGATGTTTTTGTTCCTTTTAAAAACAGCTTGGAATGAGAGCTTGTTGACAAGAACTTTCTTTCCAGCGTTCCTTTGGGCTTGAGCTGGTTCTCTTTCCTTCCTCTGTATTTTAATTGCTCTTGGTGTATCTTTTAATATTGTATTTTATGATTGTTCTCTTTCCAGTGTCCCCCTCCCCCTCCCCACGTACTATATTTGTGTGTTTTATTGCAATGATATTTATTGCTCTTTTTAAAAACCAGCTATAGACATGAACTTTTTTTGGCAATCCTTTAGCCTCTAGGCTGGTTCTCTTCCCTTCCTCTGTTTTCTATTTTAATTACTCTTGTATCTTTTAACAATTTATTTTGTTACTAATGTGCATTATTGTACTTGTTTTCTGCTCAAGAAACAAATATATAAATGTATCACTGCTTCATACAGCTCACTAGAGTGCCACATTCCCCAGTGTTTACTCCCCTGTTTTGATTGTCCTTTTCATACTCTTGTGATTCAAGAGAATTATTGTTAGTTGAAGTGTTTGGGACAGAGTTTATGAATGTTATTGGAATTATTGTATTGTTATTAGAAATAAATGTAAATTGAATTAAATAGATGTTTTGTTATTGTAGCTTAGCCTTTTAGGGATGAAAACTTTAAGTCTTTTATTAAGAATTCAGACTTTTGTGCCTGTCTGATGAAAAGTAGCTGAAATATACCACAAACCAAATAATATAGCTATAATATTTTATTCAGAATGATACAAAAATGCTTGTTAATTTACCTAAACAATCATGTTATTTATGGTGAAGTTCTTGCACAAGATATGGTTGTATTGTTTGATGTATTATTATGATTACATAGGCCTAGATAGTTTAGTAGGTAGAGCACCAGAAATTTAATCTTGAGGTGATTGGATCAAATCCCTCTCTAGTTGATTCTTCTCCGTTTAACCCCCAAACTATTTTTTGATTTCATACAGGAATGAACTGGAGAGGCAGTTCCTTGAGATGTTGCAGTTCAACATCAACGTTCCATCCAGCGTGTATGCTAAGTACTATTTTGACCTGCGTGCCCTGGCCGATGCTTATGAAATCTCATTTCCGTCAGAGTTACTTAGCAAGGAAAGAGCACAGACGTTAGAGGTACGCAGCATGTTATATTTTATTTATGTTTTACCCAGATCAGTAAACTTCTTTTGGGTCAAAACAGGTGATTCGTGGTCGAGCGGTTAAGCACACTATAGTCAAGCTGTGGTGTTTCTGATCAGCAGAGGGTGGGTTCGAGTCCCGGTTGTTGCACTTGTTTCCTGGAGCAAGACATTTAATCAATAAGGTAAAATAAGATAATAACTTTATTATCTCACACTGGGGAAATTAAAATGTCATTGCTTTGTCCATCGTATGGGACATAAAGCTGTGATACATGAAGTTATCTTTTTTATATTAATGAAGGTTTGTTATTGCTGGACACCTTTGAAAAACTTTTTTTTTCCTTCAAACGTAAAAAAAAAAATAAAAAAAATGAACATACAAATAAATAAATAACTGAATAAGTCTTGAATATTTACAAAGCTGAGCTTGTGCTGTGGGAGCAAGTCAGAATACATGTTTTTCATTTTGATGAAACTTTTTATTTTTTTTTCTGTTTTCAGGCAATCTCCAGGTTATGCGACGAGAAGGCGCGAGACCAAACGTTTCAGGAGCTCAAACGTTCCTCCAGCGTTGACGGCATTCACTTAGGGCCCAAATTCACTGCCGCTATCATCTCATGACACCAGCCCTTTGAAGAGTCACTGGGCTGGCTTCGAACCAGGGGTATTTAAGTGCAAGTATTTGTATTATTTGTGTTTCCGTCAGTGTGTCACGACAACGGCAATCCCAGTAAGTATTTTCGCAAAGTGGCATCAGCGTGCTCATCTGAGTGATGCAGGGGCTTGTGCATTCGTCGCTTTGAACGTACTTGTGGAGGCGAACCCCCGGACAACAGAATGCAAGGTCGAAGAGTTGGATATACACAAAGCTTCTATGAAGACTTACGGGCGGATAGCGTCGATACAGCGGAGGTTTCTCTTGCCAGCTTGTTTAAACAGAACCATGCTGAGTGGCACTTCAACTGCTTGATGTCTCTCACAATGCCACCGAAAGATAGGACGACTTATTAAAGCAATGTGTCGACCGATGTAGAATTGTAATTTATTATAATGGTTACTCTGTCTCCAATGTGGAATAGAGGGACACCCCTTCAAGATTTCCACAAAATGAACAAAATGTAAACAAGGTGTTCTCTTGTTTGAAGGCCTAGAATTTCACGGCGGCCATGGCCTCTGTTGCCCCTGGTCTTGGCCTTGGTGCCCCTGTAAAAGTTTCCAATAGACTTTGAGATTTTCTATTGGTAGTGCCCTTTTCAAAATAAAAATGCCCTTGCTTTCTCCAAGATGAAATTCCATGCCTGGTTTTGACTGGAGCAGAGTCTTATTCAAAGGAATAAAGACTACACTAGGGTCATAAGCAATCGTTTACACTTCAACCACAGGTCATTTTGTTTGGTAAGAAGTTGCAACAGCTAAATCACCACCACCCATCCCCCCCCCTTTTTTTTTTTACAAGACAACAAACAATTATGAATTTTAATCACTGAGCATAATTTGTACTGGAACCAGTTTTCCACGTGAGAAATATGTGTGTCTGAATTGCAGTCGTGTTTTTGAGAAAAAGAAAAATAGTTATGAATTTGGATCCTATTTCACCAAATAAAGAGCACTTTTATTTTATTATTATTTGTCTTTTTAATACCAAGCACAACTTCCTTGGTCATTTTACCTTGTTCAGACTTACCTTACTGTCTTTTCTGGGGTGGCTGGCAGGACAATTTTATGTCTAAATGCAATAACTGATTCTGCCCAAATTGTTGGAGCCAATTGTATACCGCAATTCAACTTTTAACACTGTTTCATTTTCCCAAAGAAAAATTGATACAGCTTTTTAAATCCTCCCTGTTGCTCAAACCGACGATAAGTAACACTTTTTTATTTTATTTCATATTTTTATGACCATACTCCAGTGGTAACTCATGAATGATACGCTAATTTTGTTTTAACGCAAGTTTTTACAGGGGATTTTGACATTTCTTATTGGTATTTTTTATATAAACCTAGGTTTGGTTTTGGTAGTGGAACCTGACTACCCACTGATGAAAACTAACCTTTGTGGTTTACTGAAGGAAAAATGGAAAGTCTTGAATTGTTTCTTCACACTACATTGACCTGATGACGCAATGTCGTTTGTCCTTGTCTTGCATCTGAAGAACGCTTTAAATAGAGATTATTTTTTCACAGTATTTTAGTTTAAGGCAAAGTGATTTTTCCTTAGTTTTGGAAGTGATAATAGTTCACTTGGTATGCCCGTAATGGGACTGTGCAATTTACCATGCATCTAGCCCTGATTGGAGGTTGATCTAAGAAAAAATAACTACAGCGGGGTTTGAACCAACGACCTCCAGATTAACGTGCAGGCGTTCCACCAACTGAGCTATATATAGCCCTATGTTGGCGGACTCCCTATTGTGTCAATATCTTTGTTCGGGGTACTATCCAGCCCTGATTTTGTTCTTATAAGGAAGAGGCAATTTTTCCTTCGTGGAGGAAAATACTAAATTGGAACATTTTAAAGGGCAGCAAGGCAATGACTAGGGGCATTGAGGCAATAGACCGATCCAGTATGCTCCGCCCACGACGCACGTGTGAGCAAAAACACGTGGGGCTCTCCAATGCCTTTCTGCACAACTCTGCCGCACGCGCCAAGATACGCGCATGCATGTCGGACCTACGTTGCGTTGTGATTGGTCAATACGCAATGGGGCGGAGCTTAATGGATCGGTCTATTGCCCTCATTGAAGTACCAGGCATTGCTAGCTGTATCTCCTGCTTGATTTGGGGGCAATCTTAGAAACTTTATACTTTCTGTTGGACACTCTGATTATTGTATATTTGGTTTGCGGTAACACCATGTGTGTATCTACTTGCCAGGTAGAGTTGTTCTTAGGGAACTGTCTTGCTTTATTCTACTGTCGTGGAGTAGATAATCGGAGGTTTGGGAGACTTCTCAGTTCTGAAAAGAACTGTCCTGCTTATTAACTATTACCAGGGCGGATGGTATAGAAATTAGACTGGACTACTACTTTAGCTTATAGGATCGTAATTAACTGTACTGCCGCGGAGTCAGTTCTGAAATTGGTCTCAACGATTCAACTAGCTTGCTCTAGTCATCGTCAGGAGACTGAAGAGGTAAGAGAAGAGTGGGCTTATTTATAGGGGTTCAGTGGATCCACTGCAGGTCAATCAATGCTCTGATTGGTTGTGTGGTTGGCGGGCTCAGGGCTATTGTTAGGGTTGGCCATTGTGTGAGAAACCTCTCGGGTGTAGTGAGGCGTGTCAGTGGGTTGGGGGTTGTTAGAGGAGGAAGTCTCCCAAACCTCCGATTATCTACTCCACGGCAGTAGAATAAAGCAAGACAGTTCCCTAAGAACAACTCTACCTGGCAAGTAGGTACACACATGGTGTTACCGCAAACCAAATATACATTGATACCTCACCATGCAATGCCTCAAATCCTATATACTCTGATTATTCTGAATGGGATATCACTTTAGTGCTTTCCCGAGATCGGGCGATGTTTCCTTTGGGATCGGGCGCCTCCAGACTGGGATTTTCACTTCTCCTTTTGGAGCGTAGTGTACTCCTGAAAGAATGTTCAGCCTTGTGAAGCTTAAAATGTTTCCACTTTGAGAAACTACTTCCAGCACACTGAACACTTCTTGATAGACAAAATAATTAGTGTCTATCCGGAGATTCGGGTTTGGGCGTCTCTAACCTAGCCTCTGGGAACAATACCTGCTCAAAATGGATTTGGAAGTTTCCAAATTTGGAAGGCTCTAAATTAAAGTTGCCCAAGTTGATAACTGTCATTGGGCGATTACGGTTCCGAAAACCTTTTCCAAAAACCTCGGAGAAACAGTGTACAAATTCAGAAGAAAAAACAGAAAAGTGCAAAAGACAATTATTTTCTTAAACAATCAAGCGTGAAGCAAATAATAATGATAATAATAACAAGTAATTCTGTAACAAAATTTACTGTAAATCTGTGTTTTTAGCTCCGCTTAAAAGTGCAATTAATAATTTTGGTCCATATAAAGGCCCTAAATTTGCTCAATTTAAGTGAATTTCTTTGTTCGATTTTGTCAACATCGAGCACCGACTTTTGATGTTGATTCTTCAAAACTCGCATATTTTGATGTTGACATTTTCCAACTTTTTGTAGCTCTGAAATTATTGCTGCTTTTAATTTGACAGAGGACATAATTTGTGGATATGTCATTTGCGATATTTGTCATGAATTCACAAAAAGACACTCTTAGTCAAATATTTAACTTTTACAACTCAATTGCCTTTATGTAATATGTGTTGATGTCGCCTACTGCATACCCGCAACATAATAATAACCGTATTTATAACGCGCCTTTTGCCAAAGGATACGAGGCGCCAGGTATTATTACTGCAAGGAGTGGGGTGAATTTTGAGATATAAGACCTAATCCTTGAGCACCATGTAATGGTTTACAAGGTGCTGTGGCGCAATATGCTGCCAATCCAGCCAGGAACACCGCGGCGAACCCCTTCTCTTTTAGATAAGTGCACTGGGTTCTTCTATATGTGTTTACACAACACATGGGACCAACGGCTTTACGTCCCATCCGAAGGACGAAGCAATGGTTATGTGTCTCGCTTAAGGACACGAGTGTCACGGCTGGGGATTCAAACCCACACTCTGCTGATCAGAAACACCAGAGTTTGAATTCGGTGCTCTTAACCGCTCGGCCACGACACTCCCACATTGGTCTAACAACACAATCTAACCCGACAGTAAGAGTAGTTGAAATTCACATTGGTTTGTACAGCAATGCTTTGAGTATTGCCTTTATTGTCCATCTCTTCGAAACGTCTGTGGCTAAAAGTGATTATTGATCCATGTTGCAATATTTATACATGCATATATTTTTTATTGTAAAGCGCAGTAGGACTCCAACACACCTCCTGTTTTGATGTAATTTATGTGAAACATTCTTTGGATTTATTGCTCCGTTCTCAACTGCGTAGGGCCAATTTCGTGCAATAACTATCGTTGTCTGAACTCTGTCAAGGGGTCGATAGTTGGACTATGCTAGTCGACTATTTGGTAGCAGCGCACTTGGCATGGTCGCTCGTTACTGATAGACGTTTTTATAGCACAGTGTAGAGTGAACCTGTCGTTGATTTCACCAATTCTTCCTAACTTAGGATTAACCTTAGGACTTGGGATGAGTTAAGTTCTGTATCCATAGATGTTAGGACGCATTGAACCAATCCCAAGTTAGGACGAGTTACTCGTCTAATTCGACATGGCCTATGAAGGACCAAAACCTCATGGTCCTATATAGGGCTAGGTGAACCTGCCGTTGATTTCACCAAGTTCTTCCTAACTTAGGATTTGGGATGAGCTAAGTTCTGTATCCATAGACATAAGGACGCATTGAACCAATCCCAAGTTAGGACGAGTTACTCGTCTAATTCGACATGGCCTATGAGGGACCAAAACCTCAAATGCACAATAAGCAAGTTCTACTGTTATCAGTAAACTAACTTAGCTTAGCGCTTCTTGCACCTCAACTCCATGCAGTATCACAGGGAGAAAGATTACCAACCAAAATAACATCTCATGTGTCTATTTGTGATAGATGGCCGTCTTAATTTTTTCTCCAAGTACCAAAATGTCTTGTTGAACATCTTCAGTAGTGAAATATATTACCTCACTCTGTTTCTCACACTACTTTCACTTTATTGTTTCATATCTGTTTTCGAGGTGAAATATCCTTATTTAAAAGTAATATTTGTGACATCTGCCCCCCCCCCTCCCCATGCCAGCAATTAGGGCTCCATTTCTCTAAGCACTAAGATTCATCTTAAGTTGAGTTGTCGATATCACCATAGTGATTTGTATTGTGACGTCACACTTTGCTTGGCAGTTAAGGTCAATCTTAACTCAATGTCAAACCAGCCCCGGACACATCATAAAAGCAGGCCCTAACTTAGTCTGTGTTTTTTTTCAAAGCTCTTGTGTTATTTGAAATCTATATCACAATACATTTGATTGTCTATATAGGAGAACAATCATGGTGTCAAAGGTCACTAAAGACGACCCTGTTACGCTTTTTGTGAAGGCAAAGGGTGGTAAACCATATATTTGGTAATCCACTGTTAATGTATGTGTCTGTTGAGAGCAAAATAAACAAAACTCCAACCGATTTTTTTGTTGGGGAAACTAGAATATTATTCCCAATGTGTAAGAATTGTGAGCTGGTATGAAAGCGAACATGAATGTTTTTGTAGCAGCCTTCTATTATTATTATTATTATTGATGTAATTGTACAACTGTGAATACACAAAAAGAAAATAAATTAAACTTTGATTATATAAAACAGTTTGTCTTGTATGAGCTTTTGTTTATGTTTGCTTGGTGAAAACAAAGCTGTTACTTTTGATATTTTATGAGGAAATCCTGCTCTTTGATCTACTTCTCTTGCACTGAAGATACTGTTCTTAGAAGCTTATAGAAATCTATTACTCTGGGGGTGACTAAAAGGTTGAAATGTCATCATTTCAAGCATCTTGAAACTTTGATCTTTATTTCAGAACTTTTTGTCAAATGAATTATGAGACCCTTTTATGTAGCACCTTACGGGTTTACAAGGTGCTGCGGTGCCCTTGGCAGCCACTGCCGGAAACACGGGGGCCAACCCCTTCTCTTAGCCATAAGTGTAACTGGGTTCTAACACGTCTACTTGTAAGCAGTTTAGGGTGAAGATGTACAAAATACGAGTCATTTGAAATGGAATTGGCGTAAAAGTACTTGCATTTTGACATGCGCATAATGATCGTCCTACAAGCGACACACAAGCGCGCATGCAAATCAGTTACTTTCGGTCAGCCAATCAGCATTGTTTTTTAATGCTTCCCTTTGGAGGGTTAGTGACGAGAGGTATCGATACGACGCGCTGTCCTTAGTAGGGACGCTCCTGTGTTGTTCTTACATACTTTGATGTGAGACAAAACAAATCATATTATTCTTGATCAGTGAAACACTTTGATTTACTTACTTTACTTACAAAACTTACGATTGATGGGAGAAATGGTTTAGGCTTAATGCCTTTGTGACCCCATATCCTATAATTGATTCCTTCCAATAGGCATCGAGCTCTTTCTTGAAAGTTGACACTGTCTTGGCATTTACTACTTTGTGTGGGAGACTGTTCCAATCGTTAATGATTCGCTGTGAAAAGAAGTTCCTTCTGCACCCAATGTTTTTGTTGAGAGTCGGCTTGTACAATTTAAGAGAGTGGCCCCTTGTACTGGTGTTTCTAGCTGTATTAAAGAATTTCTTGCAGTCGACTTTCTCCAGTCCCTTGAGCAGCTTAAAGGTTTCAATAAGGTCACCTCTCAGTCGTCTTTGTTCTAGTGTGTATAAGTTCAAGGCTTGAAGTCTTTCTGTGTAGGGGAGGCTTTTCAACTGTGGCACCAACTTGGTAGCTCTCCTCTGTACCTTTTCTAAAACATGTTTGTCCTGTAATCCAGGGTTCCAGACTTGAACAAAATATTCCGCATGTGGCCTTATAGGTCTTGTACAGAATTGAAAAGCTGTCGACATCTATGTACTTGATTGTCATATTTGGTCACATTTTTCGGACAAAACCTTATATAAATCCTAATTATTGTGCAATATGGCGGGTCGTGGCCGAGCGGTCTAGGTCATTGAACCCAAGCAGTTAGCTCTGGTTGTCCGTAGCAGAGTGTGGGTTCGAATCCTTGTCATGACACTTGTGCCGGAGCAAAACGCTCGACCATAATTGCTTTGTAAAAAGTCAAGGAGGTGGTGCATTCTGCTCTACCAGCCAGGCTGATAGCTGGATGATAGACATGCCTACACCCTGACTGACTTTGAAGGGGGTAATCCTGTTTCAGCCCCTGGAGTACGTTGTAACTGCCCTGGCGACAGTTGATTTGGGTTCACACCCCAAGTGGCCGTCTGTGACCTTGTGATGTTAGACGACTCTCATTAAAACAATTAATTGAAGAAAAAATATCATTAATAATAATAACTTTTTTGACACAGAATAAACTCAAGTTTAGACCCACAGATTCACAATCAGCAGTGCAACTTTATTTCTGCTCAATCTACACAGGTTTGTCCATAGCATCATGATCAACATTAGCTGCTCTTAAAAGAGAAAGAATGGTTCAAAATCGTAAAACAAAAATAGTCTCCCAAATTGTGCACAACTAGCTTCATCAATGCCACTGAGGCCATTTCGGAACAGACCTTAGCTCTGATGACATCACAGTTTGTTTACCCTTTTTCAAGAAGAATGGGAAACCCTTGCACCTCTGCTTAACTGTCAGAAATACAGTGCCCAGTTACAGGGCATAAGGGTATACCTTATCTGGTTACTCCAACAATTTATAACCATAACAATTTAGATGTTTAAGGAGCACTGCAGCTGTGCATGTTGTATTTGAGGGAGGGTGGTTTTTTAGAAAATCATTTTTTATCTGAGCACAATTGTGCATGAAAAAAGATTGTGTGATCCAATTACAGTTGGCCATTTCAACACGGCTAAGTACAAAAGTGAATTATTAATTTTTTGTGATTCTAAAAGATTTATCATTTCAATTTTCAAGCCTTTTAGATCCAGCGTAAATCATTGGCAAATCTTACAAAAGTTACCGCCTTTTTATTCAAATGAATGTGCATTTGATGCACGCTCTGGAACTTGAGTTGCACTTGGGGACAAAAATCAACTAACTTTTTTGAATGATAGTTCAAATAAATATGATCAACCAATGTTGATTTCAACTATTGCCGGCCTGTTAAATTTCTTAGTGATCTTTTTTTTACAGAAAATGTCCTACGCTACTTCGACAATTTATTAATACAATTTACAATTTGTTAATACAATATTTAATACAAAACAAAATTGATATCATCCAGTCCCCAAATCACGAGAAAGTTTTCATCAATGTACATTTTCAAATCAATCATATTACATCATGCAAATGATTATAAATCATGCAAATGATTTTTTACACATTCCAACTTTCTGATTTGTGATCTAAATACCAGGAATAATATTCAATCATCCTGCACAACAGTGCATCTTGTTTATATTTATTAGCCAAATAATCTACATATTCATGTCTAGCAGATAAGCATTACCGATAGTTCCCACTTCGGACATCTTTACAATCGGAAATTTTTCACAATGAATGACACATCAGTTTTGAGCGATAACTAAGCGTATTGCATATATACTAAATATCTTAACGTAGCGACTCTACATGTAAGTAGAGTGACGTCGACATATCAAATACCTTGGTAAACCACTTGGCTGGGTAGACAAATTAGAAAGCTTGACACAGCTCAATGCAAAAGTAAAAAAAAAATGGCATTTGTTAGATGTAGCGTTACATTGTAAAACAACAAACTCGACGGACTATGTCCAAACTTATGTAATTTTTTCTCCAATTTAGAAATTAATACCTCTGGGTTGAAATGCCGACTGATATAATTATATTCCACCACCCATCAGACAACCCTATGTAACCAGTTAAAGACACCGGGTAGTCATAGAAATGGAAGAGCCAATTTTCTTTGGATTTAGTAAATACTTCCTCATAGGATAGAAATTAGTAATCTTATTTACAAAATGTCAGTCCCAATAATTCCCAAAGAACATATAGAAAAGAAGTATTAAAGTTATTAATGCAGCCGTCGATTTCACCAAACTCTTCCTAACTAAGGATTTATCTTAGGACTTAGGATGAGTTATGTTCCATATCCAAAGGCGTACGACTCATTAGAACCCATCCTAAAACTCGTCCTAACTCAAAATAGGATTAATCCTAGCATTTCGTGAAATCGGCTGCAGGCATGATATCGGGGCCCAATTTCATGGCTCTGCTTACCGTAAGCACAGAATCGGCGCTTACGGAAGCAGGGAATTCTGTGCTTACGGCAAGCGTATTTCACGGGTTAGCGGCGAATTTTGGCTTCTGCGCATGTGTACTCCACGTTACTAGGCATTCTATGCTTACAAGGTTAGCGCGGGTAATCATGATCATAAGCACAGAATTCGGCGGTAAGCAGAGCCATGAAATTGGGCCCTGGTCCTTTGAAAAAAGTCGGAACAGAGTACAAAGCCTGACCCACTATGTATAGGCTGTAAGAGACGTTTCCAGGCTATTTAATGACAAACTAATACTAGAATGTCCTTCTACTTCACACTGCCTATGTAATACTTGAAACCTTAGTAAAATCTCTTTGTTATTTTAACTGTAACCATGGTAAACAATGACCAAGATTATTGTGATTTTTGTATAAAAAGGTTACTACTAATACTGGCTGGTTTGTGTGTGACGTCATAGTATTAATAACTGCATGTAATACTCATATACTATACTACTTTAATTTATTTCATAAACTTAAGAATACTTTAGAAAATCACATATACGAGGAACAGATATCTATTAATTGCTTTGCCAAATCAATATTTAATATATTGAATAAGAGTTGTTATTTTCAATTTATTATAAGCACTTCCCTGTGCATACTCCGTTTGATTTTTAATGTATTTATTTCGATGGAACTTTAGTAAGGTGTGATCTTACTTGCTTCAAATGATTGGAAAAACTGTTTAGGCTGCTGCTTTTGAGATATTTGATAGTTGGGAGTTGAAAAAAAAAAACAATATTTGAATAAAACTTTTGAACTTCCAAGGAATTTCCAGACCCTCTGCATCCAAGGGTTGGGATTAGAGTGGAATAATGACATGTCATTGTGGGCAGGATTATGGGTTAGGTTGGGCGGAGCATCACAGGGGCGAGGGGGAAACTAAACAAGCGCAAACGAGCACAGTACAACACACACATACAAGACCGTTGATTTAATTGGTTAACTCATCACTTAATACATTAAGGGTTTTAGTTCTAAGGTAAAACAGGGATTAACTTATGCAATTTTTAATTTGAAAAAAAAAAAAAAAAAAAAGGAAATTATTTTTGAGTTTATCTTGATTTTCAAGATTTTATATAAGGTAAAATAATGATTTGGAAATATGTTTAACATAAATAACCAATTTGTAGCCATTGCTACATAAGACAAAAGAAAACATTTCATGCAAATTAGTAGTCAGAGCGGACGTGAACAACAATTAGGACAATTGGGTAATAAACAATAAACGAAAGCTTTTCGGATAAGCATGCCAGTCAATTTGCACAGATCATTCTGCACCACCACTGTAACATAGTGTAAAAATAGTAAGATGTTTACATCACGCTCAGCGAGCCGATGAGAGGCGCCCTTTACTAATCTGATTCACGGGCCGAACGTTATCAACATTAACAAAAACGTATAAAATTTCACCCTTTTAGAGCCGTATATAATAGGAGTTACGACAGTTTGTGTTTAGACACTATTTTCAGTCGTTTGTGGATGTTGATCAACACACAAGTAGCAAATTTGTAGGGAATTTTAAGATTTATTGCAAATAACACCATTAAAAGTTCACAGAACTTTCTTCCCTTTATTAAGTTCACTTCAATTCAAATCAGCCTCAGGAAGGTCAAAGTTCACCAAACCAAGTTAGAAAACAAATTCATTTAGTCAACTAGTTACCCAAAAATAAAATCTAAATTTTAATTTTAATTTAGGTACTCTTCCAAAATATATTAAAACAGACAAGTACAAAATTCTTTTAAACTAAAATTTTGTTGTGATCGAGAAAACATCTTTAAATATCCACGCTCGGGAAAACTTTGCATCAAATGCACCTTCATTAACCAACTATTTTAGACAACTTTAAGCAAAGCAGTAAACATCACAAACTTGGTTGGTCACTCGTTTACTGCTAAGCAAAAAATTCATAGTGCTAAGCAAATGTAAGAAAAGAAGTTCTATGTGAACTTAGGCAACCTCTTTCACATGTGTGACTTTTGAGGGTTTATTCTACTGTGACAGAGTATTTTTTTCGGAACTTGGGATGTTTCTAAGTTCTGAAAAAGAACTGTTCTGCTTTTGACTACAACCAATACCTGAAATAAATACCAGTGCACCAAACCAAGGCTACACATTTGTCCCCATCAAACCTCTCTTTGGTTTTCGATTTGAATGGAAGAAAAACAAAATGGCAGACATCCTCATAAAAAAGGTCCCCCTATCTTACATCTGTGAAAACCAAACTCCAATCACTTTTATAACCTTTGTTTATTTGAAATTTATCGGCTGCTGTTTTTGTAATAATGAACAATCATAATAAGCGTCCACACACGTTTCATTTATTACATGATATTTCCCTCGTGATCTGTGACCTTAAACTCTGTGACCTTTGTCCTCAAAGGTCGTGTCTGAGGCTGTAGTAGGCGTCAAACCAGATCTTGCCAGATTTCTCCAGTGACCTATAGGAGACAAAGTAGAAAAAAATTGAAATTTCTCATGAAAACCGTACGATCACAAATCTCATTCTATTAAGTTTCTTCAGTTCTGAATTGTGCTTCGGACCATTAACAAAATTGGAGAATAAAGTTTTTAGGTTAAGGCGTTTCAGTTTCTTGAGTCTAGTGCAACTGCCTGCGCAGCATTTACAGACAACTCTGAAATAAAACAATGCTGTCATCCGGGCCCACCTTCATGGCTCTGCGTACCACCAAATTCTGCGCTTACAATATCTGCGCTAGCTGTGTAAGCGGAGAATGCCTAGTAACATTGAGTTGGCACGTGCACTTGTAAGCTAAAATTCCTGTGAAATATGCTTGATGTTGGCGCAGAATTCCCTGCTGCCGATTCTTTGCTTGAAATAAGCAGGAGCACAACTTTGGGCCCTGACCATGTTCTATTTGGACTTACGTTACAATGTCTATGAGTGCCGAGCCAAGTGTCTTGAGTTGGTAGTCGACGCCGTGTTTCTTGCAGAGGGACCTGGCCATCGGAGCGATGCGGTGTAGATTGTGTCTTGGCATCGTGGGGAACAGGCTGGGGAGGCAAACAAAGAGACAGTCACGTTAATGTTTGTGGCATGCATCGTTCTTGTAAGAGGCAAGGCGGTTTGCCCTCAGTAAATGGCATCGCTATTTCGGACAGTTCAATTCCTACTTGAACATTTCCAGGGGGCATCGAAGCAAGGGCCAGGGTGAAACAGCGCCGGGGCTACCATGGGGTACAACAAATTCCCAGGGACTCCCCTTGGCTACATTTACCTTTGTGAAAAGGCTAAAGATGTGTAATGAAATGAAATTTTATAGTGTTCAATCGGTGTTTATTTGAGGTAAGGACGCTCAATTGTTTACTCACTGGTGTTCGATCTGGAAATTCAGATGACCTGTAAACCAATCATTGAAGGCAGACTGAACGATATTGCATGTCGCACTCAACTGTAAATACAAACAAAGACAACAAAAATCATAAACAACAATTCAAAACATTAATCCATCGCTGTTTTAATGGAAGGTATATGCTTGGATGTCACTCTTAAAATTAATAGCAACAATAACTTTTGGTTAGATGCTGACCGCAGCTTTCGCTAATATAAAAGAAATTTTCTTGCCGTATTTTCTGCTAAGCAGCTTTTTGAAATCGGGCTCAGGCCTCATTGTGTAAACAACTGATTCTCTTCACTGCACTTTCAATTAACACCAATGAAACTACTACCACCTGATCATGTTTCGACCAATCACAAACTCTTCCCGGTATATATGAATGAATATCTATGCTAATGAATGAATCACTATGCTAATGAATGAATAATTATGCTAATTATCTTACCTGAAGTTGTAACCATGGTTTCCCAGTATCTTCCTCGATGTTCATGGGTATATGGTTGGACTGAGCCACCCACGTAAACCATATGCTCTCACAAACCCTACGTTAAGTTAAAAAAAATAATAAAAATTTAAAATGATAAAATTAAAGTATTTATCCCTAAGATAGGAACACCTAACTTTCTTGTCCTACATCACTGTATCCCTAGGAAACAGTCATACATTGGGCCAATGCTGTTTTTGTGGGTGCAACGTTGGTGTTGATATTGTGACAGCTTTTGGCTAATATCGGCGTTGGCATTATGTTTGTTTCCAACATTGGGCCAACGTTGGCGCTAGGACGGAAATATCACATTGGTTTTATATTGGCGATCAGTTTTAAGCCACTGTTTGACACAAGTAAAAACAACCAAATTGTGAGCGTGAAACCATGCATTCTGCTTCTTCTTCCTTAGCCAAGATGTAGAACAAAAAGCCATTTCAACAGCTTTATTCCACATACTGCATCTCATTGGAACTCTATGCCTGGTGCGTGTTACTCTCCATCCCACAATCTAGACCGTTTTATAAGAAAACAATCAACAGAATACTCAGTAGACCGGAGAGCAAGATTTCTTTTCAATCCGGTGAAAAAAACAACTGCGTTTCTTCACCAGGTAGACAAACTAAACTGAGAGAAAGTTCTAACATTTCTACTTAGGTCTTGTGCAGGTCTTACCTCATGACTTCAAAGAGTAGAACTGCCTTGAAGATTCCTAGCAGGGGAATATACCATATGAAGAAACGCACATAGAAGGTCATCATCAAAAACAGATCCTAGAAGAAACACAAAATAGAAACATGAAAAAGGGTTTGCCTTTAAACAAATTTTACTCGGTTGCCAGCAGGACCTAGGGTGGGTTTCATCCAAAGTTAAGACTAGTTTTATCTCGAGTAAGAACGAGTTACTCGTCTGGCCTTAAGTTCTTAATATTTCCTAGGACTAGTCCTATGTTAGGACTAGTCATATGTCTTTGTGAAACCGACCCCAGTTGGCTTGTCATTTTTCAATTTTATTTTAATTTTTTTTGCTGGCAACAGCCAATTTCTCTCATCCAACCATTGACTTAACTTAACGTCAATAAATCAAGAAATTGTGATTCAGTAACTAGAGGTCAATACTTGTTTGTTAGCTTGGTAGAATTAGAACCCACAACCTCGAGATTGCAAGTCCGTTAGTCTAACCACTTGACCAAGGTAACCATCTCAATTTATCACTGGTCCCTATTTCAAATGAAACAGGGATACTTTTCAACGCTGAACTAGCCAGCTTAAACACTTTGAGTGTACTGTGTCAGGACCTCAGCTGTTTTAACTGGCATTTGGCCGACGGACCACTGCTAAGGAAGAATGCTGATGAATTCATACTTGTAAGAGTTTCACTCAGATCTTAAACATATTGTCTAAAACTGCACTCGTGAGGGATTTAATTAATTATTATAGCTTTGCAGTGATTCACTAAACAACAGATGCAGGTCTGGTCCGGCTTTCAAACTTATCTATAGATTTGACTCTTTGTCTTTGCGTTTCTCATCAAAGATGAGAAGAATCAAACATGAGGCATTATTGTACAACAACTCACCATCCATTCCCTGCGTGTGATACAAAAATAAAAAGTCATAAATTGGAAGTAGACCGGGAAAAGAAGTGGTGGGCCAACTGCAAGTAGGAAAAAAGAAAAAAAGAAACACATTTATACAAATTGTACAAACAAGGTTAATTACATTCTTCTTCGTATAAAAAGATTGTAAATTAAACTTAACTATCACATGTTACTTCAACAACATGGAAACCGACATTTCATAGTCAATGAACAAAATAGCAAATAATGCCATCTTTTGCCAAACTTTCAAACTTTTTTTAAAGTCACAATCCGGAATGTTTACAATTTTTGTTGCCTTTAAACTGAAACGGCAATACAATGGAGAGTAGTGACACTTTGCGATTAGATGACTTTTGTTGGGTCAAAAATGTTGGGTCATATGCACCACACAGGATGCCAGACTAGATTTAGACTGCCCATTGGTTTGTGCTACATTTGGATCAAAATAGGCGTTCAGCAAACCATGTACCAAAGAAGACTGGTTTGATTTTAAAAACTCTCTTAAAACACTGCTCTGTTTGGTTTGTTTTAAATAACAGGGTGAAAATCGAGAATGTGTCAGCCTTCGATAAGTTTGAAAACCAAGCATATATTGAGGAGTGCTGGTTCAACTTACTGATAAAGAAATACTTGTGTTGGTGATTGTAAGGCATGACAGATTTCCCTTCCTCTGCGATTTTCTTTGGCATGTTCTCGCCCACAACAAAGAGGGCTTCTAGTCTCACATCAGGATCTTTTTTCATCTAAAAAAGGCGGGAAAAGAGAGAGAGAGAGAGAGAGAGAGGGAAGATTATAGCTAACACTTCTTCTGCTGTACATAGCTTTAAAAAAAAGTAATATTAATGATAATAATAATGGTGCAAAGTAATATTAATGAAAATAATAATGGTGCATTTATGACCATAGGCGAAGTGGGTTGGCAAGCAGAGTGCAGCACAAATTGATTTTTGTCCTATAATACATTCTTTTGCAAGTAGAAGTATGAAATAAATGTTGGGTAAGGAAGAGCACGCCCGAGGCAAAGCACCTTAAGAAAAAAATGTCTTGTAGTTCAGTCTTCCCCGTACAGTGTTAATTTAAGACATTCTGAACTTAGCGCTTATGAGTCTGATATGCTGCCACCTAGTGTCTTGATCTTGATGGAATAATTGAGCAGCTCCTCACTAGGAACAACACTCAATGAGGTCAGTTGTCGATTTCACCAAACTCTTCCTGACTTAAGATTAGGACTTAGGACGAGTCCCAACCCCGCACTGTAGCATGCAGACCTTAAGTTTAATCCTAAAGTTACTCGTCCTAACTCTAGATAGGATTAAAGCCCTGTTCATACTTCCTGCGAATGCGAAGCGAATTTGACATAAATTTGACGTCACCACCCTCCCTTTGCAGCGATATTCGCAAGTGATTTGAGCAAAGTTGAACTGCTGCGAATTATTCGTTGCGAATTTGTGACGTCAACATTCGTATCGCATTCGCATTCGCAGGAAGTATGAACCGGGCTTGAAATCGGCGTTTCTTGAAATCGGCTGCAGGTCAGGAGGGAGGAACTCCTATGGGTGTACGCTGAAACTTAGTGGGGCTATCTAGTGATACTGGTTGTTGAGTAGGGGAGGGGAGTGAATTCCAGTCTTTTGCAGTGTTGGGGAAGTAAGACTGATATAAGGCGTTAGTTCTTTAGGATGGGGATCCAAGGGTGAGCGGGTTGTGACTTCTAGTGGTGACAGCTGTTTGGTCTCTTAGGCTGAAATTTAGATGTTCTTCCAGATCGAAGCCCCTCCCATTGTTCCTCCCGGAGAGAGAGAAAGTTGAATGCATTTGACCTGTCAGAGTTGATTTTCTTTTTTGCTTCCTGCTTGAACAGATGGATTCTACTTACCACATTTGGCTTAGCGTGATGCTGGTAGTGCATATGGTTCCACCAGTTTCCAGAAGCACCCTTAAAGAAAATTGCAAGCAAATATTTGAAAAGTTATAAAATACAGCCTCTCCACTTTGATAATATAGAGTATTTTTTATAATAATTTAATGAAGTATTTTATACTATAAATTGTATACAGGCATGATACTTCATGGAAGCCATGAAGGCAATTGCCTTCTTGCCCTGACTCGAAGTAGCTGGTTACCCTTGGCCTCCAGCCTTAGGAAATAGGTCCCTCTTCTGGTCACTTAAAGTCCCCCGGGGGAATAGACTTACACTAGTTACCTCATTGCCAGTCAAAATGTGTATACTAGTGTCAGAAGAAAAAAAAATAAAAAAAATCAGCTGATCAGTTGTTAAGTTGCATGCCTTCACGTTATGCTGGAAAATACAGAGAATTGCATCACCTTCCCTAAAGATACTTCAAGTCAGATCAACAAATCATTTTCTACGGTAATCAGCAAGCCTTCTGTTTGCCTAAATGCCTGAAATACCTAGATTGCCCGAGACTTCAAGTAACCTTTGAATTTTGTACCCTCGAAAAATGTCAGCGTAAAATGAAAGAATGAAGTCTGTGGTTATGTGCCACATAAACAGTATATCCCCAGGCGTGACCTTTAATTGCACTCCCCGAGGAAACACTGTTAAAACTTCACAATCTGAGCCAGGGCAACGGTCAGAGTCCAGTGGTTTCAGGGTTAGGGTTTTAATTCAACTCACTTCCACAAATCAGGAAGTCTTTTTATTGTAAAAAGCGTTTCCACACATCAGTGCTCAAATTTTGACCCAAAAAACACACACAAAAAAACAAGAAGAAGACCACGGGGCTGGTTGCTCAGAATCTTTACTGGACCGGAACATTTTTTTACAGGACCAAAATCATGAGAAAAAACCCCCAAAACACAACAAAATGTGTACCAAAAGTTAACATGATGGTGCAACAAGTGACACTGCTTCCTTCGTCTTTGCAATCTTTGTTTTCAACACATGCCAAGCAGAGCATAATGTAGTCAACAGAGCATAATGTAGTCAACATCATAAAGTTGTAAAACACAAGGCAGCCTGACTTGTTCTCCAGTAGAAAGCTTACTAGACCAAAGCTTAACTAGCCTTGGGTAAATTTCCGACCCTTGCATAACTGTTTGTTTCCTTCACTAATCAAATTCTGTCACTGCCAGACTTAAAATTCCTGGCTCTGTCCTCCACTTCCTTGATGTAATTTCTCCACACAGGAAGTTAAAAGTAACAATTTGAAATCATTGGCACCAATCCATTGATAGTCCAGTGATTATTCAGAGCTTAACTCATACTACTGCAGTCCGTAAAATCAAATTCAAAATTCAAAGATTTAAAAATATCTATTGTCATGACAGGGAACGATTTCGTCCGGCACTTTAACTTCTGCACAGCAAATTTTGTTGCGGACTGAACTGACTTTGTGCACACTGAAAGCTATGCTACACAAGGGATATTCCTCACTACATGATACAATAAAATAATACGAAATATGTTTTCCCTTTGTACCAGTGGATTAAAGAAAGTGGACACTATTGGTAATTGTCGAAGACCAGTCTTCTCACTTGGTGTATCTCAACATATGCATAAAATCCTGTAAAAATGTGAGCTCAATCGGTCATCGAAGTTGCGAGATAATAATGAAAGAAAAAACACCCTTGACACACGAAGTGTCTGATTTCAGACATTAAAATTTCTCATGCCTGCAAGAATCTTGGGGCTACTGTTCTAAATTAAATTTGCAGAACCATTTCATAACTAGTGACCTGTAATCTTATGCAATGGTCACTACAACCTTACTGATGTGGCCTTCATGTAATAAAGACAGGCCATCAACCCACATAACAGATGTCCCTGGCCAGATATGAATACAGTGAAAAAACCAACCCTGAAAAACAACAATCCAGCCAGGGGAAAAAACCTTGAATGTTTATCCAAAGGCAAAAAGCAGAACGAGTCCAGACAATCACTAGACTAGAAGCGGAGATGATATAGGTTCCTACTCAATGACCTCGGGCATATATTGGAGAGAAAAAAATTGTGACCTCAAAGCAACGCCATTTCTTTCAGAAACACCTTACATAAACACGTTCCAAATTTCCAACAAAATTTTAAAGGATATTTGTGAATTACTCTTGAGTGGTAAGGTTAGCGAAGTGGTAACTTGACTCGCCTTTCACCTCTGGAACCCTGGTTCGAATTATGCCTGGGGCACTATGTGGATTGGGTTTTCAGTCCCTACTTGAATGTGTGGGTTTTCCATGGAATTACTCTCTGGGATTTTCCTCCCACATCTAAAATTCCTTCCCTGTCTTCATTCGGTTCTTGGCTAGTAAAGTGATTAATGACGCTTTTCCGAGATCATTGGCTTCACAATTTAGCATAAATTAAAGAACTGCTCGCTTTTGATTTGTACAAGGCGGTTGAGTGAACAGTGAACTCAACATACTGCCAGGACTAACAAGTGTTTGGATTTTGTTGAAGGTTTCCCCAAATTGCAACAAAGCCCGCTTCTCATTTGACTTCTCTCTCAACTTGGATGACATTAGAAGAATACATCATGGATTTATCTTTGATTGGTCTATGCGATTGTAATTTTGAAAGACGACCACCTCAAATAATTAGTTCCACACCCCTTTGAGATGAATTCGAAACTCGGGAACTGTAGATGAGCGTACCTTTAAGCATCCCATTGTCATTGCGTGCAGAGCTCGGTTGACTTTACGACTTTTGGATACAGACAAATGGCCCAAGTCATGCTGTAGCCAGCCAGCTTGAACCTGTGGAAAAAATAATCAAAGAAAATAATATTTGTTAGATTTACGAACTCAAGAAATGTAGCTGTGAGTTAGAGGCAAAGTTCACCCACAAGATCTCAAGAAATTAAGCTGACAGTTAAAGGGAAAGTTGATACTGAAGATGTGAAGAAGTTCAGCTGATAATCAAAAGCAAAGTTGATCCTAAATATATTTTGAACTGATAGTTAAAGGGAAGGTTGATCCAAAAGAACTCAAGATGTTTAGTAAGTTGACACTGACAATTAAAGGACAAGTTGATCATCAAGATGTAAGAAATTAAGCCAACGCTTAAAGGGAAAGTAGATCCATAAAAGCTCAAGATGTTTAGCTGCATAATTTAAGGAAAGCTTATCCTGATCAAGATCTCAAGAAATGTAGCTAACAGTTAAAGGGGCAGTCTATCATTGCCTATCAAGGACATAAATTGTTACTGAAGCATTTTTACAACCCTTCCAAGTCTAGACATATCTAGAGTAGACAAAAATAATTTAGACCAAACAAGTGCTGGACCTATTGACCCATCATTTGAATAGAGCATGATAAGAGTTCAATCCTAGATCTGCTGGCCAGTCTGTGTTTTCTCTAGAGCCTACTACACCCCCTTCAACTTAAATTTTAAACACTGTTGAAACAAAGACAATTTGACTGGAGCAGAACAAATAGAGCTCCAACACATTCTAGAAGTTGCAGGTTCAACTCCTGCTCTAGTCATTTTGTTTTACTGCAACCCAAATTGAAATTGTTTCCACACTTGTATGAAAACAAAATTCAACAGTGTTAAGCCCCTTTCACATGAGAGAAAATTAGCAAGGGTCCCTTGCTATATTAAAGCATGGTATTAAAATTTTACAAAATGTACCTTGTGTGAAAGGACACAAATTTTGGTTTCTACTGTTTAAGATTTCTTGCAAAATCTTGTTACAACGATGCTAAAATTAAGCAAGGGACCCCAGTTAAATTGCTGTCGTGTGAATAGCACTTGCTGAATTCAACCTTTCTCAACAGAATAAAATTTCTTGGATGGAGTGAGGAGAAATACATTGTACCTTGTGGTTTTTTAATTGACCATGACCCAGGCAAATTTGCTGTACATTTATGTAACAGTTATTTATGTAACAGTTATAAAAACAATCGGGTCATTTAATCTGACCACAAAGTTTGTTCAACCAAGGTTCAGACTAAGTTAACAATGATCCAACAGCACTCAACTTTTGCTCAGTTACCCTTACTTAGATAACGGATACGAATTGTTTGATCAGTCGTGAAGTAACAAAATACAGGACTTGTATAGAGATAATGTCTTTCATTTTATGACTGGGGAAAGCCGTCAAGTAAACAAAAAAGCTGATTACATTATATTGAAATTATCATAATGACCAACCCTGATTAAAATCTGTGATTATAGGTTGCGTAAACTTTAAAATTGCCAAACACTAACATTAAGAGATGGGGTGGAAATAAAGATGTCTGCCACAGCAAACTGTTTTCACAACAATTTGAAGCCAAAGGCTTCATGACTTCTCGTCAGTTTAGGGCACATCAAAAATGTCCAACTCAGGCCTTGAATTTCGTTTTTCTACCGGGAAAATTTTAATTTATAATGGAACTCTGCAAAGGGCACCACAGCAAAAGCACAGGGCACCCCGGCAATTGCTGTGGTTGCCAGGGGTTATTTCGAAACTTGAACTTGTCGGTTCAGAGCACATGAAAATGTCAAATTGAATACTTTGCAAGGTGCTATATTTATCTCTACAGTCGTATGTAGGCAGCGGAGTGAGTCTATTAAATTATTGCATCCTGG
Source organism: Asterias rubens (assembly GCF_902459465.1). Lineage (NCBI taxonomy): Eukaryota > Metazoa > Echinodermata > Asteroidea > Forcipulatida > Asteriidae > Asterias > Asterias rubens. The sequence continues at coordinate 21,845,558 of NC_047067.1, read as the reverse complement.
CAAGAAAAGGGGAGAAAAAGTCAATATCTCAATGTGACATTCAGCAACATGCATGCGTCTAGTTCAAGCAGTAGTTGGCTGTATGACCCGTTGAGTGATGGATAAAATATACATAAATGTCAGCAGTGCCCTAGTGTGTTTATACATGGAGGTAATCCTACCTCCCTGGTTTAAACAACCAGGCAGTGCGACGAATATTTCCACATGAAACTACACCATATGAGAGTCAATAGCAATGATCACTGTGTTAGAGGATGACCTATGTAGACTTATCTACAATCTATACAGATTTCCACTTGATTAAGAAACGACCTTGGTTGTCTGAAAAGGTGTGTGTGCTTGGTGTAGATTTGGGGCTTCACTTTTCCTGGGATTGGTTGTATAACTTGGTGAGGACATGGGTCTAGGGTGGTAGTAAGCGGTCTGAGGTTGGGGTGTTGTTATCTTTTGTTGGACTACACACGTCTTGTTGTACAAAATCAATAACTTACAATAACAAACTACTTCATTTACAGAACATCTTGGGAGAAAAACCATCCTGTGTCTTTTCTTCCCCTTTAACATACAGTATATTACATAACTGACATTCTGGAGGTGTATTCTTAAATTATTTACAACAAGTTTCAAATCAATATTTAATGTTGTGACTGAGAGTACATTTGCGATTGACCCATATACATTGATGCGTGTTAAGCAGCAAGCACTACGTACACTGTACCCACCCCCCCCCCCCCCAAAAAAAATAAAATAAAAAATTCCACCCAACAACACTAACAAACACAGGCATAATACCCGATGCATTTCAAGCATTCAATGAAAGAGTATGGGCAAAAAGTCCACACAAAAATGTTAAGATAATGCGGATAGCTACAATTAAAATATTCTCTTAACCAGCGGGCCTTTTTTAGCCTTTCTAGGGCAGATGTCTTACCACTAGACCACTGAGCTAGCCCGGGAGCTAGAGGCAGTTCAAACAATTAAAAACAATTTTCCCACAGGCCGCAGGACTTGGGGAAAGTACTTAGTACTATACACTAGTGTTGAACAAACATCGCTGTATTGTATAACACAATAGTCTTTATCCCTAACGCAAATTTATATAAAGAAGTATGGGCAACCATTCAGTATATAAAACCATAGAGCTAGGACCGATAAAACATAACAAATAATGCAGGCAGGTAGCTTCAATTAAAATATGTTATTGTGTATAAAACCAAATAATAATAAAATGGACGGCATACCATGTCAATCTCGTTCAGAATCAAATATGTTAATTATTAAGAGAGAATCCGTAATTCGGGGGATGATAGAATTGAGGATAGGGATGCAACACCACAGCAACATCACCTCTCAACCTATCCATCTTGGGAAGGACGAAGGAATATCAGAGTCATTGCCTCGGGGTATAAGATCTAAGACACTGCCATCTTATCGGATCGTTCAAGACGTCCCAACAGCCTGCACTAGGCAATGGGTAATTCATGTGTCTCAGTATTCAATGACGACTATTCATGTGTCATGTTAACAGGCAGGGAGCGATATCGTCCAGCAAATTGTGTATAGCACCGTGAACAATTTAGACTGAGCTTATTTTGTGCAGCGCATACTGCATGCCAATATTGAGTAGCATATTATTATTTTTTTTTAAGGTAGCAATTGATACATTTTCTGCAGCATTTTGGTCTACTGCTGACAGGCATGATATTTGACCCTCAGGAAAATATCATAACAATATAATATTTTCTATATATAGATTATACATTGGTGGACCGATATTCGCATGGTATACACCTCCCGCCATTTGCTGTGGTGTTTTCAGTGCCTAGATTATGCACAAAAAGACACTGGGACAGTTGTTAATTTTTGTTCAATAGAGAGCGCTCTTCATTTTGTTTCTTCGGATTGGTCTATAGGTTTTGATAGGCTGTTTAATAATTTGTTGATTTTTCTGAGAGCAAAAACAGAATTTTTGAGAGAAAAAAAAACCCTTACCTGAGCTGTAGATGCAAGTATAGCTGCAACAGCGAAGGTAATCCAGCCTACTCCAAAGTATAGCATGTTGAGATACGCAAATAAATCCATCAAAATAATGTGAATGGCCATGATCCAGTAAAAGGTGAGCTTTGGCTTGAAGAGCTCCTGCAAATTGTAAAATAAAAAATTAGTTCAGGGAAGTTTTAGAGAAAGAAGTAATTTTTCACTAACATACTTGAATTGAATTTGAGACCTCAGCTTCCTTTAAATTTTTCTAATTTTTACCACGGACACCAAGATTCTGTGGCGTTTAAACCTGGCCTGCCCCCCCCCCCGACTCTTAACTCTTACCTCTCCCCCCTAGCCTCAAACTGAGATTGGAAAAAAATTGTCTTGTTATGCTACACTGCCGAGACCTTTTTTTCAGATTTCCGACCAATAAATTTAATTTGATTTAACCAAAATTGATAACTTGATTTTACCACCAAAATGCACTGCCATGAGTAATTCAATCTGCAAGTATCCAGGGGAAAATTTGATTAAAAGAACGGTTCACATGTTTTAGCCAACAGTGGAGAGCTGTGTTGGGTATGTTCTTGGTTTGTTTTCATGGTATCATGGCAATGTTTGACCCCCCCCCCCCTCAAAAAAAGTTCTAATCCCTGAAGTAACTATATCATCAATGGCTGAGTTTTCTGGACACAGAATTTAGATTTAAATTATAGATGAATCTCTCCAAGTGGGAAACAAGTGTAGATGTTTTTTTTTCATACTGATTGAAACCAATTCAAAAAAATTAATCTAAAATAATTTTTGTTTTATTAAATTTGTTGTTTTTCCCTTTATAGAGTAGCCGCATCTTATCAAATGAGATTATATGATCAAGTTCATGATTGCATGATCATATTTACTCATAAAGATAAATCGAACTATACAGCCCAGTTCATACTTTATACAAAGTATAGATGCAAGTTTTGATTCAAAATTTCACAACAAATGTTTCACAAGAGTTGGAGCACCTTTAAAGAATTGTTTTGTACGAATTTCTGACCTTGAATTTCACACTTGATTCACCTGTCACAGTGGTCACTTACATAAAGCTGTAGTACAAAAAATAGGTTACGCGCCAAAATACCATCTAATGAATATATACGTGACCTAACCATGCTAGTTTCTGCTTAGCAGAAAACTTTGCTAAGCATAATTTTCGGCTCGGACATTGGATCCTGGGTTGAACATTTACCATTTGCTGAGCGGTTGTTCTGAGTTTGCTGAAATCGGATTCAATGTCCTTTCTCGCTTCTCTCTGCTCCACCTTTCCGACCACAGTCAGGGCTTTGAGGTACTTCTTGACCTTCTGGCTGTCTGGATGAAATGCAGTAAACGGCTCCTAGAAATTTGAAGGACAAAAATCAAATTATAGTCCATTATTAACAGTTTAAAGAACTTGACCATTTGGGCGATTCAACAACATTTTTTTTTTCCCCCTTTTTGAAACTAATTCTACAAAAAACAAGTAAAAAACATAAAGAATGCTCCAGATTGCACAGTAGGACTTTTAAAACCAAGATAAAATTAAGTACAAAACTTTCCATAGACCCTTTTTCAATTCAGCTTGCTTCAGCAAAACACCAAATTTTGGTCCAGAATGACAGTTTGGAAAAATGCTTTGGGAGTACCCTGGCTTTGAAAATGGTATCAAAAAGTTTGCCCAAGTTTCAAAAGGGTGACAAACTTTAGGAAAAGTTTGTTTGCAAACTGGTTCACCTCAAGAGACCAGTTATGCAGTGCTTGGTTGTGACTGGTCCCCTGCTATGTAGAAGAAGAAAAAAAGAACCATAACACGAAGTTAGCATAAAACAAATATCGTATCATAAAGTTTGTCCAAACTTTCAAGGGTGACAAACTTTAGAATAAGTTTTGTTTGCATATTGTTTACCTTGTGAGACTTATTACATAGGAGCTCAAACAGCGCTTGTTTAATATGGGTCACGTATGGAGTTTACTTTAAAGCAAAAGAGTATGTCCATGCTCATAATAAACATTGCCTCATCTGACCTTATTTGTCACCAAATTAAAAATAATTTGGGTTATTTGAAGCGCTTCTTTTCTTTTCATGTCAGTGTATTGATGTATAAATATAGAAATATTAACCAGTCGGTTGGTAAACACCACAGAGTTGTGCACTAGGCAGACTCTTATATGCGTCACCATAGAGCAAGGGTCACGTCACACCACCATCAGCCCATACATAAAGGCGCAATGTTCTCTCATTTCGCAAACCAGTAATTTTGTGTTAGTGTCATGTCATGGCTTGTCGGTTAAGAGCACCTGAATCAAGCTCTGGTGTTTCTGATCCGCAGAGTGTGGGTTTGAGTCCCGGTCGTTGCACTTGCATCCTTAAAGCAAGACACTTTTAAACCATTATTGCTTTGTCCTTCGGATGAGATTCTTACAGCCGTAGGCCCAGTGAGTTGTTATAAAAACTACCAATGCATGTAAGTGACTAAACTTCTTGACAAGCATTTAATTTGTGAATAAAATAAACTGGATTTCTCTTCATCCAATGATAAAAAAATAATGATGTCTTTACGGGGCTGGTGCCCCACTACTCTCCAATTCTTCTAAATGAGTATCTGATTAACTCAAGTAAAAAAATTGTGAAAAATTGTGGCAAAAATCAAAATTCTTTGGTCTTGGAGAACTTTCCACACCCTGTCACCACTTGTTCACTCATTTTACAAAAAGTGATCTCATTTAGGTAAATATATAGGCCTATTTCAATATATAACAAATGAAAAATTGGTTGCACAATTTTGAAACTTTTCCAAATCTTTCCCCATGTTAAATAAACTTTTATAAAAGTAAAAAGTAAAAGAATTGAAAGAATTTGATGACTATTGGTTTTGTATTTTCCCAATCACAGTGTTTACCAAACAACATCTGCTGATCCTGATGTGAATGAATAGGCCTGAGGCCTAGTCTAGGGTAATTAAAGCCTGCTGTCACTTTTGAAATGATTGCATTAGACCCATTAACTGGGGCGCTGTACTCTTTTTTTCGAAATTTTGACATTCTCTGTCGTACTAGTACAAAACTAATTTTAAATTCAAATTAAAAATAAAACTCTCACACAACTTAGTTATAGGCCTAGTTCAGGTGTACCAAACAACTTCTAAGAAAGTGAAGTAGTTTTTGTTTTTACCGAGGCATCTTGTCCAGCGTAGTGGGACAAAAGTCTCCGACCACCGGGGTGTTTCATTGACCAGGATGTGATGTCGTAAACTTGTCCGTCGATCACCAGCCATTTACTACGATCCTCCGTCAGCAGGCCGTTGTGTTTGCTCACTTCATCCCACGAGATTGTCTCCAGGTCAGACGGGACTTCCTCCCCGGTCTGCTGGAGCTCTGAACGGTTGCCCCCTTTCCCCATTGTCCGCTGCTCCTGTACTCCTGTTGACGGTTAAAATTATTTCAAAAAGTAAAGTGGGAACGACATAAACTCTTTCTCTTCTTTACCTCCTTCGCAAATAGTTTAGCAAGGTGTGCCAGAAAGCGGTGAAACGGTAGCAAATTTAGCACTTATTACAAAATGTTGCAGTTATGCAACCAATAAAACTTACGTAGTGTGTTGTGAGGCTTGACCAGGACTCAAGGTTGACCACCATGGGCTGACCAGTTTATTTTCTATGTTTATATAATAGTTGTCTCACAGTCAGTGGGATCGTCGTTGCTTACTATCTGTGTGTTTCTCGATCTGTCTGATTCCCTAACAAACGTGCATGCGTTTGACGCATGCCCCCTCTCTATGGCGGGCGAATTGTGGTCAAATGAAATCGAAATAAGTTCTTACAAGAAAAACACCGATATTATTAGAAGTATAAACTTGCGGGTACAGCCATAGAGAAAATGGTACAACCATGTGTAAATCTCTTTGAGGAGGAGTGTTGGCTCTGAAAAGAGCTGGTGGGCTCTTGACGTTTCAAGCAGTATACACTGCTCGTGTCTTCAGGGAACTTGACTTCTTGCACATCCGTCTGCCATTTTGGAAGTCAAAATGTAATAATAATAATAACAAATTCTTATATAGCGCATATCACAATAACTGTATCAATGCGCTTTACAAAAGTCCCCTGGTCATTGGGCCAATAACATCTCTTTAATCTTTCTCAGCTCCCTGGGGAGAATAAACCGCATGGGCTACCGTTTTATAGTGCTCCAAAGGCTTTTTCATTTACAATATCAACTACCCTCGCAGGTAACCATTTATACCCCTGGGTGAAGGAGAAGCAATCATAGTAAAGTATCTTGCTCAAGGACACAAGTGACACGACGGGGATTCAAACCCACACTATGGTGACTTAGCACCAGAACTTGAATTCGATGCTCTTAACCACTCAGCCATGAAACCCTACACAAAGTAATTGACTCCAAACATTGTGGAAATGTTTGGGTTTTTTTGCGGGTGTGTGTCCCAATCTGAACTTCTGTGAATAGTGTGACAAGGGGTGATTTTGTATTGAACCACAGAGCAAAGACATAGGCACTGGACAACTTTGGTAATTGTCAAAGACCAGTCTTCTCACTTGGTGTATGCATAAAACAAGAAACTCCTGTGAAAATTTTAACTCAATTGGTTGTCGAAGTTGTGAGCGAATAATGGAGGAAAAAACACACTTGTCGCAAAAGTTGTGTGCTTTCAGATGCCTCAAACTCAATTCAATTATTTTAATAAAAAAATACTTCTTTCTCAAAAACTATGTTACTTCAGACGGAGCCCTTTCTCATAATGTATTATACTATCAACAGCTCTATATTGCTCATACCAAGTAAATGCAAATTGTTTTGAGTAACCACTAGTGTCGGTTCCATCTTCTCTTTGATTAAAAAAAGTTGAACTTCCTCCACATTTGAACCTTTGGATCGAAATTAAGAAATAGCTCCACGAAGGAACACAAAATAACTTCAGCCGATACGATTGACATTGAAAAAGAATACAGTCAATTTATTTTTGTAGTTTATTTTCTTCCCACTCTGCGCTCCATACACACTTAAATCAGGTGATGTCTATCGGCCGGCTGGACAGCGCGTACGTACCGCCGGCCGGCGGGGACCTCCTTTGCTCGGATGATGTCATCAGTCAAGGGGGGAACTCTCTCAATTACGTGAAGATTTGATTAAATTATAAGGAGATTTGCTCGCTTTTCGTTTCTTTACAAACATACAAATAAGTTTGAGAAGGGATGGTCTAAATCCAGACAATAAACAAGGATTTATATGGATTAACTACATAATAACCGCATAATTTGCATACAGCGGTTTTGGGATGATCAATTATAATAGTAGGGGTGAACACATCACTTCATAGTTTTTTATGGCTGACGTGCAGAGGTAGTGCATGGCACGATTTCTATAAATAAACCGCGCTAGAACCAAAGGAAATCAAGCAGAAGAAAGGAAATGAACTTTACCCTGACTTTATCTTATCTATCAACCACAAAATACTTGTTGCTTCACCGTGGTTATAATTTATATCACACATTTCCATTTTGAAGTGTGGGGAGGGGGGAGGGGGGGCGGGGGCAACCAGGGAATAACACAAACCCCCTATTAAATATTTAGAACCATCCGTTTATGCAGAGGTTTTTTCTCCATCAGTCTCATGTGGGGATATGGCCCCCGCCCCCCCCCCCCCCCTTTAAACCAGTGGTGTTAAATCACTTTAAAAATCTGTTTAGGAAATTTACCATTTTAAAAATTACATAAAGATAATAAGCTGGCACTACATAAATACATAAGTTCACATTATATCTTTATTGATTCAACCTCAAAACAATAATAGTCCATTGTTAGGATTTAGATTGGAAGCGCAGAAGACATATAATCACAATTTTTTGGAGAAAAAGGTTAATCATTGATCAACTTGGAGGAATTTAATCAAGGATTAATTAATTGCTTAGTTCCTTTTATATCGGTTAAGGCCATCCAAACAAAGATATTGACAAACTAGATATAGTGTTTGTAGAAACAAACACTAGGTGTTCGGCTATTGTTGGGTCACTGTTTGAATCAATGAAAAAAGGTGTTGTTGATAGCTCGTCAAATTGCAAAGAAATCAAAACCAAACAGTTTTCTCGATGTGTAATAATTTTATGGAAAAAGCATCAAAAAGTGTACATTTCAACCTAAAAGCCTTTAAATACTGCCTTTTCAAAGCATTTTACAGGCTCTTCCAGTTTAAAAAGGTCAAAAAGTCAAGAGAAGGTCACCAACATACCCATTTTTGTGGAATACGTGAGGCCCTTTCATATGATTCTAGCAATTTTCCAGGCATTGTACAATAAAGTAAGCATTGAGAAGTGGTACAGTCCGTGCTTATCCCAGACGCTTCCAAAAAGTATGGGAAACGTTGGGCGCATTTCCGAGCCGATGCCAAAAGATGAAAAATGATGGGTACAGATCAAAGCCGTTTTCATGCAGTGGTGCACAATTCAGGCCGTTTCGAGACTCCTTAACCTTTGAATTCGGTCGGTGTAATTACGCTTGTCGAAATGATCTTTGAACAAAATGTCAGGAAACGTAAGGAATAAAGAAATAGCTTAGCTCTTGGCCAATATCGTAGGAATTTGTTTTTACTAAACGCCTGACCTGACATTTAATGTATTCATGCTAAAAAAAATTAATGAAAATTATAATTAGGTCTCCGTTCTACAAACTGGAGTTAATTCGAATTTCATCTTGCACTGCTGTTTGACATAATTATTCCACTTACTGCAAGTACTGATTTGTACTTTTCAGATTGATATAATTGCGCAGATAATATTATTAAAATGTTCACCTTAGTTTGTATTTATAAATTACTCATGTTTGGAGCATTGTTAAGGTTCCAACAGCCGGTGTGGACGTTTTTTTATTGTAATTTATGAGCTAGCAACTATTAGCTCCCCACTTAACTGTTTACATCTGTTTTCATAAATATACAAGTCATTAAAAAAAACTTATTAAGTTTTTATTGATGACTTGTGTATTTATGAAAACAGATGTAAACAGTTAAACGGGGAGCTAATATTATTTGTAATGTCAAAAGTTGCACTAATAGTTGCTAGCTCATAAATGACAATAAAAAACGCCCACACCGGCTGTTGGAACCCTTGATAATGCTCCAAACACGAATAATTCACAAATACAAACTAGGTGAAAATTTTAGCATGTGAACTTTTAGTGCACCCCAGTTAAAATCTAGGGACGAAGGCTTGAATCGTGTGGATTGATTGTTCAGACCCTACGTGATTGTTTGGGGTTTCCCTCTATAATGGTTGTCTACAACATCTAAAACTGACATTTCTTAACCACTACACGAGTATCTCCAGGTATATGGCTCTTTCGAAAAAGATGTATAAAGAAAAACTTTACATGTAGTGGTTGTATATTTACAAACACTTGTTCGGTGTACATATCTATTTTTTTTTAAATAAAAACTTAACCCCTTTAATCCTAACACAATGTGTTTTATAAAATTGGTGGGATTTGATTCTACAAGGTTTGCACTGCTGGAGCAGATCTCTTACCGCTGCTAGAGCAGGGCCCAACTTCATAGAGCTGCTTAACGGTCGATTTTGTGCTTACTGGGCGCACCTAGCAAATTGTTCATTTCATAGCCTTGCTTAAGACAAGTCAAAAGGTCAAGAGAAGGTCACCAACATCTCCATTTTTATGAAGTACGTAAAGCTCTTTCGTATGATGTAAAGATTGACAAAATAGCTTTTGTGGTTGAGGAAATATGAACTTATTTAATATTGACGACTGTGGAAGAGACTAACTTATTAAAAGAGGGAAATGTATTTATGAAAACGCCTTGAACGCGACTATACACAAGCATTAATGTGTACATTTCAGCCTAAAAGCCATTAGTTAACGCCTTTTTCAAAGCATTCAAAGCATTCTAAAGGCACTACATACGTACGTAAAGCCCTTTCATATGATGTAGATTGTCAAAATAGCTTTTGTGGAGAACTGGAGAAGAGACTAACTAACCGGAAAGGAAATGTTTGTTGAAAACGCCTTGAAAACAGACTACGTACGTAAAGCCCTTTCATATGATGTAGATTGTCAAAATAGCTTTTGTGGTTGAGGGCATAGGAACTTATGCATAATGACGACTGGAGAAGAGACTAACTAACAGGAATGTTTGTTGAAAACGCCTTGAAAACAGACTATGTACGTAAAGCCCTTTCATATGATGTAGATTGTCAAAATAGCTTTTGTGGTTGAGGGCATAAGCATAGGAACTTATGCATAATGACGACTGGAGACTAACTAACCGGGGGATTTACGTTGTTCTTTAGACGTGAATTTTGAAATTTTCAACCTCTCTTTTGAGCCGGAAGACATCAAAATGTGGTTATGTCTGTGAGGCGTTTACGGAGTTGTTAATGCCCTTTCCGATGATTTATTGATTGTAAAAATCCCTCATGTAGATCAAAAGTTATGATTTTTTGAAATAATAAACTTTGAATTAGTGTATCTCGTCAACTGATGACGTCATCGTCAATAAAACTTTTGCATCATCTACTGGTTATTGTCTACCTGTGTGCAAAGTTTCAACTTAATGCAAGCTTCGCATCTATGCTTTTTCTTGCGGACAATCGACAGCGAGAAGAATAAGAAAAACCAAAAAAAAAAAAAAAAAACCGAACAAAATCAATGAGTTGTTCGGGCTGTTGCCCGAACACCTAAATAGGGGGCCCTCCAATATAGAGCTAGTTAGCTCAGTTGTTATAGAGCACCAGAACTTTAATCCGGATGTCATTGTTTCTCTATTTGAAGCTCAACTCCTCAATTAATGGTAGTCTCGCTTCGAAATGCTTCTGCTGTTTACTTTCTTGAAAGCTATATTCTTGCTGTTAATTTCCCTTGCTGATAGAGTCGCCAATAGAGGGCGGTATCAACATAAACTGCTAGCATCTCGAGCGACCTGGTACAGAAGCGGACTCCCCTATGAAAGCAGACTCTGATGAGAGTGCGCCCTCTTGTGGCGGAAGATGAGGACTCCCATTATAGCAGTCTCTTGTGGCGAAGATATTAATAACAGGAAGGTCTTGAGCCAAGACTCCTCAAATGGCAGATCATTTGCCGATAGTAGCCGCAGTTGGAGTCAGTGCAAGGTGTTTTTTTATAAAGTAGCAGATAAAAATGTCTATTTTGTTGTTCAATCATATCATCAACTTCCACTTTCTGCTGTTTTAGTGTCCATGTCTAATTTCGCTCTTTTCTCCAGTGGTGATCTCGGAGTCTTACTCTTTGAGCTCTTCTTCTCCTGTTGTTCTTGAATTCTTTGCTGTTTCCGTTCCATATACGCCTTGGTGTTGTCAAAACTCCTCTTGTAGAGGTTTGCGTACGGACTTGGCGTGTCAAGAGCACCTTCACAGAGAAACAATCGATTAGAAAATAGAAAGGCAAAACTTTCGGTACGAATTTCAAATACTCAACACAACACCAGAATTGCCACCACCCAATTCACCGCATGCAAAATGTTAAAACAAGTTTTGAATTTATCATTTATCATTTGTTTGAGAAATGTCTTGGCTTTAAGATTTATCAAAACTCCTGCAAAAAAACTAACCTCCCACATCCTCCGCCCCCCCTGCCTCACTGCGATTTTTAAAACAGTAAATATAAGAATAACTTACTTTTAAAGAAGCTCCAGTCACTATTCAGATACGATGAGACCTTCTCTGAAGTAGCGAATCGTTGTAACTAAAATCAAGAAAAAATGAGTAGACAAATCAGGGTTTCCCTTAAACTTTTTAAGCAAATTTTAAGCGAACTATAAACAATTACAGCATTTTCTTTTTTGCAAGGACGACACAAAAATGCACATCCCAGCATGCAGGGCACGCCAAGACAATTTGGTTCACACAACTTGAAAAGCTAATAAGGGCAGAGAAATTACAAGTATTGAACTTACCGTAGCTCCTTCTGAAGATTCCTGAATGGCGTAAGTGATGACTGTCTCTGTCTCGAGCTGTCTGATAACCCATAGTCTATCTAAGACATCAAAACACACCGACCAACAAACAGCCTCTACGTTTATGGTGGAGAGCCGTTTGACACTGACGCTTCCTCCACTCCGTTCGATATGAAACATTAAAATACCAGGGGAGCTGTTCAGAGAGAGAGGAAGAAATGTACATTTTTAAAAACCTTTTTAGAATATTTATGTTATACATGAAAAATCATCTAACATCACGAGGCCACGAATGCCCCCACCAAGGTGAGGCCTACACTTAATTGATTTGGGCCATCAACCAAATCAACTGCCACGAGGGGTACGTCACCACCTACTCCTGGGGCATGAAACAGGGTTACCCCCTTCACAGTCTGTAAGGATTTAGGCACGGGTATCAACCACTAGGAGTCAGGCTTGTAGAGCAGAATGCACCATCTTCCTATCTTTTTACAAAGCAATTATTGTTAAGTGCCTTGTTCTAGGGCACTAGAGTCATGACCAGGGTTCAAACTCACACTCTGCTGCTTAAAACACCAGAGCTTGGGTCCGGTGAACTAGACCGTTCTGCCACGACCACCACTTGCTCCATTGTTTTTCCTCTTCTTGGCAAGGAAGGGAAGTTGAATTAAAACGGAATTGGTATAAACCAATGATGACTAGTCCCCTGTACTGGTTGACCTATCCATTTGTTTCTATATCTCTTGTTGGGTACTGCATTTCTGACAAGTACTGAAGTCTTTACCTACCCTAGCAACGTTACTGCAACCAGTCCATGTTTCTCGCAGCAAGCAATACCAGTGATGATCTGGGGCTGACTCTCGTCATCATGTGACACATCAGGTGACTGAAGAGGCTCACAATGGAGCTGTCTTCCTTGAACATAATCCCAAAATCTGAGTGTGGAATCCTGAATATCGTTGAGAGAGCAGACATACCAAGGCAGTTTTATTAAACTGTGATTAGCAATTTTGTTATGCTGAGCAAAAGTTAGTGGGGAACCAGTCACAAACAGTACACTTCACATGGTATTTTGGCTGGTAAACCGTGTCTGCTAAGCTCGACTTTACTGTGTTAAACCTTAACGGCTTTAATTGGCCCAGTTGAGTTTGGTCATAAACCTCTGGCTAATAAAGAAATTCAAAACTGGGTGGATGTTGATGGCATACAGAAATGTGCCACTAAAATGGTCTTGCCACATTTCAGACTACTGTTGTTTTTTTGTGCATCATTTGCCTACACAGGTACTTGAACAAATTAATAAATAACTATAATAACACAAAGTATCCTCCAAAAAAAGGAAGTTTTCAAAAATAAAATGTACTTACCCCACCACCCGAAACCAAAACATTGTCAAAGCCAGGCATGATGGCGATTCTACTAACAAATCTAAACCAAGAAAAGAAAGACCATTTTGATGACACAATTTTGTTATTATGTTTCTTACTAGAGCTAAGTGCACTTTATGCTTTCAATACTTAGTCAGCTGTAAAATGATATACTTTGTGTATGTTGCCCTGGTCTGTAGTGCAATAAGATAAGGGCATTTTGTGATATTTATTCAATAAACCAATCAGCATAGAACAGGCCCAGGGGCCCTGGTCTCTGTTGCCCAAGTCTTGGCCATGGCGCCCCTTCAGTTTCCATGGACTCTGGACTGTAAGATTTTCTGATGGAAGGACCCTTTTGCAAAAATGACATTGGCTTTCCCCTTTTCAAGGCCTGGAAGAATCTATGCTGTGAGTGGTTATTGAATTTCAGAAACTTTGGCTTGATCTTGGTAAATAATTGCGGGATTCTTACTCTGTATGGCCGAGACAGAATGCGTGGATGTTGTAGGCATTAGGGAGACAACTAACTCTGATCTTCTCATCTCGATCTGACGTCAAGATAAACTTATCGTCTTTAGACACTTCCTGTAGATCAAAGGTCAGGAATAAGTCAAAATCTTTAAGTAGGATTTAAAACATTGCATGCTAGGACTACAAACAAGTTTTGCAGAGACACCGTTTACATAAGCCACGGGTTCATCTCAGAGCCACCATTGCTCCAAAGAGGTTTTATGCAAACGCTGTTTACGAACACCTCACTTGGAAGTCAAATCTTTGTCGTTTAGAAATTACTTAAGCAGGCCTGTAATTACTTGGAGGCCACAGAGTCACTGGCCCCTGTTGCCCATGTGTTGGCCTTGGTGTCCCTTCAAAAGTTTCCTAATGCAAAATGAAAGTGTCCTTGCCCTCTCAAAGTTGAAATTCTAAAACTGCTTTTAGTGTTTTGCTCATAGTGTGCAGAGTTGAGGTTTGACACGACAAAGGCAGATAGGAACATGTACTTTTCTCCTAATTCTCCTAAAAATTGTGTTAAAATTGTTAAACTAAAAAAAAAAAAAACTGAAGTAACTTACCATATCTAGAAGCATTGAGAGATGACCAAGTTTTAAACATCCTTCTTGTTCGGGTTCCAATACCGAGAAGCAGTAGACGTCACCAAATTTGTCTGCCACATACAACTCATTCTCTGAGTTACTGAACGCAAGGGACATGCAGCGCTTCGGTGTCATCCTGTAAAAACAATAGAAAAATTTAGACTTTTTTTGTGCATTTTATCTTCAAAAGAAATGGCTTAATGACCAATTGCTTAAAACCTTTTGCGCCACCATTCGAATCTAGGCACATGCGTACACCATCATACTATTTCAAACAGTCCAGTAAAGAAGAAAGTATTGCTTAACAACTGTCTGCTTTAGAGGCAGAAATGAGCAGGGTACCAGTTACAAATTGTTCATGTGACATGCGAGCTTGGCTGGTAACCTTATTCCAGTAAGGATACTTTTAATGTGCTTAGCTCCTTTTTGTGCTTAAGCAACTCTACGAAATTTGGCCATGGTCTCTTAGTGAAATTACCACAATCTTGAGTTGGGAATACTAGGAGAAAAACGGCCTGATTTAAAGACAATGTTTTGAGAGAAATAGTTTACAGTTTTAAGTAGAGCTTTGAATACAAACCTAGTGCTGAGAAGATTCCAACCATCTACGGAGTAGAGAGACAATGTCTTGAAGTCATCACAAAGTGCAAAATACTTGCCATTCGGTGAAAAACGACTTGCTAGAATCCTGCCTGTCGGAAAGTGGCTTGGGTCGCTGCAATGGGAATAATTTTGATATTATAGATGTTATGACTGAGTGACCAACATTTATATGACTGAGTGTTACAACAAACCATTCATACAATTTTCAAAACTTAGTATTATAACAAAAGCAGTTAATTATTTCAAAGTCGTATGTTGTTCTTTTTAGTGCTACATATTAAAAAGTTAGCTAGTTGTGATGATCGTAACCCTCCATCCTCCCTACGGTTGTAGAAGATGGATGGTCGTAAATTTACCTGTCAGTTTGGCCTTGGTCACCCCTGGGTACTTTTGGAGGTTTCTGTTCTTCCGTTGATGATGCTTTGTTTGTGTCCGATTGCTGCACTGCCTCTGGTTTCCTGCGCGTCTCCTTGTATACAGGGTTGGAAGATGATCTACATCAGATAAATTAAAGAATGCCATCAATCAGATATTCAAAGTATGGAATAAAAATATGACAATAATGGAGAAAGGTGCTGAATATGAACATCATGTTTTTACTCCCGAGTCGAAGATTGACAGAAAAACATGTATAGCATAGTTTGGGCATTAGCAGAAGGATATACCATGGAGAAAGTACACAGTCCCTCTTGATCCCCCCCCCCAAACATTCAACATAAAAATAAAAAAATTAAAAAAATATAAATTACGAAAATAATAAATTAAGTAACCTAATGAATCTTACCCTGGAAATGATCAAACAGCAGCAGAAGTGTGATTACATTACCCCAGACAAGACAATAACGAATGACAAAATAAAACTTCCCCTGCCATTGTGGCCCCCCCCCCCCCCCCCCAACCCATCGTATCGAAACTAACTTGGTTTAAAAACTTCAATATGAATATGATCAATGACAATGGGAATCCTACTTACCCATTGCAGACAACCACAAAAGATGAGTCACTTATACAAACTGCATTTTCGGAACTCCACAACAGACGGGCCATCGCAATATCTTTTAGTCGGTGGTCTAAAAAGTAAAGAATTACGTTCGTAAATGACAGACAACACGCACGAATGAGAGGCTATGATGCATGTGCGAATTCGTCTGCTTCCCAATATAAATACTAGTCTCTTTTTGGTCCAATGAGTCTGGGAACCAGATTTTTAAATAGCGCCACCACGCGTCCAAAATTTGTCCACCACAAAACCAAAACAAACATTCATGACACGGGGGGGGGGGGGGGGGGGGGTCTGCAAAGAAAAGTATAAATATTTATGTTTAAACTTTCTTGAATGTACTTTTAAGAGTGTATAATGATTGTGAGAGGACAACCCTTGATAAAACAACACATTTTATGAGGATTGTAAATAATTTCATTTAGTAGCTTGTCTATAAAATGTTTCACAGCTATGAAACGAAACTTTGACACACCCCTTTCTGGAGAGGGTTTGCATTTCACAAAATGCCGCAAAGGCCAATGACGGTTGAAACATTAGTTTGCTACCAGCAAACACTTGGAACTTTGCTAGGGGAACCTTATCAGCCCCCAGCCCCCTTGTTTTAGGCAAAGTTCCCTTTGAATATAACACATGGGACCCATCTCTGGGACCCCGCCCCAAAATGCCAAGGCACTATGTGGTTTGGGTTATTAGTCCCTGATTGCATGGGTTTCCCTGGAAAAACTCTCTCTCCATTGGGTTCTTGGCTAGTACAGTGATTAAGTTAGCTTTTTAGAGACTTGGCTTTACGACCAGCTGTGTGAAATGAAATGAAATGATTTAATATAGCAAAATAAAAATAACTTGTTCAGGAGCATGTAATGCTTCTCTGTGGTAAAATGAAAACAATCATTCTAAACATAAACACAGTTAGAGACAGAGCCACTTTTCAAGTTTGGGTTTTGTTTGTTTATTTTGTTAAGTGTACCATAACCCATCTCAATCTACAGGCATTTCATTTCAAAAGATAATAATAATATTACAACTTTGTGTTTATTTAACAATAAATAATGTTATTGGGAAAGGGAAATAGAGATTGACCCACACAAACATTGAATGCATAAGACATGATTTTAAAGGTAGGGTTATAGGTAACCCCCCCCCCCCCCCCCACCACCAAAAAATAAAATAAAAAATACCCACAAATATTATAATACAGTTATTATAATAATAATTAAATAAAATTTAAGAAAATATTTGTTTTCCAAATGAATAAAATAAAAAGAAAAGAAAGTAAAATAAACTAAAATCAATTAGCTTTCTATCCCAAAACCTCATTGTTTTAAAGATGGTTATGGTAAGTATCCTGCAAAATGATTTCATCTGAAGTGCCCCAGTTGATTAGAAATCAATTAAAGTATGTAAATAAATTTGAATATTCATTGATTGTAAATGCTGCAGCCAGAAATGCAGTCGGTACCCACTGTCACCTCGCTAAACATTGATGAATTTCAAATTCTATACCAAAATATTTTGACATTTTGTTTTGCTGTTTTATTTTTTACAATTAATAGACACTGCTAACAGCTGAAACTTAACAGGTGACTTAATTGTATTGTATATTTCTTAATAATTTGGCCAATCATTATTAAGTGGACAAAATTTCCCTTTTACCCCATCCTCTAATGTTTACTTTCATGCAACATGCTCTTCTGTTTAATATATTTATAAATAGTTCAAAATAGACAACTGCTTGCATTAATTATTATTTACACTACATTGAAGCTATTAATTGATAAAATGCCTGATCTTTTCGCTGGGTTTAATTTCAGAAGTATGGAATTATTAACCCTTTAGAGAACAAAGCAGCCGGAAATGGCTTGTTCCAAAATGCCCAAAAGCAGCCACTAATGGCTTTGAGATCTGACCTACTTCTTCTCAACTAAAAAGGTCGGTCAAAGTAAAGGTAAATTCAGGATTTGCCCTTAAGTTTTTCAGTAACTACTAGCCTTTTGGCCAGTAGGATTGGCATTTTACTAGTCCACCAGTATTTTCACTGGACTTTTTCAGTGACTATCCAGTGGGCCCAGTGGAACTGGCATTAAGGCAAGCATTTCACTAGTTCCTATTTCCTATTAAAAAGAATACTGAACTAGCCAATGAGGCCAGTCATGGCATGTATTCCACCAATCGAATGGCAAGGATCTATGTGTGAGTTATACATAATAAAGAACATTATTTTGGTTGAACCAATATATTGATGCGTGTCTAAGCACTGTAAAATTATACCGGCAGAGGCATGATATTATTAGGCATGTAAAATAAAGTAGTCACAGTTAAGTAACGTAATAAATCATAAAAATGGCTGTTTTAAGAATCAGAACTGGCTGATGCTGAGACACTTCTGTACCATTAATATCAACAACAAAAACAGTGCTAATAATTCCAGATAGTGCAATGCACAGATTGACTTTACTATCATGTATTTGTGGATTTGGTGTGCTAGCCAAAATGAACAAGAATGAAATGTTTTGAAAAGGAAGTAGCACCAAAGGCTGTTTCGGAAGTTAATCACTTTGTATACTAGGTTTGTGTTTTGATATGTTTTCCACCGATTATATGCAATGTGAACGCCATTCGGTCTTGGCACAGCATGCCGCACATGCTGCACTGATACGGGTCTAACTGCCCATGACACCCCATGTGCACGACGTACATCAAACTCTCCTCGAAAGTTATTCCACAGTGAGTACAGTGCCACTTTGCGCTATCGCTTTGTGACCTGTCTTCGTGTTTGACCTTCCTTTGAGTAGCCAGGAGTGATGACGATGTGCTGCTGTCCGAGTTAGCGTTATTGCCAGCGGGATGCGAGGAATAGCTGTCGACGCGGCTGTGGGGCGGAGGCACATGGACAGATATCTCGTGATCCACATCGTTGCAAGAAACTTGAGGAGCGATTTGAGTCGGTAGGCACGTTTTCTCCGCAGACGGCGGACTACTGGGTGCAATTTTCAAAATGGCGGGAAAGGGCCGGGTTAAGTAAGACGGACTCTCTAATAACGAAGCCGTACTTGGACTACCGGACTCGGAAGAATTATGGGTGGGTCTGGATGTTGATGTGTCACTACTTCTCGGCGGTGTAAGGAGAGGGTTCATCTCCTCCATTGCACTCGGGTCTAATACATTGATTCTTATTTCTGATGTTTCTTTAACGAGTTTGTCGCCGTGTTGCCAGGACCTACGCATTGGTCGGTTGACAGGACGTGCTGTCCGTCTGTGATGTTTGCTGGTATTGATTGGGAATAATGATCTACGAGACTCTGCCTCGAGTTCCTGTGTCTCTATCGTATCCACATCATCTGATTCCTTGTCCCCCGCTATGAAGAGGTCACGCTCTGATGGTTCCTGATCAACTTGTTCCCTCTCTTTGTTGGACTTGTCAGGGTACAGTGAGTTTTCGTTCATCACCTCATCCCCACTGTCGATCACAGTCACTACCTCATTCTCAGGTTGAGTCATGAACGTTGTTTCTTGTCTGCTAGAGGCGCCCCTGGCAGATGCACCAACTCTTTCATCCTCGAACCATTTACGCTTTTCTAATGATGCCGCATGCCCCGATTCTTGATGTAACAAATTCTTTTCTCCAAAGTCTCCGTCTTTTTGGGTGGGATTGTTTGCGGACCCTCTGTTATCATGGTATGTATTTTGGAAAGGGTTATGCATATCCTGATGGGTCGGTTGATAAAACGAATCCATGTGATTGTGATACGAACTGGGTCCGACGTTCGCTGTTCCGTACAAGTAACCTGGATTTGAATTCGGAAACACAACATTTGAGGTTGGCTGGATGGATTGGGATGTTGCTGTGGTAATAAGTGATTCTGGCTGCTTTGGGGTTTTAGCGTGTTCAGTTTCACGATGTAACTGCAAGCTGACGGCATCGGTGAACACGGCATAGCACCTTCTGCAGTAAAAGCTTGACTTAGTGACATGGCGCTTCATGTGTAAGTTCAAAGTGTGCTGTCTCGTGAAGGCCTTCCCGCAGATGCTGCATTTGAACAGTTTGATACCGCTGTGCGAGCGTGTGTGAGTCAGCAGGGTGTACCTGCGAGTGAAGCTCTTTCCACAGTATTCACACTTGTGGAGCTTCGAGCCGTCGCCGTGGATCTGCATGTGAAGCTTCAGGTTGTAGCGTCGGGTGAACTGCTGACCGCATATGTTACAGGCATTCACACAATTGTGCCGCAGTAAATTGTGTTTCTTAGCAAAAGTGCGTTCGCACCGTTTGCATTTGAAATTGTCTCGATGCTCTTCTTGCCAGTGTACGGTGAGCTCGTAGGCACTGGCGAAGCAGCTGTTGCACTTATTGCATGTATGAACGGCTTGTTGGTTGTCGTAAATATTCGGAACTACCTCACCGCCAGAGAATGCCGTTAAATCAACACCTTGATTGATAAAAGAAGTTGAGAATGATGCAGTGGTGTCACATGTAGCCGGGAAGGGCACTGAAACCTCAGCTGATTGTTGTGGCAGAATTTGAGTTGGCGGTAGTTGTTGCGATGGCGGTATTTCCGATGGTGGAGACGTTGAGGGCGCTGTTTGTAGGATTGGTGAAATCGGCGGATTGGATTCTGATTCAGGTACAGCTTCGGTTTCTAGACTTGGCTCTTCAAACTCATCCTCCATTCTGCGGATGATTTCTTGCTGCTGAACTTCCTGGAAACAAATATGAAATTAAACTCAATGTTAACTTTTATACAGCCAGGTCTCTGTTCTGCACCAACTATAGGCTTGGCCCAACTACAGTTAAGATGTCCCAACTACAGTTAGGAATGGCATAACTATAGTTGGGCTTGGCTGAACAGTAGTTGGGCAACTATGCATCAATCAAGGCACTGTGTGAAAAGGAAATGGAAACATTACCTTTCTTTTTTCCTAAAGAGAAAGTGCCCTTCCACAAACGTCATTACAAGACTGCTTTCTATTCTACCATTTTGCATAACCAACCAGGCCGTATTTGTGATAAACCTTATGCTAGTATTAGTTAATTTCGTCAAATCCCCAAGTGACCATTTTCTTTGATGTGATTTTATAAAACGTCTAGCTAATTAATAAGAAGACTGTGTAAAATAAGTTAACTAACTCTTAAAACAAGTGCAACTGCAGTGCAAAAAAATGTAGTGTCTAAAAAGTACAAGATTTATCTTACAAATTACACCAATACTATATCGGTATTGGGTACGCCTTAACATCTTTATTTTACCTTGCAGTCTTCGGCCATCTGTACTTTATGGAGTAATCACAAAGATGTATTTTGGTGACTTCTTGAGTGATATTTTGTAGGTTTACTTCGTTCATCGTCTTTTCATTCAACACCCAAAATGCTGATGTTGTAGTTGTGTGTTATGCCTTACCGACAGAGGGCGCTATACAGTTTCACTGAAGCCTCATTTTGATTGAAAGAATTCTGTGTACAGCACTATGACAACAACATGCTCCAAAAAGTGTGACCAAAAGTGACGAAACGAGCAAGAAAAGAAAAGGAACGACATGTAAGTTGTTTAGTATGTAATTCTGCCAATCTGACTCTTATTCAAGTGACTCACGTTCTTTATTCAGTTTAATTTATGATGAATATTAAAACCAGCATGACCAAAACTCACAGCAATGATTATGATGGCTTTAATTTTTTAGTTTCACTGTTTCATTCAGAGGATTCGGTTTCGAGGGATCGATTTTCGGGATTTTTGTTTAGTGATGACAAAAAGGCACATACAATTTACAAATGATGTTAATATTCTTCAATTCTGAACTGTTCCTGGCTCCTCGTTCTTTGCTGAAATCCCTTTCAGAAGTATTTATTGAAACAAAAAATGTAAACAATACATGGTTTATCGCGATTCAGAACCGCAATGCGTTGTGGGTAGGCAGATGGGGCAGTTTGCTATGCGGTGTATGTTGTCATGCACGACTCGCGCACGCATCGCCTATATCTTTGTGTGGGTTCAACAGCGCCCTCGCTTGATATTTTGCTATTCGCGATAAACCTTAATGCAACATGCCCATGATGATGGATGGTTCTGAATCGCAGGTACGGAATCCACAACTCATTCTTAATTCATAAAGATGATTCATTTGATATTTTTGCAAATTTTGTGGTGAAACAGTCATTTGAATCTTTCTGTATAGTAGTTTAGTATTGTTACAAAATTGAGTTTGAAAAATATAAATTATTGTTATTTTAAACTTCACCAGGCCTACCTCTTTCTCTACTTGAACCTCGGGTTATTTGGTTTTAAAATAACTTTTGATTAAAGGGAGGGTACACGTTTGGTAATTGTCAAAGACCAGTCTTCTCACTTGGTGTATCCCATCATAACCATAAAATAACAAGCCTGTGAAAATTTGGGCTCAATTGGTCATCGAAGTTGCAAGAAAATTATGCAAGAAAAAACACACTTGTTGGGGAACTTGTGTGCTTTTAGAAAAGAATAAAAGACTTCTAGCTAGAAGTTTTTTTTTATTTTAGTGAGAAATTACCTCTTTCTGAAAAACTACGTTACTTCAGAGGGAGCGGTTTCTCACAATGTTTTATACTACCACCAGCTCTCCAATGCTCTTTATCAAGTCAGTTTTTAAGTTAATATTTGTTTTGAGTAATTACCAAATGTGTACCAAAAGTTGTGCTTGTAAAATTAAGCAACAAAAGTTATTTAAAAAGTACCTAAAAAGTCACTTTAAAAGGTTATTCAAACAAAAACCGTCCTCCGTGATTAAACCATCAACAAGTCTTTTTCTAAATGTCACTTCTTTTTTTCCTGTTTTTGTATCAAAACTTGTTCTTTTTTAAATTGTTATCAGAAAAAGAAAAAAAAGAGTTTTCACAAAAAGTACAAGAAACTTAGTTACAGTTCAAGTCGGTATGCTCTGACGGACCTAACTTTCTCTATGATCGGACTGTGTTGGAACACATTTCAAATCCGACTATAAAAACTCAAACCTCGTTCTTCAAGAGTCTACCCAGCAAAGAGCCTTCCATTCAGCACAGCTTTCGTCCAGTGTCAGTAAGCTGTTTATATTTGAGCTCTGAGTTCAGTCAAGCGCGCAGTCCACTTTAACAACAACAAAACTCTCTACTGAACAACTGTGGTGAAAAACGGAACAATAAAACTGCAAACCCCTTTCAAAGTATGCAATCTCTGTTATGCTGAAACGTGTTCCTTTATCATTAGTGACTCATAAATGAAAGAACCACATATTTTATTAAGGCAGGTTTTTCTGTGGTATTTGTTGCTGGCTGTGTGTTGCAGCCGTACTTGCATTGTGAGTTACAATGTTACAATGTCGATGTTGTAAATCGCTTCACAGAAAATGTGTTCTCGTTTCTTCAAATGCCTACGAGTAAGTAGAATTACTGGGTTAAGTTAAAAGTTTGTATGGTGGATATTGGTGGAGATTTACTTTTGTAAGGTTCGTGGTAACACTATGTAAAAGTTTTGAAACTTTGCATGGCGGAGATACAACCTAGTAAGGTTTGCAGTAACACCATGTGTGTAGGATTTTAAAATTTATGTTTGGTAGAGATACAATCAAGTAAGTTTTGCCATAACAATATGTACATGTGTAGGATTTGAAATAATACAATCAAGTAAGGTTTGTGGTAGTGGTAGAAAAGTATGTACATGAGTATTTGTTTGTTTGTTTGTTTGTTTGTTTGTTTGTTCAGATGATCTTCCCATTAAGGGATCATGGCAAACTCCCACAAGGGGATATAAACACCAAGATGGCAACAGCCAATCTCTCATATACAAACATTTGTTTTTCGCTATGTTTAGGAGTTACACCGGTAATAAATGTGATTCAGTAACCAGACGACAATATACTTATAGTCAACTTGAAATTAGCGCGGTTAGGATTCGAACCCAACCCTGTGATTGTAAGTCCTGCAGTTTAACCATTATGATGACCAACATTTCGGAAACAATTGACAGCTTCACAAATTTCCATATAGACCTATGTTTACATATCAAAACAAAAAGAAAAGCTGATTATGATGTGGTGTTGTTTTACTATCAGATGAGACAGAGCCGTGTGCATGCCGAACAAGATTCTGACATGCCAGCCGATGGCATCAGCCTAGCACAGCAGCAGCAGCGGCTGCAGCAGGTCGTCGTTTCTGCATCTAATACATCGCTGCAGCGGGAAGTATCACAGAGCACACTCACACATGCTGCTGCAGTCAACGGCGATAAAAGCGCTCTGTCGAAACTCATAAATAGTAAGTAGAATTTGAAACTTTGCATGGTGGGAGTATAAAAAGGCGAGGGATTGCTGTGTCACAATGTGTGTATCTCTTTGAGTAGTGTTGGTTCTGAAAGAACCGACTGTTGACAACTCAACGCTTCCTGGATCAGAGCATACTGATTGAAACATTGAGTTGTCAACCACAGGTTCCTTCTCAGAACCAACACGACTCTTAAGAGATACACAAATGTTGCTACCCCAAACCTCACCTGATTATAAATGACTTTTGGGGTCGAACAAAGAATTGACTAGAGTGGGATTCGAACCAACGACCTCCGGATTAACGTGCCGGCGCTCTACCAACTGAACTATCTAGCCCTATATTGGCGGTGTCCCTATTTTGTCAATATCTTTGTTCGGGGGTGCCAGTCAGAAGCCATACAACCGTTAACTGCCGTGTAGCTAGGGATCACACCCAAATTACGATACAACCTGGGAAGCGGCAGCCAGGGGATCATCTTAAGGGGATGCGAGTTTTTGTTTCAGATATCAATATAAACCACATGGGAAACTGACTGGATAAATTTTGAAAATTTACCCAGTCAGTTTCCCTTGTGGCAGGCCTGGAATTTCCTCTTTGAGAGGGCAAGGCCATTTTCATTTTGAAAAGGGCACTTCCACTCGAAAATCTTAAAGTCTATGGGAATTTTTGCAAGGGCACCAAGGCCAAGACCAGGGGCAACGGAGGCCATGGCTTCCGTGGTTTATAGTTAAATTCCAGGCCTGTTGTGGTTTATATTGATATCTGATTATAAATAGTAAACACAGGAAACATGAAACATTGTTGTCACATTTTGGCCAGAGCTTCTGTCTGTCATTTATCTTTATGATGTAGAGCGTAGGAGCTTATTGATAATCTTATTTGGTGAAGGGTTGGGATCAACGTTACAACCTCTTTCACACTGTTGGTCTGTAGCCAGCCCCTGTCTTTTCTTCAGACGTTTTTACGGCAAATCACCCTCTGGGCCCAATTTCAAAGAGCTGCTTAAAAACTATACCAGAATAGGGTTACCAGCCAAAAAATACCTTTTCACATATACTGTCTGTGACTGGTGTCCTGCTTATTTTTGCTTAGCTGAAAATATTTAAGCAGTATTTTCTGCTAAAAGCTGCTCTATGAAATTGGGCCCTGATCATTGCAGTTTCTTGTGTGAGGGAAGCGGACAACTTTTTTTCTCTTGAAAATTGTGAAAAAGTTTCCTTTTTTGTGAAGACTTTTACCTCTTGATTCTCAATCTTTCAGATCATTGTAATGAAATCAACACCAAGGATTCGTTTGGACGGAGTCCGCTGACGTTGGCCGTACTCGCTGACCGGCTAGAATGTGCTGAGCTTCTTATCAAGCATGGCTCTAAGGTCAATAGCTTCGACAATGCTGGAAGGACGGCACTCCACTGGGCCGCTTACAAGGTACGTCTCATGGCATTTGATATATTAAATATGGGGAAGTTTACGTAATGCCCAAGATCAAGCACAAAGCGTTTAGATGTTTATAAGTCAATTGATTTACAAAATATCATTTATTATTTGGTTTTACCCATAAATTGATGTGTGTGTAAGCACTGTATATTCAGTACTTTCTTGAGTTCTGTGATAGTACTGAGTTTATATATTGCTTACACACATTGTGGTGAGGCTAAAACCAAATATTATTCTTCATCCCGATGCAAATATCATTTAATAAGAAATGGAACCAAGTAAAGGCCGAGTCACACTGCAGCGATTACGGAAACGATAACGATCACGACGCAAAGAGAACGCATTCTATTGGTTGAATTGCTCCACGCAGAATATGCACACGCCCATTCAACCAATAGAATGCGTTCTTTTTGCGTCGTGATCGTTATCGTTTTGGTTATCGCTGCAGTGTGACTCGGCCTTAATAAACCACAAGGGAAAACTGACTGGGTAAAACTGAAGCTGCGACCTTCAGTTTAACGTGCCGTCGCTGTACCATTACTGAGCTATCTGGCGGTCTCCCTTTTTTGGTCAAAATTTGTTCTGGAAATTGTTATGAGGCAAGATACATATTTCAACAACACAAAGTAATGATGATTTAATGCATTTCTCTTGAAAACATTGAATTTTCTGCTCCATCAACATCTTCACAGTTTGGTTTAAAGTAGAACAGTGTGAATAAACGTTTCTTTTAAACCTATTGTGTTTTCCGTTCGTAGGGTAACACAAGGCTGTGTAAGGTACTCCTTTCCAAAGGAGCTGACTGGAAGATCAAGGACAAAGAGGGCCAAACAGCGTTGCACCTAGCAACCCGCCATGACAACACAAAATGTCTGATGCTCCTTATTAAGCAGTTGGAGCCTGGTGAGCAGGATGAACAAGATAATGCAAAAGTAAGACGGTCGTTTTCTTTTGGATAAATTAGTTTAAAGTTTTATTGTACTGTAATCTTTGTATGTTAGTGACACAAAGGAAATATGCATATAATAATCCAATATGAGTTAGAAAGATAGTTTCTTCATTGAGGTAACGGAGGCAATTTGCCGATATGCCCCATGTCTTTGCCTTAGTGCCCGTTGCATGCCCATCACTTCATGGAGGCGTTAGAGGCAATCCCCTCCCTGCCCCTGGTCGATGCCTTGGTGCCCCTTGCATGCCCATCACTTCATGGAGGCGTTAGAGGCAATCCCCTCCCTGCCCCTGGTCATTGCATAACCAATTCAGTTCTAGCATTTTTAACAAAATGTTTTTTTTTTATATTTTTTTTTTTTACATTTTTTAGAGAACTGCTCTACATTGGAGTTCTTCATATGGGAATGAGGAAGCAGTCAAGCTGCTCATTAAGCATGTAAGTAAATCAATCATTGATAAAACAAAATTAAGTGCTGCAAACAACTCACCAACCAAAGGACGGATGGTAGAAATGCAAAACAAAATAGTTAATGGTCTGACATTTGCGCCCTAGCAGATGACTAAGAAAGCCTTTGAGAAAGGGTAGAAAACGTCAGGCCATTAACTATTTTCAGCTTTAAAATTGACAAATTTTTTCTTCCAGATATGTTTTTTCTTTGTTCAACCCCAAATAAGTTTTAACTTACCCAGTCAGTTTCCCTTTTGGTTTATTACTTGGTTTTGTTTTTTTAACAGAATTCTAACATCGGCATACCAGACACAGATGGGAAGACACCACTCCACTGGGCTGCCAGTGCTGGTAACTCCCCAGCGGCCGTCAACACCTTGCAACTCATACTGGTCAGTATTCGCTTTTCATATTTAATGGTGTGGATTTTGTTGATAAATGTAGAAGCAGTTCCCAAAGTGGGCCATGTCATTTGAGGCAATTTACAGGCAACCAGTTTGAAGAGGCATCGACATCTAAATGTTCACATACTTTTCTTGGGGATCTTGGGGACATGTTTGAAAAGTTACTCATGTGCTACCAAAGTGGTCCTGTAGCATGCACTGCAGCTGGTTGCCTCTAAGATGCCTTGCAAAGTTTCCTCAAAGGGTGCATTCGTTTAGCTTCCCTGGGTCGACCCGCAGTGCTCACTCGGGTGAGCCCCTGACAAGAGCTAATCGAACGATCACACACCCTCTCACACACCCCAAGTGACCCACTCCACAAGCAGGGCACTGGGGGTTGACCCAGGTGAGCCCCGTCAAAGCTATTCGAACGTACCGGGGCAGACCGGGGTCGACCCAGGGAAGCTAAACGAACACACCCAAAGTAAGTTGTAACTTGTGACTATGCAAGTCACTGTAGTATAATTCTTTATTCAAATCTAACTCGCAAATGGCTTATTGATCTGCAATCATGATTCTCCAAGTTGGGCAGAGAATCGTTTTGAATCGATAACGATTTGAGTTCATACCCACTGGGTTTGTCTCATGTCTCTACGCAGGATACAGAACCAAGTGTCATCACCTGGCAGGATTACGAGGGACGGACAGCACTGCATCTTGCTGTCGCCCAGGGCAACGAGACCATCACCCAGCAACTCATCAACTTCCAGGTAATATTTCGGTGCCGTCCGAAAACTTGTTAAGGGTCATTTGGGTAAATATGTTCACTGAGCTAAATTGGCACAATCACTTAGACATTAAGTAGAGTAAAAAAACTTGCGACTATTTTTTATATTTTGTAAAAAAACTAATTATGAGAGAGCGCCTAACATCACAGGCCAGACAGCCACTTCAAAATAAGGGCTACACTCATCTGCTTTGGGCTATTGAGCCATATCAACTGCCACCAGGGGCAAGTGGCATGGTTGGCTTGTGCATAAAGCGCTCGCCTCTCACCATGGTGACCCCGGTTCGATTCCCGGCCAGGGCCATATGTGAGTTGAGTTGTGCGTTGGTTCTCTGCTGTGCCACAAGGGTTTTCCAGACCATCCGATTTTCCTCCCTCGAGAAAAAATCAAACACACTCTGCTGCTGACAACACCAGAGCTTGGGTCCAGTGAAATACATGTAGACCGCTTGGCCATGCCACGCCACTAATGTTGTCGTCAACTTTGATTGGCCATATTAACTTTGAAGGATCTTTATCTCTCTTGACCACAGACGACGTTAGTCAAGTGCAATGTATCGGTTCTTGATAACATGTTCCGTACCCCTCTTCACTGGGCGGCAGTGTTGGGCCACACCCATATTGTGAACCTGCTCCTGGATGCAGGCGCTAACGTCAGCAGTTCAGACGCCAACGGCGCTACTCCTCTACACTATGCAGCACAGAACAATCACGCCGTAAGTTTATTTCTCATTTTGTCTACTTAATGATCGGGACCAGTTTCATTGAGCTGTCTCAGGCAGAAAAAGTAGCTAAGCACAATAAAATTAAACTTAACAGAAAAAGGTTACTAGCCAAAGTACCAAGTCACATGCATCATCTTTGATTTTATCCTGCTAAGCACACAATTGTTTAGCAAAAATATCTCCTTTAGCAGCTCTATGAAACTAGGCCCATGTCCCAATTTCATAGGGCTTTCTTAAGCAGAAAGAGTAGCTAAACACACAACAATCATGCTTACCAGAATAAGGTTACCATTCCAAATACCATGTCACATGTATCATTTGTCACTGAAATCCTGCTTTTTTTTTTGCTTAGCAGAAGATTTTACAGCGGTGTTCCTTGCGTAAGCAGCTCAATGAAATCGGCGCAGACCCCTTTTAGTAAAATGTATAGGTTTTATCAACATGGTGTCACTCCAAACAAATTTCTTAGCTCTAAAGTATAGTTTGACAAATTGTAATATTTGTGTACCACAGGATACCGTTGTTTCTTTCCTGAGTCGTGAGAGCATAACGGACGAGCCCGACCTGGAGGGTCGGACAGCCCTGATGTGGGCGGCGGGCAAAGGGGCTGATGATGTCATCAGCAGCATGGTTGAAATTAGCCAACCAGATATCAACGCAACGGACAAGACCGGGGCAACAGGTGGGTAAAGAGAGCATTCTGGTGACCCCCCCAACAAGTTAGGTTGTGCTGTGATGGTGTAGAAGTTCCGATTAAACGATTACCAAAATAATTAAGTATTTGAGCCCCCCCCCCCCACCCCATCTATCTAAACATCCTAGTCTGGTCTAGTGTGGTTCGGTGTTCTAATTTGGTTGTCCAATTTTATTCGTCTTTTTGCCTTGGGGAGGTAGTGCCTCCTGCAGCCGATTTCATGAAACTGTAGGATTAATCCTAACTCGAGTTAGGACGAGTAACCCGTCCTAACTTAGGATGGGTTTAATGCTTCCTACGGTGTACGTATTTGGATACGGGACTCAACTCGTCCTAAGTCCGAAGATTAATCCTAAGTAAGGAAGAGTTTGGTGAAATCGACGGCTGCTCTACTAGCCTCACTTTTGATTGATGATACCCAAGCCTGCATCCATATGGACTGTAAAGGGGGTAACCATGTTTCATTCCCAGGAGTAGGTGGCACTGGACCCTGGAAAATGTAGTTTATTGTAGCCCACACCTTGAAGTGGCCTTCAGGCCTGGTGTGTCTGGCAACTTGCATTAAAACAATTTAAAAACATTGTGTTTGTTTTGATCTATTTGTGTTTAATTCTGAAATTTGTATAAAATCTTTTAGCCATCCTTCAATCAGTCTTGCGCTTTTGGATGTTGTATGAAATAAAAAAGTGAAAAATAGATATTATTGACTAACGTTGATAAACTTGTTGTTGATTCCACAGCTCTGCATGCCGCTGCCATGTGTGGTCATCCAAGCACTATTAATGTATTACTGGAGGTAAGAACAGAGTCCAGAATTACAATTAAAATGTAACTTTTGATCACAACACTGGAAATATTTCCGTTCCTGTAATTTTTCGACCGATACTACGTTTTTCATCAGCGGGATGACCCGGGTGTAGCATTCGTGACAAGAGTTTGATATTTCTGCACCAGGAGTGTCATTTTTGACAGACATGGCCCACTAGAATTATATTTTGGTTTTTCATACATCAATGAACAAATCAATAATACTAAACAGCTTTTATATAGCGCCCTTAACCCCAAAAGGGTCCAGAGGCGCTTCACAGAGGTTAAAAATATTAAGCAAGTTAAGAAAATACTGAACAAATACCATAGGCATATTATCCAAGCAGGATTTAAATCTATGACCCCTGCATTCTACAGCAGATGTCCACTGGACCACTGACCATGCCCACTGACTAAAGGCCAGTTTGATTATGGGGATACTGCATCTTGTTTGTTCTTACAAACTTTTTGATTTTCTCACTTTCTCTCTTAGCTTGGTGCCCTAGTCAACATCTTGGACCAGTCAAAGCACACACCGTTGTTTAGGGCAGCAGAGATGGGACATACATACGTTGTCAAAGCGCTCATACAAGGTAAGGTATTTCAATTATTGTCTTGACAAAAATGCACCGGAAGACAGAGATGTGACCAAGCTCAATTACCTACAAACAGTTTTTTTTTTTTCTTTTTTTTTTTCTTTCTTCTATTTGGTCTTCCATTAAGCTGTATTGGTCAAATTTTGTTCACCAAAGCACATAACTAGTGGCGTGTAACTTGTAGTTTTCTTCTTGGTTTTCAGGTGGCGCTCTGGTGGATATATTGGACCAAGAAGGCCGGTCACCTATTCATTGGTAAGTTTGGGCTCAATTGTTCATCAAAGTTGCAAAAAAGTAATAAAAGAAACACACTTGTTGCACAAATCTGTGTGCTATCAGATGGCTGAGAAAGGCTTCAGGCCTGAAGTCTTATCTCAGGTTCAAAAATTTAAGTGAGAAAGTACCTCTTCCTAAAAACTACATTACTTCAGAGGGACTTGTTTCTCACAATGTTTTATACTATCAACAGCTCTCTGATGCTTGTTACTAAGTACATTTGTTTACTAATATATATTTTGAGTAATTACCAATAGTGCCTAGTGCCTTAAACACTGTTTAAAGAAATTACTTATAGGTCATATACTGATTGGCTCGTTGTGAACTTTGTGACCTTTAGGTCGGCGTTGGGTGGTCATACCTGCATCTGCGCTATCCTAACTCTTGAGGGCATCAACCCAAACATCAACGACTTCACCGGACGGACCCCTCTGCAGTGCGCCAGCTACGGCGGATTCACAAACTCCATTCTGTTGCTTCTAGAGAAAAGTGCCGACCCTAACTCACAGGACAGTGAGGTAAGCTTTGGATTTATCTAAAAACCCTAGCTCAATTCTCAACCCTGAATGGATTTAACAAGTGTTTGTTTGTGAAGAAAAGCTTGTGCATGGTGGATATAAAAAAGTGGACAAGTTGTTGGTAGCACAAAAGGCCTTTTCAAAAAAATTGGCTTTAAGAGATGTTCAATTCGCAGAGACAGTGTGCACAAAACAATACACATCCAGTGAAATGAAAGCACAACAACAATAAGGTAAACATACAATAATTTACAATGAAAAGTAAAAAAAGAAATCATCTTGAAAAGGTGAGTTTTTTAGTAACTTTGAACTTGTGCACATCAGAAATATTAAAAAACAAAACTTATGTACCAAAACTATATTTGTTCCAATGCAGCGACCTAAAAAGCAGATATTGTTTTATTTTACCTTCGCAGGGCATGACTGCTCTACACTATTGTTGCAGTTCAGGGTACCTCGACGCAGCCAAACTACTCCTGGAGCATGGAGCATTCCCAAACCACATGGAGTATTCGGAGGAGCGTTTAACCCCCCTGGATTATGCACTGCAGAATGAGCATCACCACGTTGCGCAGTACATGCTGGAGCAGGGTGCGTTGTCCATCACGGGGATTCGTGACATAGCGGCCATCAGAGTCCAGGCTTACTTCCGGGGGTACCGAGTCCGGAAGACGTTTGTGGAGAGGAAGAAGTTGCTGATGAAACACGAGCAACTACGTAAGGATGCTGCTAAGTAAGTTTTGCTTTCTCATCTTGATGCAAGGACTTACTTTCAGAGATGCTGGAAATTATTGCTTATCAGATTTCTGCTAAGGAAAAATAGGCGGGGACAAGACACAAACACTGCTAATGATGCAGTGTTTTGGCTGGTAATATCTTTCTTGTAAGCAAAATTGTTTTGTGCTTAGCTGACTTTTGCAGAGCACAGTTTCAAATTCTACTCTTTTTGTTTTGCTAAGCTAATTTTTAATTACTACATACCTTTACTAGATTGTATCACCATCATGCAAAGTTTGAACAACTATCTTGATATAAATAAAATGAGAAGGGTAGATGGCCTAGGGTAGCTTTCCATCTAAACCTGATACAGGTGTGTATATATATAAATATATTTTTTTTTCCACGTAGGAAAAAGGAGGAGATGACAAAGAAGAATGAGACAGGGGAAGTTTTCAGAATTGATGAAATCAACGGAGATGATGAGAACAAATCAGATCTTAAATCTGGCCTCCTCGAAGCTGATGAAAAAGAGAAAAACCTAGACACCGATAGCGGCCATGATAGCGACTCCAAACAATCCGCAAAGTGTTGCTGGGCGACTGATTCACCCCAGAGAGCTGATGACAAAACTTTCATAGAAGATTATCCGACTGATGAAGGAAATAATTTGGTTATAACAGAGGTTGAATCTGAAAGCCGAGTACACGCCCGATGGAAGGAAGACAAACTTGAAAGTCAAAACCCATCAGTCGAAAACCATTTTGTAAAATCTCTCGAAGAAGATCGTAAAGCAAATGAGGTTTATGATTTAAGTGAACAAACTGACGAATGCATCAATAACGTCAACGAAAACTCAAACAACAGTAATAATACTGATTTGGTCGCAACCATCGCTGACAGGGTTGATGAGTTGGACGTACACGGAATTGATAAGGGGTTTGTGTCATCCAGTGAGACTGACGGAGCTTCTTCCGGTCAACAACGATGGACACTAGAGGAGAGGCGGCAGATTGTCGAGAAGGAACGGAACAGACTTGCGTTCTGGAGGAAGAAGAACGATTCGGCAGCCGTCATCCAAAAATCATGGAGAAAGTAAGAAGAATTTTTTTTATTATGATACTTTTTGAAAAGAATTACAATCTGATGAAGTAAACTAACCCTTAACCATTATTGCTGCATCCTTTGGATGGAACGTAATGCCGTAGGTCCTGTGTGTTGTGTAATGCACGTAAAGGAACTCGGAGCTCTTATCAAAAACAGAAGGGGCTCGCCCCAGTGTTCCTGGTGGTCTGATTGGCAGCATGTTGCACCAAAGCATATCTGGCAGGAGTGCTTTGATTCGTCATTTGGGGTGTGATAAAGTGCTTTATCTTCAAGTACTCGCTAATCCTCCAATCAGATTCGCAAAATGGAGTGGTGATAAAAACCTATATTGCACGGCTAATATCACTACCTGCGTCTTGTGTGTTCTATGTTACGCGCCAAGAGTGCTTGAAGATAAATACATTATCACACGCGCGCTCGTGGAAATACGGCAAATATAGTGCGTCTGCATCCCATATTCGGCCTCGTTGGGTATGGGACCCAGAAGCGCTATATTTTTCCGTATTCCACTCGTGCTTGTGTGATAACTTATAATATATAAGAACCTAGTACTCTGACTAGATTTATGAGAATTCATGAGTCTCTGTTTATTTATTTTCATATTTGCTTTCTTAGCTTTAAACACACAAATGAGTCAAACGATCCCACTGACCAACACCCTACCAGCTTCCAGCGATCATCCAAACATTCTACAGAACCCAGAGCACACCCCAGAGCACACCCCAGAGCACACCCGAGAGCAAGATCCATAACAGACCCAGGGGGTTCTCGCTACCAACAGACAGTAACCTTTCCCTTGCAGAACGGACACTCCAAACTTATTCAGAAGCTGCAACCACAGCTAAATGCACTGAGACAGACGGCAGTTCTGCAGAACATCTATGGTATGTTTTGTCAATCTCGCTTGTTTTTGCAAAACAAATAGTTAGTCGGCTGCTGTTTGGAGTCTTTCTCTTTCAGAGTCTTTCTCGAAGGCGAAAATGAGAAACATTAACAGGTATACTGGGGTGGATTTCACAAAGGTAGCCCTAACTTAGGACTATTCCTAGGCAATGCTAAGAGATAGGACCAGTCCTAAGTGGACCAGTCCTAAGTTAGGATGAGTTACTGGTCCTAACTTAGGACCAGTCCTATCTCTTAGCATTGCGTAGGACTAGTCCTAAGTTAGGACTACCTTTGTGAAATCCACCCCTGGTGTATTAACAGAAGCAGTCAAGTGGAAGTAGATGCTATAAAGCACACAGAGAAAGCAAGGGATGAAAAAAAGAGGAAGGTAACAAAAGGGGGGGCCGGGGGGGGGGGGGGGGGGGTGGCTGGTCTCAGGTTTCTCAATCTGCTGAGTAGATGTTTTAGGGATGGGGTTAGGAGGTATTAGTTGGCTTTTAAGTTTCTTTCGTCCAGCTTGTCAGCTCCGGCATTTTCATCCTTGAAACAAATCCTCGTCCATTTTGGAGCATTTTAAAAGAAGCATGGTTTTGGTTTGACCTCCATTTGTTTTTAAATTTCTTCTTGCCATATTTTATATATTTCTTTAGCTGGGAGGCAGGGTGTTGGTGGAGGATGGCATGCTCAATCGTCGGTCCGCAGAACACGTCCTCATTACCAACAGTATGTGCCATCAGCAGCAGGTAGGTCATAGAAGATCGATTTGGAGCAGCAACTTTTTTGTTTAAACCTCTACTTTGTGTGTGCGTCTTGAAGCATCCTTTGATTCGAATAAGAACTCTTTTCCCCGAGTGTGAAACATTCCAAGTAACTTATATGAACGTGTACAGGCATCCTGAACTAAGCAGATTTTTGATTGATGTTTCATTGCTCTGTTAAGCTAAGCTGTTGACGTTTCCTTTAATTGTTACAGCTTCCTCTTTCAACTTTGCCATGGATAGCTACCAACCTGTGGTACGTCGAGCCAAAATGCCTACCAGTCTTCGGCCCGCCAGTCAATTAGGTAAGTAGCGATGGCTCAAAAAGTCCTTGATCATTGTCTTTGACTGTGAACCACATATCACTTATTAATGGACTTGGAAGTGTCATTCGTTCAGAGCTCATCCATTCTGATTGGTCGAGAGGAGATCACATGGTCATGTCTGATTGATCGAGAGGAGATCACATGGCCAGGAAGGGTCATGGTTGCGATAAATGACCTTGCCGTCAGCTCGGTCCTTTATCACACGGCCACGACCTTGCCGGTATTAAACGGCGTTTAACATTTCTTCAGGACTCCTTTACTCCCTTTTTTTCCAAACATAACGACCTTAATATTCTTTCTTTGGTTTCTCTTGAGGGTTCCTTAGTTTCTTAACCCCAAATATACCAAAATAAATTCATAATCGTAAAATGTATCTTGCTTCTGTTTCAGATGGAGAACGAAGTTGCAATGAAATAAGAAGGTCTTCCAAGAGTGCCAAGCACTATTCATACCACCATCATTAAATCATGTAAATAATATACCGCCTCAGAAGGTAGGGATGCTGACGGTAGGAGAAAGTAGTTTCTTTGACAAGTATTCATAAAAAAAAACCAATAATGCAAAAGCTTCTTCCAGCATGAGAATGTAGTTTTGATGACAGTACAAAGTCTTCCAGAATTTTCATTGTGGTTTTACCCATATACACTGATGTGTGTAAGCACTGTATACTCAGTACTTACCCCCCGAGTTTAGTGGAAAAAAAATCGCAGACATATTACTCGGGTGGGATTCTTGAATTCCAGGATTCTTCCAGAATTGCGAACAGTATTCCAAAACTATAAATACTGAACTTGGCAACTCTCTGTGCCAGGGAACCATTTTGTCTGGTTTCCTATGGCATGTACACAACATGTATTCTTAAGCACAGAGCCAGTGTATTTTCTTCCTTAAATTGGTGCCGTCATTCTTTTTAGGGTATACATAGTAAAATGGTTTCAACTAAACCATTGTTTTGGGAATGAATAGATATTTTTTAAATTTCTTACCACAAACTTCTGTAAAATCTATATTTATATATTTATATTTAACATTTCATACTGCCCTATTTTCTATCTTTATATATTTTTACGCTGTAAATGCTCTAGTAAAAGAAGTTTTACTGACTTTTATTTGCCTGTTTTCTATAATATTTAAACTGTACATTTTTTACTTTAAGCAGTTTTACTTGAGCAACATGAGTGTCACTGATTGAGGGAGGGGTAACATAATCTGTGAAAATTACGAGTAAAATAATGGAAGAAAAAACACCCTCAGATGCTTGAATTCGAGACCTCAGCAGAGGTCTCAAATTCAATTCAAATACTTTAGTGAGAAATTACTTCTTTCTCAAAAACTATGTTACTTCAGAGGGAGCCGTTTCTCACAATGTTTTATACCATCAACAGCTCTCCTTTGCTCAGTACCAAGTAAGTTTTTACGCTAACAATTATTTTGAGATTTACCAATAGTGTCCAGTGTCGTTAAGTTACTTGTTTGCTTGGTACTTTTTTTTTTTTTTACACAATCATTGACTAATGAATTTGAAGCTAGACTTCTTGATGTACAGGAATTTGAAAATGGTAGAACAGTAAAAAAATAAGTAAAAAGGTGACAGTTGAAAACAATTTTTCTTTACTTTGTTATATTTTTTATATTCAAGGTAAAAACTGAACCACACAATGTACAAGTTAATTGCGATATGCCTTATGGCTTTTGAATACATTTAGCATAAAAAGCAATATACACCAAAAACAATGAAAATATACAATTTAAACAAAAATACATATTTAAAAAAGTGACAATCTTAATGTTTGATTGAAAGTGTTTGAAATAAATGATTGTTTGTCGTTGGTTTAAAATACATGATTAATTGATAATACACTTTACAAACATACAAAATAGCACAACAATTGACACAATAAAAATCCCATATTATTAACTGATATAAAAACTTGGATACAGAGTATAGTCAAGTTATTCAATCTGAAATGACAATTCACGATCATCACTTTGTCACGTTCGTTTCCCAAATTATAAATTCATCAAAAATACTCCACAATGCAATGCCTCAAATTCTGCAATAAATTTTACTGATGTCACAATTCTGCGATAGTTTTGCAAAGTAAAAACACACCAAAAATGATGTTAACAAATGCATACAGTTGGTGGTATTTTTCAAATATTTTATTGCTTTCGTTGCTTGCTTGTTTAAATGCTGTATGGGAATAATGAATTATTTTCCCCAAACCACACATTGGAAGAAGTATAGCAATGTGTGAATAACCCGAGCATCAAGCTTCTGGAAGCTCATAATGCTGATAGATACCAAAAAGTTCTTTGCATTTTTAACTAAAAATACAAAAGGAAAATTAAACGCAAGGCCCAATTTTATAGAGCTTCTTCAGCAGCTAATTTTTTTGCTTAACAATTTTCTGCTTAGCGAAAATCAACAGGAAACCAACCACAAGTTTTAACACGCGACATAGTATTTTGGATGGTAGCCTTATTCTGTTTAGCATACTTTTATTGCGCTTAGCAACTTTGTGCATAAGTAGCTCTTTAAAATTGTGCCCAGATCAGTGGTAATGTTTGGAACACTACCTGAAATACAGAGTAGATATTTATTTAAAGCCATTGGACTCGTTCGGTACAGAACAAAAAAAGTTCACAGATTTACAAATAACTTATAGAGTTTAAAGAAGGTAGTGGTGAAAGACTTCTCTTGAAATATTATTCCATGAAATGCTTTAATTTTGAGAAAACAGTAAAACAATATCAATTCTCGATATCGAGAATTACGGATTTATTTTAAACACGTCATGACACGGCGAAATGTGCAGATACAAGGGTGGGTTTTCCCGTTATTTTCTCACGATGTGTGGGCCTTGGACAATACCGTTTACCAAAAGGGTAAAATGGCTTTCAAATGGAATTTGAAATTTGGATTGTGAACACTAAAACAGATTATTTTTATTCAGGATATACCAAATATTTCCTTGATTAAACAGTGCAGGCTATCAAATTGTTTAGACTGTGTTAAGAGTGTCGCTACAAAAATAGAATAAATATTGCAAGATGGTCTTATCTTGTATAAGATATGAGGAACATCTGGAAGAACTGATGACAAGATTCTCTACCACTGCTGTGCAAAGTTGATGTCCTGTTGAAAAAAAGAAAACATATTGAATTGACAAATTTGTTGTCAGAATATTGCGCAGAGTAAACATTTTTTTTTCTATCAAGCAAGTAGGCCGACACCTGACACAGAGTACATGCCTTAACTGTGTTTAGCCTTTCAGTTTTCCAAGTGTAATGAACAGATCCCAATTTCAAAAAGCTATTACAATAAAATAAAATACTTGGCACAGACACCTTTTTCTAAGCAAAATTGGGTTGCCACCAGAAAGAATAATCCCATAGGAATACACAATGTGACTCCTGAGAAGTATTACTGACAGATTCAAATTTGGGGGCACATAAACTCATATATTTTAACATAACCACATTACTTCGAAGTGAAATGATTCTCAAAATGCTTAACACCATCGAAAGCTGCTGTAGGCTTCTAAACCAAAAGTTTGTATTGCCATTCATTTTAAGATTGATTTCTAAACTGTATACCTTCCCCTGTAAAAGCTTTATCAAATCATTGGAGGTCAAATCATTGGAGGTCAAATCATTTGACAATAGCTGTTCTTTGTGCGTCAAAACTTGCAAGTGACCTCGGCGTCCCTGTTGTGCTTTGCATACGCAAGGCATCCATTTGCCCAGATATACTTACACTTGATCTTAGTCTAGTCTTTGCGCTGTGGTTGCCACCATTGGACTCGTAATATTCCCGGCGTCTTTCTTTATCTCTGTTGTTGTGATATTCACCACGGGCGCATCTTTCTGTATTATGGCCCTGAAGTTTCTTCAGCTGTCTCTCGTAACTAGAGCCCTGCCTGGCACGACTTTGTTGCATTTCTTGCATATTCTGTTCCTGTAGTTTTTCCATCTTCTCCTGGAAACGGATTGGAATAAAATGCCAATAATGTTTCCTTGAAAAATTTTAAACGTTAAACTAATGTCCGAAAATATTTTATTTAGAATTAGTTCCTGTAAACTGCTTACCAAACAAAAGGTGTAATGTAACAACTTCAAAAAATAGATAATATTACCACCAGTTGTGGATGATTTTATTAGTTTTTCCATCGCTTGTAAAATATTCACTATCTTAAGTTATAAGACTTAAGTGAGTGAGAATAGGCGACTTTCTGTGACGATAGGTGGCAGCAGACTTACCCGGTAAAGCCATTGGTCTCAGAATTATGCGCATGTTCAGAATTACGTAAACAATGGAATTTTACCCGATAAGTCTGCTGCCACCTAGCATTGGAAAGTCTTCCCATTTTAACATTTTAGAAGGCTAAGTTGTCAAGTGACTGTCAAACACAAACTTACCTGTTTTTCCTGCTCTATTTTATGTTTCTTATCAATAACATTCTGCTTTCTTTGTGCTTCCCAATGGAGAGCCGCCATCTTGTTCAAGAATAAGACAGAGTAGACTCGAGTCAGTCAGCCTCAAATTCGGATAACTGGGGACGAAAAGAAAAGGGCCAACAAAATTTTAATATCATGATTTATCAATGCAATCATTATTTAACCATAAAATTTGTAAAAGGAACGTTGTACTGTTCGTCATAATTTAAACTTTACGTAGCCCATTAAACATAAACGTTTGCTTGAGAAATTGAGCCCATTTGTAAAAAAATGTAAGTTTCCCATAACTTGTTAAGAAGAAAAAAAACTCTATTTCTGACAAAATAAAATCAAAACAAATACAATGACGTCGACGAGTGAGTTAACCATCATAAACCCATTTCTAATTTAAATGCTTCATTAATTAATGAATTTGACTTACCTTGTTTAAAAATTGATTGCGATAAAATGTTGTCAAAGTTGAGCAAACCGGCTGCCAGAACCGCTAAAATTACGGTACAGTTTAGTTTCCGGTCTAAAAAAAAGTACAGCGCGTACGGGTTGTTGCTATAGTGATTAAGGGCGCCCTCTATAGCTGAACGAATGGGAACAACTTGATAAAAAAAAGTTCTTCTTCACAGAACATGACATAATGTTTCTCATTTGTTTTGGAACGGAAATTCAAGCTTCAAGCAAAAGCACATGTAAGTTTTACATGTATCTAGTAGGTGTAAACAAATAAGTAAGTGTAATGTCCCCTCGTCGTTGGTAAAGTTGGAATGATCTTTCTCCCCCTTCCCTATTCCCTCATCCCCCACCCCCAGAAAGTATTGATTGATCATCGATCTAAACATCCGTCTGTGCTGGTTTCGCGTGATTAATCTACAGTTGTTAAACAATCATGGGTAAAAAATAATAATTTTGCAAGGATCGTTCCATGTTTTGACCCCACCAATAATAAGAGCAAGAAACATCAACACAGTAAGCCCCCCCCCCCCTACTTCCAAAGGAGAACACGCCTCCGGCTCCCACCGTTCATCTGCTGTAGCGCCCTCTCGTGGTTCAGATTTCGTATAGGTAGTACTAAAGTTTAGTTTCGTCAAATACCGGTAACGACCGTCACACTGAAGAGATGCGCCATCTATTGTGTCATGTGTTTGGCAATTACATTCAAATAAATCAATGATTTAAGACTCTGCATTTATGATGGTTGTGGTTGAACTCTCTTCCTACATTATGATTATAGTGAAAGAGAAAAAGACAATTATTCACTAGAAATAAGCGTTGAAAGACGGTCGTATTTGATAACTGACCAAAACTTATATTACGGCGCCTTCACCATTTTTGGTGTTGGCCTCATATTGGTGATGTGTGTGAACTTTAAACTTGTGGTCACACGTGTTTCATGTTTTCCCGTCAAGAGGAATGAGTTGAAGGCTCAAAACCTTCCGAATTAACACCCAAAATGAAGTCGAAATCATCAAATCACAGAAATGAAAACACATACAGGGTAAGTGCTTTGATTTACCTCGATACACTTACAAATTATTAAATAAAAAGGGACAAGTTGGATCATCACGAAAGCCCCGCACCGAAACGGCGTTCATTCAATGTTGTGTGTTGTGGCAGTGAGTGGAAAGAGGAAGATGGGCGGGGTTGGTGGGGGGGGGGGGACCTTTTGGTTTTTTATTACAACTTTATTTTTTTAGCCCTATAAAAAAAGTTAGAAACTCCGCTTT
Organism: Asterias rubens; assembly: GCF_902459465.1. Taxonomy (NCBI): domain Eukaryota; kingdom Metazoa; phylum Echinodermata; class Asteroidea; order Forcipulatida; family Asteriidae; genus Asterias; species Asterias rubens. The sequence continues at coordinate 21,803,688 of NC_047067.1, read as the reverse complement.
CTGTATCCTGCCACAACTTTTTATTTCACTAATTTTTACCTAATTACTATTTTATTATCATATCGATCAGTGTATCATGCACGGTGAATGATAAAGTAAAAACAAAATGTTCACAAGGAAGGGAGTGGTGGGCTGGTGGCAAAAAGGTTTAAACACAACCATAACTTTTGGGTTTATTTTCCACATTTAATTCTGCCTATGTTCTTAATTAATTGTTCAACTATGTAAGTAGTAATTTGATTAACTAATTGTGGTTTTTATTTTGTATTTTTTAGTTCCAGACGTTTTCCGAGCGGATATCCAATATCAACATCGATGTCATCAGAAAAGGAGGTCGTATTGACCGAACACCAGACGTAAGCTAGACCATTCTCTTCAAACACAATACAACAAGAAGTTAATTGCCTCGAAATAATGGAATTTTTCATTCTCCCTTAAAAAAGAAAAGACCAAAAACAAAACCTGAAAACTTGCCAGCATGCACAAACCTAGCCCCATAAATCGGTCCAATCAAACTTTTCGCTTCCTTGAAAAACCATCTGCAACGTTCTGCATCATGAAACTTACCGATCTAATGCTTCAGAAGTTGCAGATAGCACTACACGTGGAATCGTTCACATAGGTATCACAGATTTTGAGTAAAAATCAAGTGAATTTTGCGAGTGAATTTTCTCAACTAACGCTCTTTTACCACTAATGCCGATATGCCAATTGTCCCCCGACCGTGCGCAGATTTTTTCCCATGACAAACGTGTGGAACCATTTGCACACGTTCGTCCTGGGAAGAAAAGATACCCAATCCGCGCTTCGTGTATAAACATACGGACACGCGTCTGGGAACTATTCTTTGTAGTTCCCAGACACGTGTCCATATGTTTGTCAGAAAGCACGGATTGGGGAACCATTCTTTGTAGTTCCCAGACGCGTGTCCATATGTTTATACACGAAGCGCGGATTGGGTATTTTTTCTTTCCAGGACGAATGTGTGCAGATAATTCTACACGTTTGTCCTTGGAAAAAAATCTGCGCACGGTCGGGGGACAATCGGCATCGCGGCATTAGCGGTAAAAGAGCGTTAGTTGAGAAAATTCACACGCAAAATTCACTTGATTTTTACTCAAAATCTGTGATACCTATGTGAACGATTCCAAGTGTAGTGCTATCTGCAACTTCTGAAGCATTAGATCGGTAAGTTTCATGATGCAGAACGTTGCAGATGGTTTTAAAAGGAAGCGAAAGGTTTTGATATCAGTGGTGCTGGGGCCAAGGATACGGAGTGGATTGGACCGATTTATGGGGCTAGCACAAACCCACCCTCTCCAGGACAGCAGCAATGCTTTGTGTAGGAGAGTACAACAATGCAAGATGCGAGATGAACAAACAAATAAACAAACCAAACAAACCAAAACAACAACAACAACCAAACTATCTCTAAAAACCAGGAAAACATAATGTGTGTTAATTCTTTAAATGTTATTGCGATCAATATAGTGGCAAGATGAGAACTCTCACTGACTGAATATGTATTAAATTCATTGACATTTAAATCAATTTACATAGGAGAAATTATGCGTCGTGTGGAAGAGTAGGGATTAACCCTAGTGTTTCTGGTTGACATAGCAAGCACCCTAGTTCACTAATGAAGCATCTGTGATTTCATTAACAGAAATATATATTAAATAATAACTCATATTTTATTTCCTTTTGTTACCAGGATTCGGATACTTTCTTTGCTGCGGGTTTAGCCAAATGGATGGACCTCAACTGTACTCAAGATTTCAGTAAGTCTACTAAACTTGGTTTAGTCTCTTTCTGTATCAAAAATTATCAAACTTAAAAACCTTCTGTCATTATTTAGTTCTGTTGGTAAACTATATGCAAAGTGCATTTAACAAATTGATGTATATATTTTTGTTTCCGACAGCTAATTTCACGAGGGACATCTCTGGTCAAGTTGATAGTTTCCCCCAGCTTGTCCACCATGAAGAGGAGATTATAACAGCTCTCAAGACACATCTAAAGGTTAAGAAAAGCCTGGCGTACCAGCCTCTACTTGAGTAAGTTTCTGTCAGAGAGTTTTTCTATGATTAAGGTTCTAAAAACCTCCTACATCGACTTGTGATAAGTGCTGTGCTTTCTGAGTCCTGTGGAATACAGGCTACTCGGGTGGGATTCGAACACATGACCTCGGTTTTGAGCTGAAATTAACATTGGTTAAATTGTTCAAACTAAGGATTCAAGCTGCTCTAGCCTTTGGGCTAGCTCGGAGGTCTAGTGGTAAAACATCTGTTTTAGCAATGCAAAGGTTGAGGGTTCGAATCCCACCTGAGTTATTTGCCAGTGGATTTTTTTGTTCACAGAACTTGGGAAAGTATAAAACAGTGCTTAATACACTGTGTAACTTGAAGGGTTGAAAACAAATTATATTCTTTATCCCGATGCAAAACTAACATCTTTTAAACAGCATTTCCGTAATTTGTTGACATTTTCTGCTCTGCTTAAACAGCTTGCTTGTGCAACTGGCCAGGGATCTCCAGACTGACTTCTATCCACACTTTGAAGAGTTCTTCAGTATCATTGTCTCTCTCCTCAACACCCAAGACACAGAGCTCCTTGAGAATGCCTTCCGGTCGTTTGGCTACCTCTTCAAGTTCCTGTGGCGGTATCTTGTCAGAGACATCCACAACGTTTTCAGGTCGGGGGATATTTGTTGGTCAGAAACAACAAAATAATAATAATAGTAGTGGCTTCTATATAGCGCTCAAACCCGTCACTCAGTGACGCTCCTGGCGCTTCAGCATTTTTCCTCACAGTCAAGTGTCTGACAGGGACTCGAACCCATACTCTGCTGATCAGAACCCCAGAGCTTGAGTCTGGTGCACTTGATCACCTGAACTTCTTGAACCTTTAACTTTTCTTGGAAGAAATAAAGCAGATGCCAAAAGGAGAAAGAAAAAGTCCACATTTTGTCCAAACCTACAGTTTTGTCTTTCTGGTGATGCTTAAAGTGTCTTAACCTCCTGATTTGTAACATTTTGGAGGTTCTGGGTCTTAGAATAAGGGTAACCCAGATCCGCAAGCTATTTTGAGGAATTTTCACATCCGAAAAATCTCACCACTGCAAAGTAGCTTTAAAATCTCAATTAAAATTTCAAAAAACTTCTCCATAACAAGGCGTTTAATCTTGGTGGTTTTAAAAGTATTTTTGCTTGGATTTCCAGGTTTTATTCGCCTCTCCTGAGCGAGCACCAGAAGGAACACATCCGTAACTTTGCTGCGGAGAGCTTTGCATTCCTCATGAGGAAGGTCAAGGATCACGGTGACCTCTTTGACATGATGCTGCAAAGCCTGGAAGAGAATCCTGATGTAGGCTCTATACCCAGATTATTTTTGTTTACAATCTTCAAATTTCTGCAAATGTTTCAAGTTTCAAGTTTATTTATTTGTCCACAGTATCAAGATCAGTCAATGATAATATATACATAAACAAATATTACTACAATCTACAAATAGAAAGTAGATGTTCATGTTAAATTTACAAGGATACTGCAGGGGAGCCATTTGAGAATAAGAGCGTTTAACCATGGGCCCCTGACAGGCCTGCTCATTGAGCACACACCAAGAGCCATAAGAACCATGTTATTGAGAGGGTACATTATGAGACATGGGGCTCAATGAGCCAGCTGTATTTATGTCAATTTATAGGGAAGGTAATTACTCTTAAGATTAATGGCAAGAACAACCTTAAGTTTATAGAATTCTACAGCTTGGATTAGGCGATATCTCAAAGACGTGACCACCATTTGAGTTAAATGATTTTCTTTTATTCATTACACGGTCGTTTCTAAATTCTACTAGCAACATGATGACGATCGTCGTGTTGATTTGATATTGTTATAGCTATCATCCCTCATCGAGCTTTAATTTTCATCAACAAATGATTGGCACGGTTGGCTTGTGCGTAAAGCGCTTGCCTCTCACCAAGGTGACCCCATTTCGATTCCCGGTCGGGGCCATATGTGAGTTGAGTTGTGCGTTGGTTCTCTGCTGTGCCACGAGGGTTTTCCTAGACTATCCGATTTTCCTCCCTCAGGAAAAAATCAAACACTTTCGATCTTGGCTGTGCTCCGTGGTCATAATGGGTTGATGTGGCTGGCAGCAGAATGCGCCCTTGCATGCCTGCTTCTCGAACACGTTGTAGCCGCGTCCTTCTCAATTCAGCTCTAGCTGCGAGTAAGGACGATTAGCCCCCCAAATTATTATTAAATTGTGTGCAAATTTAATACTTTATTGGTGGATAATTTCAGCAAACTACAGGTCTCGGGAGATTAGTGTTTGAGATGATCAAAAGCGTCAAGAAACAGTTCCACTCATGTACAGAAAAGGTTCTTCCCATTCTGCTGAGTAAATTAGGACCGGTGCATTCCGCTGAGGGCGTCGCCAAACAGTTGCCATGGAAACTGTGTCTGGAGACGCTAAGCGCCACATTTGAGTTCATGGCAGAGTGGACGACCAAGGACCATGCAGGAGTGATATGCAAAATACTTCAGGTATGCCCTCTCGTTGACTTATAAAACTTTCAAACATCGAAGTCTTGCCAAACACCTCACCCTAAAACCCTTAACCGGTGCACTGCTGACGTTATTAAGTAGTAAGTTTTGCAGAGACACTGTGTACCTAAAATTATCTTTTTCCTGTTGAAGCAGCAGCATTTGTCAACATTCTTTCAGAGGAAACAAAATCTAACTCTTTTTGTTGTGTGTTTTAATTATTAGGGCTAGAAGGCTCAGTTGGCGGAAGGTTGTTGGTTCAAATTCGCTCCAGTAAATTTTTCTTTGTTCAACTCGAAATCATTTAAAATATGCCCAGTTGGTTTTCCTTGTGGCTTGTTATTGAATTATATTCAAACACATTTTTTTAATTTTTATCGAGTCAGTATTTGATGTCAAATACTTTTCAAATTGCCATAAATACAGTAACCAGTTTTGTTGGGATCATCATAAATGTCTGAAAATTCTTTTCCGACTTCCAGGAAGCCGTGACAGCAAAGTACAACCACCTGATCTCTGAGACGGATGACACCAGAAGGGATGAGTTTGCTGACCATCTTAGCGGACTAGTCATCTTGATGAACCAATGGGTTGGTTATCATGGAGGTTATCTGATACAACACCCTGACTCATATGCAGCTGTAAGTCACTGATTCCATTCCGCTTTTGGTTGGTTTTCATTTTACCCTAACGCAGTATGTGCATTTCTCGTGTTTGTGCACTGTGCCCAGTTCAGCACACGTGTGTGAATCTCCTGGTTTATCCTGATTTTAGGTTTTTCTCAAAATCTCCTATAGCCTTCACATTTTCAAATTATGCTCGTCTTCAAATTTTCTTGAAAGAAGTAAAACAGTCACCAGTCAAAGGGAGAAAGAAACAGTCTGCATTGTGTCCAAAACTGTAGTTTTGGTACTTCCGGTGTTGCGCAGAGTTTGCACAGAGGCTGTTCAGAAGAGTGTATATGAAATCATTTCGTTCGGTTTCAGATTCAATGTTTGGTTTTATTATTCCAGGTGATTTTGAAGTTGATAGCGGATGGTGCAATCCAAGGACAATGTGCAGATGCTGTGCTGGACCTAACAGCAACTTTACTCAATACAACCCAGTGTGACCTTAATAATGAGTCCGTCACTAGTCTCATTACGGCGGTAAGTAAAGGATATTAACTACACTCAAGATATTGGGGTGTCATGGCTGAGCAGATAAGCGCACCGACTTCAAGCTCTTGTGTTTCTGTTCAGCAGGATATCTTAAAGTATAATGTATTGATCTTTTTTTCAGGTATTCAGCAGTAGCTTTGAACAGGTCCAGGTACTACACTTCAGTCGTCAACTCTTCGACATGGGATCTTTTGAAAAGGTCTGTCTTCTTAAAATCAACACTTCTTCCAAAAAGAGATTTAACTCACCTCATTCTTACACGAAAATCTACTCATTTTTTTCCTTCCCTTCTTGCATTATAACATATAAACTTGCAACTGTCAAATGCCATTTTCTTAAACACCTGAACAAGAATTGCTATGAAAAATGTAGTTTTCTGTAGAGGTACTCTAAGAAAAACCAGTTTTATCAGTGGCCAGGTTCATCCAGCTTGCTTAGTACAGAAAATAATTGCTTAGCAGAAACATGTTACCAATCAAGATACCTTCTGTATTGTTGTTTGACTGGTCCCATACAACATTCTCGCTTAGCAGGAGAATTTGCTCAGCACCGTTTTCTCGCTTTCGAGCTTAGATTCTTCTCTTTAAACTTAAACCCCACTTGCTCTTACATCAGGATGTTCTACACCCTCTGTTGCACTTTTGCCACGCTGTGATGAGTGAAACGGCGCCCTCGTCGTCCAGCATGCATCAAGGCGTCTTGTTCACACTCTGCAATCTGATCCTCAGTAAGCAGCCGCCCATAACAGACGGTGCTATGCTGGACGGGTACTCACCGTATGTTGTTGACTTCAGTCTGGATGTTTACAAAAGGTATTTCAAAGCTTTGTTTCAATATTTAGATTGAAACTTATGGGGCGCTAGATGGCTGCAGACTTTCTAGGTAAATATACTGTTCTGGGTAATGTTCACTCACTCACTCACTCAGTCGACCCAAGTTGTCGCGTTGCTGCATGTTTTAAGTCGGGCTCTATGTCTGACATGCCACACAACTCTATCCTGCATACAGCTGATTAGCTCCTCCTTGTTGACTACTCCTGCATCCTCGATCAGGGTCTTGAGCATGGTGTTGGTGGGTCTTCCAGGAGTAATGTGTGCAAGCTCAAATCTGTGTAAACAATGGAAGTTTACCTGCTTAGTCTGCTGCCACCTTGTGTTCTAAAGTCTCCTATTCAATAAGTTCTTTCTTTCGCAGGAAGAATAATACCCAAATAGGGGGATACACAATCTACGGTACAAACTTTGTAGCTTAAAAACTTATTTAAAACTTTTTAATTTTTTTTAAAAATGATTACCTTAAAGTGAAACCGCTCTCAAAACTCCTTTCTATCAAAATGTACTGTAGGCTTTTAACCAAAGGTTTTTCTTGCCATTCATTTTAAGAGTTGCTTCCGAACCTATACATTCCCTCGTAAGATTTTGTTTCTTCTAAATAAAGTAAGAACAAATTTAATTTGTTGTCAAACTTCTCGACAGCCAAACCAAGAAGAAGAGCAAGAAGCATGCAGCAAATTTCCCAGAGTACCTCGTGTCGTTACTTGAGTTCAGCCCAGAGTTACTCGGCCAAGAAAATGTAGTGTCTGCACTGTGGGGCGCCCTCGTTTGTCTACCTAGTGTCAGGTACTAGAAATATTATTAAACTAACACCATGAGGTAATTTTTAAATGCATGTTATACTGACAATGTCTTTTCTTTAATTATCATATAAGTGTGTTATTGTTCTTGTATTTTAAAAGAATGAAAGTTTTGACTAATTTTGTTGCTTTTGTTTTCCAGACCCCTTGATGGTCGGAATGTGACGCCCAAGTTGAAGGGCCTCGTTGAGACGCTGTGGGAAACAGCCGAACAGCAAGAGGGTACAACCAAAGGTAAATTGCTGTTATGAAATATTATCAAATTATTTTGTAATAGTCCACAAAGTCAAGGTCTTATCACTATCAGGCTAATGATATTTAAAACCATATTGACTCATTCCTTATTATATTTATAGAGTATAATGAAAATACATTTTTAATTTTTGTTCTAACAAACGACCAAAACCCCCAGTGTTTGTTCCGCAGGCATGATATTCTTCCTACTCTAGTCTGATTTCCGATTATTCTTTTCCCTTGGGAAAAGCTTACATCATGGCTACAGCCACTATACTCAATGAAATGTTACTACCTTTTCCCAAGGACCAAATATCCTGCCTGGTTAAGTTACAAACACATGTCTAGTTTTTTGTTATTATTTATACCTTACAGACACACTGTTGTACCTGTTATCGCAAGCTTCATGCACGCTACTCCTCTGTGGTAAAGAAGAACCAACTCAATCTCTCTTAGAAGAAGACTTCATTCTGAAAGTTCTCAGGTAAATATGTAAGATTTGAGGCATTGTATGGTTAGGTATAAATGTGTATTCAGTTTGCGCTAACACTAAAGTAATAAATAATAATAACCGGAAGGGCGCCACAAAGCGCTTCCAAAATTATTACCCATGGTCACTGATAATTGTTTTAATTCATTCCTTAAACCATCTCAGCTCCCTGGGGAGTATACAGCCTGTGCAACAAATATGGGCTACTCGGCTAAATCAATTACAGGAACCATCTCTGCCCTCACAGGTACCCATTTACCCCTGGGTGGAGAGAGGCAATTATAGTTAAGTGTCTTGGTCAGGGACACAAGTGTACAACCAGGACTCGAACCCACACTCTGCTGAACAGAAACACAAGAGCTTGCGTTCAGTGCTCTTATCTGCTCAGGTACAACACACTACCATGTGTGTAACTACTTGCCTTTGAGAACTTGTTTTGCAATTTTTCTACTACCACTGAGCTAGCCATTTTGAAGGAATTTTCACATTCATCAACTCTCATCCTTGTGCATCTCTTCTTCCTTATAGATCGTGTCCAACGTCTTCTCACGTACTCCTTGTAGGAGATCTATACTTCACCCAATCAGCCATTCTTGGAAACACCAGCGTTCTTTCTGACGAGAACCTTCAGACCCTGTTCCCGGTTCTGCAGCCAAATCTGTCCTCACCACACAAGCAGGTAAAACATTGGAATGAGATATTCAAAATTTCATGATGTATTTTTTTCAATACCTATTTTGTAATAGCTTCATAAATTTATTGAGGAAATAATATTTTGATATTTGTTTGATTTACTGAAGGTGAGGACGTTGACACTGCGGATATTGTCACAGTTTCCAGTTAAACTCCCTTCAATACCAGATCTTGTAAGTAAGAGTGACAATTATCTATGACATACTAATGAATTAAATTTATTTTATTTTTTAATTCTGGTTATGAAGTTAAGAATTCTCAGAAAAGCAATTGTAATCACTGTACTAACCAAGAACCCAGTGGAGAAAAGACAAGAAAGGAAGTTGCATACAAACAAACAACAAACACCACAACAAACAAACAAACAAACAAACAAACAAACAAGCATTTCTTTCGCTCTACACAAACAGCCCGTCCGTCAGGTGTGTGTCTTCAAACTGTGTCTGGAGGCTGAGCTGGTTCCAACATCCGTGGAGAACTACCGGGAGAAACTCAAGCAACTCCAGAAGTTAAGCTTTGATGCGGTCCTGCCTAACGTACCTGTTGGTAACTTCAAAGAGGTATAGGCCATTTTTTCTTGGGTATAAGACTTGTCTTATCCAACTTTCAGATGTTAACAAAAGTCACTGCGTCTTGTCCATCGATGTGCCTTATCTGATAACGATTGAGTTCATTGTGAAGTTTCACTGTGTGAAACCGTGTCCAATTCTTTCTTAACGTCCTGGGTAATCCTAATGATATAAAATTATGTTTCATATATGTTAACACTTGAATTTTGTTTCTGTGCCTTGATACTTGTTGGAAGTGGAAGTTGGAAGTTGAGACCCAGTTCATTCAATTACTTCTTTATTGGTTTACTATTCCCAGGTGGCCTTAAGATTTCTAATTGGAACACTCTATGTGAACTTTCAGCTGCTTTGGCAACCAACCATGGAGCTTATTAAGTGAGTATTTAATTTCCACCTACTTGTCCTTTATTCAACGATCCAATAATTGAAATGCAGCATATACTTTGGGTAACTGTCAAAGATCAGGCCCCAGTTTCATATTCATAGAGCTGCTTAAGCACAAAAAGTAGCTTATCACAACTTTTTTTTAAAGCACATTTCTTTGAAGTGAAATGATTTTAAAATGCATTATACTGTCAAGTGTAAGTTCATTAGTCTTTAATGCCATTAATTTCAAGAATGATAACCAAGCATATACCTTCCCTTTAAACTTCTAGGTCTCACGCCTATGGTATGGAGAAAAAGTGTTTCTGGTCTGTCTACATGGAACATCTGAACGACTTGGCGTCAGTTCACGAGTCTGCTATCCGTCTCAGAGATGACGCCTCAACCCCGACCCTCGAAGACTCCTCGGAGATGGATTCAGAGGACACGCAGGATCTGACGGAGCTGTATGGGAAGGTTTACAGTGAAAGTACGGCCGATGCTGATAGGCCAGACCCCTGGAATGTCAGACAGATGATGTGGAGAACGATGGGTCTGTTTGCTGATCGGGCAGAGGGTCGCTCGAGGGACCTTGTGCCTCTACTCTTCAGATTCATCGAGTAAGTTCATTATTTATAATTTTCTTGTTACTTTATATTGAGTTGTTGATCATTAGATACACTAAGTAGGATTTGAAACTTTGCGTTGTGGAGAAACCTTTGCCCAATTACATGGCTCTGCTTACCGTAAGCAAAGAATCGGCACTCACAGAAGCAGGGAATTCCACACTAACTTTAAGCAAATTTCACAGGTAAGCAGGAAATTTTTGCCTTTGCGAATGCTTACTCCATGTTGCTAGCCATTCTTTGCTTACATAGTTATCACAGAAATTCGGCGCTTGCACAGTAAGCGGAAAATTGTGATCGAAACCAGAGCCATAAAATGGGGCCCAGAAAATAAGGCAGTAAATACTACTTTCGCTTAGTGGATTGAGGAGGCTTCTCATTCTAAGCTTCACTTCTGCGGATTGAGTTCTGTATTGGTTCTAGGCTGCTCTAGTCATCATTAGGAGGCGGCTATCTATGTAGCAGCCGAAATCATGATTCAATTGATCGGGGTGAAAATTTCTTGAGAAAATTTTGATTGACTGTTTATTATTTTTTCCCCTCGAAAACAGAAATGAGTTTCAGCAGTCGAATGTCAACAATGCCCCAGCGCAAGACATCAGAGTCAGATCTAGTCAAAATTCTGACGCCAACGTTGATACCAGCATGGATCAGAGGGAAGATGGGGATGAATCATGGGCGGAGCTCCAGGAAAATGAGGAGGAGGAGGAGGAGGTGGAGGAGACTCCGAGACGAGGAAGGAGGAAAGGAAAGAGAAAGAAAATCAAAGGATCAGTTTATCGGTAAATCAAAGCCAGATAATTTGTATGATTTGTTTTTACCCTTACACTGGTGTGCATCAATTACTAATAATAATAATAGTGGCTTCTTATATACCGCATATATGTTGCTCAGTGACGCTCAAGGCGCTTTAACATACACTATTTCTTGCAAGGTGCGCGGGACTTTGTTTGAATTATGAGACTTACTCCTTTCACATAGCACTAAGGTGCTGTGACACAATGTATGCACTGTATACTTGGTACTTTCCCGAGATCTGTGAACAAAATCCACAGGCAAGTCACTCGGGTAGGATTCGAACCCACGACCTTTGAACTGCTAGAGTAGATGTCTTACCATGGGACCACTGAGCTAGCCTGGTGAGTAAAGGCAATTCAAATCCTATGTGGGACACTGACTCCCAAAACAGCGCAACCAAGAATGTTGTAATGATGACATCGGGTGAATCGGGTCTCTTGAACCTTTTTTATATTGAGCCATAACCTTGTTGGTCTTACAGTGTTGTCTTGCAACAGTTCAATGACATGCAAATATTTAACTTACATGTATAAAACGTGATAATTTCAATAATATTTGTATGTCTTTGATGATTTCAGAGCATTAGTCACCTACCTTCAGCTTTTCAGCCGATTCAAGGATCCCAAGTCAATGTACAAGGAACCACAACTACGCCAGCTCTATCTGAAGGTAACACCTGACGATCTCAACAAGTTTTACATACAAGAAATCATTTGCAATGTATTTAACTTAAGGCAGTCTAACTAGTTTCATTTCAGTCCATTTCACATTTATTCTGGTTTTGAAGGCAAGGACTCTCAGAAAAGCTAGAGTCCTAACTTGTACTATTTCTGGTCCACACACCAGGGCTCAATTTCATAGAGCTGCTAAGCACAAAAATGTGCTTAGCATGAAATTGTTGCCTTGATAAAAACAGGATTACCAACCCAATTTACACGTGATTTTCAGGATAAGCAAACAACAGCTGAATATCAGCAAAAAGCAAAATGCAACAAATGGATATTTGGTTGGTAATTCTGTTTTTATCAAGGAAGAAATTTCATGCTAAGCAATTTTTCGTGCTGAGCAGCTCTATGAAATTGTGCCCTCGACAGTCCGGTAGGGATTGAAAACCAAATGCACATAGTGCCCCCAGCATGATTTGAGTCGGGGTGCTAGAGGTGGCATGCGATGAAAGATACCGCTATACCAACACCAAACCACCAGTTTTACGTGCATTACCCAAGTCAAGTGTAAAGAAACAGTGGCTACAAGTGGAAACAGTTAGGTGTTTGTGACTGACAAACTAGACTTATCCCGTTCCCGCCTTTGTGCACCATTGAGCTGAGCCAAGCCCAACTGCCAGTTATCTCCTTTGTGCATCATCGAGCTGAGCCAAGCCCAACTGCCAGTTATCTCCAAGGCAGTACTTAATCAGCATCCAGCAAAAGAGTCCAGCATTTTCTTGAAGACAATCGGAGCATAATGTTGAGGTGTCAACCACTGGCAACCCTACTCAAAAGAGATTTACACATAATGTCACCGCAAACCTCACCTATTTAGACTTTTTTTTCCCTTTTTTTCATAGTTGTTGTCCAGTAACTTCCCAGACATCCAGAAGACCGTCTTGGCCTGCCTGATGACCTACAACCACCCCTACCTCAACCCCTACAAGGAAAACCTCGACGGGCTCATGGAAGACAAGAAGTTCCGTGGGATGCTGGTGCAGTTTAGCATTGACGAGACGGCGGGCGTGGTGGCAGCCAATCACAGGGAAGGACTTCTGCCGGTACTCATGAGGTAAGATGAGGTCGCAGTTCCTCGGTCCGTCTTGAGAGGGGACTTTAACAAATGTTTGCCGTTGGGTTTTACCCTTTTAGAGATTGCAGTAGCCACAAACGGCTTGTACCAAAATGCCCATAGCGGCCACAAACAGCTTCAAGATCTGACCTACTTCTGCTCAACTATGAAGGTCAAAGTAAAGGTCATGACCTGGGTTGACCTTACTCACTGTACCCATCTATGTTTCTACACACAACATCTTTTTTTCAGACACTTTTACAGAATTTGTTTTAAATATATCAGCAACAAAAGCATGTCTGGACGTATGGTAATGATTATACAGAAATTAATGGTCCCTATGAGGGGGTTATTAGATATTACACAGCATTGGTTAACTTTTAAAATGGTTATCAATTTCAAAATAAAAATGTTCTGGCGATATCTATCTTCTGCAGAAAGGTGATTGTACGGTGCTAGATACGATTTTAATTACTGGAAAGATTGTGAGATGTGTCTTCTTCAGTTCCTTTTATGAATTAAACTGAGGGTTTTTGGGGGGATTATGTTTCAAGGATTCTTTACGGAAAGATGATGAGCAAGACGGGACCTGGCACCCAAGGAAAGAGCGGGGGTGCTGTTCGCCGCGCTACAATCTTACGCTTCATCGCTGGTTCCACGGCCAGCGAGATGGGTGTGTTTCTGGACCTTGTTTTAGAGCCATGTCAGCCCATCATTAAAGGTTAGGTCTGCTTCAAATAATCAAATTACAGTTTAACACTTATGCTTGCTTAACCCTTTGGGGACTGTAACAGCTGCAAGCGGCTTGTACAAGCCTACAGCAGACACAAACGGCTGCAAGATTTGACCTTCTTACATTTAACCAAAGGGTCAACCAAGCTATCTAGTCCAAATCATTAAAAAAGGTTTTGCATATTTGAGATATCGAAATGAGATCACTGTTATCTTTTTACATTATACCGCATTACTTCAAAGTAAAATGTTTCTGGAATAAGCCATTTGCGAGTTAGATTTGAAAAATGTCTGGTACAATGACTCGCTTGGTTACAATGCACCCTTTACATTTGAATTCCTCAGACTATCGAGACAGTTGCTATGTTACGTGATATGGGGCAAGCTTTTGTGTAGCAACCTCCAGGATGAGCAAACCCTGGTACCAATGTGTATGGGTGTTCACTGTCTCTTACGCAACTACGCAAAAGCTTGCCCTTAATCACATGGCGAAGCAACTGTCTCGATAGTCTGAGGAATTCAAATGTAAAGGCTGCATTGTAACCAAGCGAGTCAATGTACCAGACATTATTCAAATCTAACTCGCAGGTGGCTTATTGCTTTGTTCTATTGAAAGCTGCTGTAGGTTTCTAATCAAAGAGTGATATACCAAATGTACACCCTCCCTTCAATATATTGCAGATGATTGTCGATTGATGGTGACTTCGTACCTTGAGTCATTGACACTTCCTGCTGTTATTCCACTCAAAAAACAGCAAAGGTAAAATTTCCTGTTTAGTTTTGTTTTCCCTCAACATGTGATTTCTTCAATGTAATTATTGCAAGAGCATTTTTTCATTTTCTTTTGTTAAATTTGTCTGAATATACAGTGCTGAAGTGATAATTTATGTTATTTGATGGTATGTGCCACATAATATTGGAAGTTGTGGATTTATTGTACAAAGATGGGTAAAATATCCAATGTTCATAGGAGCGTTCAGGAAGGCGCTATTCAAGAATAAATATGTCTTGCGCACCCTGTGTTGCTCCTTGAAGCCATAATATTTCAACAATTTTCTAAGATTAGTTTGAAAACTCACTCGTTTATTATGGCTATTTGGTAATTTTTCTCTGTCTGTTTTTCCTCTTTCTTTATTTCGTTCTTACTCTCCCCTACTGTGTGCGAATCCATTCTCAAGCACCTTGAGCACCTTAATCTGGTAGTGTTGGTGCATTGCAATACTCCATATTATTATTATATTATTAAATATTTAAGTTTTATGCTCTCCTGGACATCCCACTGTTGTTTAACTAATTTTTTTTTGATTTTTTGGGTTGAACAAAGAATTGACTGAGTGGGATTCGAACCAACCACCTCCGGATTAACGTGCCGGCGCTCTACCAACTCAGCTATCTAGCCCTATATTGGCGGTGTCCCTATTTTGTCAATATCTTTTGTTTTGGTTTAAAAAAAATTATACATACACTTGAATAAATATCACTATTATTGTTATTATAATGCAGTATGCTGGACACCATAGGCATGATATTCAGTAAGTTAGGTCTTGCGATCGCACCCTACGCTACCACCATCCTCCATCTTATCACCTCCCTGTTGGCCAGTTACGACCGATTGCTAGACCAGCGAGAACAGGTAAGGCACACAAAACCATCCCTGACTGTGTTTTTGTTTCTGTGCGGTATTATTTTGAGTTGTTAAACGCAAGTTTGGTTGGTGTGTTTTTGAAAAAAGTTCTTTATGTGTGAAGTGATGGTCCAGGCCTATTTCCCATGGCTGTTTTTTTTAAATTAAACTTTTTATTTTAAAATAAAATGTGTGGGTCTAAACAAAATAGCTTAAGCACAAAATTGTACTAACTAAAGTATAAACAAAAAAAATTTAAAAAAAGGAAACGGGGGAGAAAAACCAAAAACAAATAGTTGAAGTCAAATATTTTGGTGGGTAGGTCTCTAAAAAAAGTTTTTTGGAAAAAAAAGTAAGCGGGACCTTGTGAATTTAAATGTAACACCATGCAACATTCAAGACATTCAAGGTTTAATCAAATAAGTTTAGAAGAAATTAAGTTAAAAAGAAAGGTGAAACCTTTTTATCAACACTCACAGATACAAATCTATGCTGTTGGCCAGCTGAAGAAACTTCGCCAGCTAGCCCTCCTGCGATTGGTTGAATTCTTTGGGGTCTTTGAAGAGCACCTGTTCTCAGCCAATGAGATTGATTGTATCTTCGAGGCAGCGGTGTGGCCCCAGATTGGCAGCCTGGCCAATGAGTGTCTAGCCACTCCAACGCCCCTGTTGAAACTCATTCTTGCGTGGAGTAAAAACCCAAGGTAGACACTTGTGTCCTGGAGCAGGATGCCCCACCCTTTTTTTTGCTAAGCAAATAATTTTGCTAAGCAGTATTTTCTGCTGAACAGCTTTACGTCATTGGACCTAGATGGTTAAGTCATCGGTGGTTGAGGGTGGGTTCAAATCCTGGTTGTGACACTTGTGTCTTAGAGCAAGATTCTAAATTGTTTCTATTTACCCAGGGGTATAAACGGGTACCTGCAAGGCTAGAGGTTGATACTGTGTATAAAAAAGTCACTGGACCGCTACTGCAGCTCAGGGCTGTAATCTCCCAGGGATATGACAAAGATTAAAGGAATGTTGTTGGCCCAATGACCAGTTTACTAATGTAAAGCGCATTTTATACATTGTTATATAATGTGCTTTATAAGATTTAGTTGTTATTATTATTATTTTATAATTAATACAATATAAAGCACATCCTACCTCCGGGGTTAGCATGACTTCATCATCACAATTCTTGGCATTTTTTCTATTCGCTCAACAGATTTCATCCCCTCTTTGCCAAGCATCACCCCTCCGACCAAAGTTGCACGGTCCTCCCCAGCGTTACCGCCCTCCTGTCCGCCCCGACGGTCTCGGACACGGTCGTTGCCATGGTGATGGAGATCGTGCAGAGCCTTCTCATGGAGGACGATCCCGAGATGGAAGATGACGGGGAGAGGTCACTGGAGGTCAATGACCTACTGGAGGTCAAATTGGAGAGTAAACAGTTCACAGGTGAAATAAAGTCATTATTCCTTGCTGTTTGAAATAGTATATTATGTTTGGGAAAAAAACACTGTTAATAAATGTGGTCCTTGGTTTTAGAAATTATGATTATGAATTGCACAATCAAGAAATTGTGATCCAGTAACTAGTCGACAATACTTATTCTAGTCATTTTGAAATCAGTGGTCAGCTTGGTAGGATACAAGCCTACAACCTTGTGATTGCAAGTCCCGCGGTCAACCACTGGGCCATGGTGACACTTACCAAGTTCTCCTTATTTCCAGACAACTAAATCCAAGATTTTTCATTATATTCAGAACCTCCGAGTCTGGGAACCAGGCTTCTCCTCCCCCACGTACCAGCCGTCCTTACATACCTCAGCTCATCTGTTGGGAAAAGCACCCAGAGGAAGGGAGAGCGGAGCAGTCTACCGATGAAGGATCTTAACATCATCTCAAAGTAGGAACTCCGTTTCACATCCCCCAAATAAATCAAAAAGCAATATCTCAGTTTCAGCCTGATTTTGATGGATCCAGAAAAAATGTCTGGATACAAACTCCTTGACCTTTAATCTTAGAAATTGGACCCACAGTCATAAAAGTGTCGAGCGCATATAGATTGCTAAGCACATTTTACTGTTAGTTCTTTGTGTAGTTGTGTCACCCTACAAAACCTGACCAGTTGAATGGCTTTGAAGGGTCGGTGACCATCAAGTATAAACATGACTCGGCAAATTTAAGTTGTTTACCTGTTTGTCTCGTTTCCATGTTTGTAGTTTTTTTTTTTCGAGGCTGTCTTCTACCACCCTTGGCTTAATCTGACAGCATTATACTCTCTTTATTGTGGTCTACATAAACTAAGTCTTTCCCCCTTCATTTTTGTGCTTATTATTTTGCTTTTCTATGGCATATTTTGTATACATGTTATATTTTGAAAAGAGTAGTATGGAATCAATGTTGACTTGAATTGATTTGAATTGAATACATCAATAGTTTATTAATACAGATTATTTTGAATTGTCGTAGGATAAGCTTGTATGTCAGTGACCCCGAGCAGAGTGCAATGCTGGTCGGCCTTCTACTTCCAATCTTACAAAGGACAAACGAAAGGCATGAGGTAAAGTTTGCCGTGTTTTGGTTTCTCTGAAATTGCTCACATTATTCTCACAAAAAATAAAACGTTTAAGGTGATCCAGTACTGAAACAAACCATGAAGGAAACTGACTTTTTAACTTTTTATTAAGTTTGTGTTAAACAAAGATAAGTACTTACAAGAGCAGGATTTGAACCAGCAACATCTGGTTCAACATGCTCTATCAACTTTGCTATGTATAACATTGTACAATTTTTATTTTTTAATTTTTTAATCAGACCACTGAGTTGGATATCCTTCACACGGTCAAGAATGTGATCAAACAGTGTCTTACTCCTGCAGACTTCTTAGGGTAAGTTTTGAAGACAAAAAAGAGTGTTCCTTTTCCTCTGTCACACCTCTGACACCTCCCTTTTCTCAGACTATGTATATTCCAATTACGTATTATTCTTCCTGTGTGGACATAACCGCTGTTGATATAAGGCGATATCTTAAAAAAGCTACCACCTTTTTAAATGCAATTTTTTCTGAATAGTCTTATTGTATATACTTACATTTATATAGGATTAAAACAATTGAATGGTTAAACAAACTAAGGTATATTATTATTTATATGTTAACTCCTTTTTTATTTTAAATAGCCTACTCTCCCGACTATTTTACCGTCTGACGTTCCGGCAGTCCAGAGCAGCTCTTTGTGACGTCTTCACCGCGATGTCCGATACGGACCCCACCATGGCCGACATTGCCCGTCTCATGAGGCAGCTCAACTCCTGGGATCGGAAACACGTGGACGAACGCGACTACTCGTACCGACTGGCTGGATTCAGATTGGCCAATGAGAGACTCGCATCCATGGAAACCATCGACGTGGTGTTCCTTACGCCTGTGATGTACAACTGTCTCTATATGATCATGAAGGTAAGGCCTAAGATAAACTAATAATTATTAATATTTCGGGACGCTATCATCCTTAACTGAATTGCGAAGGATGCGGCTGTAACGTGTTTCGGAAATTGTTAGTGTCTGCTCATGAATGCTGCGTTCAGAGATGCAGTTGTTACCCGCTGCCAGCCACCTTACTAAATGTGTATGGATTTGACGTTCCTTTAAAAATAACGTTCTTGATAATTTTGTCTTCACTCACTACACTCATCTTGAGACCCTCATGCTGGTCATTGGGGTACCATGATGGATGCCTCTGCTGTTAAGAATTGCCAGAGCTCTCTGTCCTCTGTCAT
Organism: Asterias rubens; assembly: GCF_902459465.1. NCBI lineage: Eukaryota > Metazoa > Echinodermata > Asteroidea > Forcipulatida > Asteriidae > Asterias > Asterias rubens. The sequence goes on along the minus strand of NC_047067.1, from coordinate 21,784,671 downwards.
GCGTAAGAGAGCATCAATGTTTTGGCCTGTCCAGTCTCGGATGTTGTCAGACCAGGATTTCCTTTGCTAGCCTCTCTGTCGCTTGTCCTCAACTGTTCCTTGGAGAATGGTTATCGACAGGAAGTTGTGACGGGAAACATGACCATTGCCTATATTAGTCAGTAATTCATTAACATCAGAACCAATCTTTGACTTTACTTTTATTTCAATCCGCCTTAGATTGACGACATGTCGATGCGAGATAACTCCTCCTACTTCCTGAAGGCTCTGGTGACGAAGCTAGCAACCGAGGAACCTGATAGAGAGCATTCAAACTTTGACAATATCATCACTCACAGACTCGCCCCAGCCATAAGAGAATCGCTGAGATTAAAATCAGAGGTGAGAACCGTTTCCTGGAAAATGTTATCCAAAGATGGAGATACTAGGCGTTGAGGTCTTTGATGTCCTACTTACTTGCTCATTAGCAGTATCAGTGTGTTTCTATTTAATCTTCAAAAATATCTGTGACAGTTCATCCATCCTAATCAGTTTAGAGGACATCATGTGGCCATGTTTAAAAAGTTTTGTATAATCACTGTATAATTTCTGTATAATCATCACAAAACGCCTTGATATTGCTATCATTGTTTATTCTTTTGTCAATAAAACGTCAACAGAAAAATAAAAATTAGTTTTGTGTGAAGAAATTTAAAACTTATGATTTCATGATACATTGGGAAATTTCATGTTAGGTAATGACCTTTACTTTGACCTCTTTTGTGTTAGGGGGTAGTTTAAACCTCGCGATCGTTTGTGACTGCTAGTTAGAATTTTGGCACAAGCCGCTTGTGGCCGCTATGGTGCCTCTAAGGGGTTTTTCGTAAAAAAATCAAGAACAAGGCCTCACCGAGTTTTAACCTCTTCCCCAAGCTTTATTTTTATAATTATTAATTGTTGCTTTTAATCAATCATAGAATTCCAGGCACGAGATGATAGGACTTCTGTCGGACATTGTCAAACTATTCCCGAATCATCCGCAGTTCCAGTGCATGGGAATCCTACACGATGAGGACATCGAGAAAGACTTCTTTGAGAATATCAGACATATACAGGTAAGCCATGGCCGACGCAAACCAACCAATAAAAAGCTGTCTTTCAGAACGGCTGACCAATCAGATTGAGTGGTAGATTACGTTGTTTGTTGTCACTGACAATTTTGAGGTTTGAGATTGTAATAGTTTGTAGAAACTTTCAATACCACTTCTCAACTTGCCCTGTAGGTTACTTAAAACTGTGTGACATCTTTGTTTAATATCCTCATACTTTCTTTCTTTTCAGATGTGAGTAATACATTTTTAAAATGTGTTAATTTATTTTTGAGTGAATGAATATTTGTCAGTTCTTGAAATACCAGTAAAGGTTTTAAGGTAGTGAGCCAATGTAAAATCTCTTCATGCTGAACTCTTACGCGTAATTTGTTTCTCTTTACAGCACCATCGCCGCATGAGGGCATTGCGCCTTCTAGCACTTCACGCCAAACAAGGCGATTTCACACACAGCGCCCTCTATCAGTTTCTCTTGCCAATGGCAACGGCGATCATCTTTGATCCAGTGATCTCGGCCAAGAATCCCAACTTGGTGATTGAGGCGATCGGCGCAGTGGGAGCCGTCGCTAGCCAGTTGCCTTGGCGATGGTATTACCTGTTGCTACAGCAGTATTTACGGCTGGTCACAAAAAGCATCGACCAACAGAAGACAGCCGTCAGGTAATGTCATTCCTAAGTTTTATAACCGCCACGGCATTGTATTTCATTTAGTCTTTGATACTCCCAATTGATTGTGCTCTATCTTATTAAAAATATGAATATGACAATAAAAATAATAATAATAAAGACTTGTAGCGCACACATATCCACCCTGCTGGGTGTTCAAGGCGTATCAAACCAAAACTGTCGTAGTTTTTTATATAGTGCTTTATCTACGGGCGTCTCAAAGCGCTTATCATCGTTTGATTCTGGACAGTTTTTTTAATTTTGTAAAATACGAGACCCATTTTAAGTAACACTTTGTAAGTGTTATCAAGGTACCGCGACAAACTCAGCAGCCACTGCCAAAAACGTCTGGGCAAACCTCCTCTCTTAGTGATATGTTTTAGTGGGTTATTTTACCTGTATCACACGACGCACAGACTTACAGCTTTTCATCCATTCAAAGGACGAATGTCTTGAAAAGTGTCTTGCTTAAAAACACAAATAAGTGTCAAGACCAGGATTCGAACCCACACTCTGCTGAACAGAAACACCAGAGCTTGAGTCTAGTGAGCTTGACTGCTTGGCCATGACACATCTGCGTTTTATCTTCCAATGCTGTTTCTGTTATTTTCCGACCCAGTGATGATTTGAAATAAACAATTTGGGTTTTTTTTCCAGGTTGGTTGTCGCAGTCTTGGACTCGTTTCATTTTGATCTGTCACTCTCCGAAGGTGTTGAAAATGTACAAGTTGGAAAAACATCCACCAAGAATGAGCCACCTCCGTCAGAAAATTCAGCAGAAGGTATAACTAATTTCATTAAGCCAAGAACTCTTTAAAAAAAACAAATCACTTTACTAACAAAGAACTAACTCAATGGAGAGAAGACGAGGAAGGAAGGTTCAGTTTTAGTCGTGGGAGGAAAACCCCAGAGGACTATTCAAGGCATCAGCTGATTTCAAGTTTTTTTTTAAACACAGTACAAATTCTTGCACTGCCGGAAAAAGGTTTTTATCTATTTATTTATTCATGTTTTTGTTTTTTTTAAACTGCAGAGTTGAGAACCACCCTTTTCAGAACCACCCTAACCCATTTAGAGATAGTCAGTACATGGTGTTACGGCAAACATTTACAATATCGTATTTCCACCATGCAAAGTTTCAAATCCTACTTAAACTGCAGTTGCATGTCTGTAGTTAAGGATTTGAGGAAAGTGTCTTCTCTCTAGTGAAGGCGGTCGGCTAAGATTCCTTGGCTGCAGTTTGCCATTGATAATCAATTCAATCTTTTTGTTACACGTTTCAGATAAAACCGGAAAAGAAAATAAGAAGTCTGAAGTAGCGAAAACTTCCTCTGATAGCGATGATGAAAACAACGATGAAGATGACGAGAAAGAGGTTGAAGAAGGTGATATCAATGAAGATGATGAGAAGGATACCGAGAAGGAGGTTGACAAGCAAAGAGGCCAAGTTACCATGGCAACCAAGATACATCGTATCATCGTGGCTAGCATCCTGCCCAAACTGCACAAGACTCTTACAAAGAAGGTACTGACAGTAATTTTTTTTTTTTTGGGGGGGGGATTTGTCTTTTGTTGTAACTCGGTCTTAAACAGAGGCTATATTTATTACATCATTGGTCTTTGAAAGAGTAATAAATTTCTTTTAAGTCTCAAGGTTTTCACCATAACATTGAACCAATCATTAAAGTAGGAAATCGTGTTTTATCTGAAACAAGCAAATGTTTCAGGCATCAAATGTTATAAACTTGAAAATTGTTTGATCCCTTAAAAAGAAATCATTCCCTAGATGAAAATTATTTCTCAAGATGTTAAACATTAACAACAGCTGCAGTGCTTCTTACAAAGTAAGTTGTTAGCGTAATAACTAAAGGTATTCCATCCCCCCTTTAACAGAAAACGATTCTTTGACTCCTTTAGGCTAAGAGCGACGAGCATCACAAGAAAGCTCGCTTTGCCGTCGCAGAGGATGATGAGATTCTACGAGTCCCGATCGCCCTGGCCATGGTCAAGCTCCTACAGGCCCTGCCCAAGAAGACCCTCCACCAGAACCTCCCCAACGTCTTGATCAAGGTGTGTCAGATGCTGAAGAGTAGAGCCAAGGATGTCCGAGACGTCAGCCGGGACACGTTGGTGAAGATTCTGGCGTCTCTCGGCGTCGGGTACTTCTCTTTCATCCTGAAGGAACTCAGACATGCCTTAACAAGAGGCTATCAGGTAAAAAGGAAGGGGGTTCTCTCTAAGGAAACTTATCTCTGAAAATAGCATTTACCCTCTAACATAAAAGTTTTTGATAATCCCGGAGCAGATGCAAAGTTTTCAAAACGTACCTAATTTCTGTCTGTTTTAATCGCAGCTTCACGTGTTGAGTTTCACCCTCCATGCACTCCTCTATAGCTCCATGCCGACTCTACAGCCAGGGAACCTGGATGCTAGCATCAGCTCAATGGTGGAGGTAATTACCAGGAGTAATAGTAGACACTTGCACAAGAGAAGCGTCCCCAGAACTCCCTGGCCGGAGATTTCCGAACCAGCGCTCTTCTATCTTTGATGTTTCTTATATTTCCCCTATCTGCCCCTGTATTTTAATCAACTGCTAAATGCTATCATGAGCTAAGGACTTTCTACTTTGTTTTTTAAGAATAATTTGGCCAAACAAAATTTTTCTATTTCTTTGTTTCTTTTCTTGTTGTCATTGTATTTTGTTTTGAAATATTTATGAAAATATTGTTGTTTACACCTAAATTATGCGTTAAAGAGGGTCCGCTACAAATTATGATGCATTTTCTTATAGGTTTTCAACAAAGAACTTTTTGGGGTGGTTGCCGAGGAAAAGGAAGTAGTGGGCATTGTGGGTAAGCTGGAGGAGGCCCGCAGCATCAAGGGTTACGACTGCTATGAGATGGTAGCTAAGGTCATAGGTCAGGGTTCATTGACCCGACTTATTCTCCCACTGAAAGAGGTCAGTATATTTGATGTCAATTTCATTAAGCTGTGAAGCAGAAATTGCTGCTTAGCAACTTTTATTGCTAAGCGGAAACTGGCGGGGGACCAGTCACAAATGTTATATGTTACTTTGTATTTTGACTGGTAACCTGTTTCTGCTGAGCAAGATTTGTCTTTACGGTGGACATCCTTATGAAATTATTTTCAAAGTTCATCTTTAATTGACCTGATTAAGACACACGAAAATATCTGTAATGTTATTAATGTAGGAAAGATGTTGCTTTCACTCAAACAAAGTTATTTGAAATGTTGTAAATTTGTATTATGTAATGTATCAATAGAAATTTATGAGTGCACTTTCTCATGTAATTTTGTTCCTTCTGATTGTATGGTCTGGAGGCGCCTTATCCATAGTTTGATATATTTGTGATTTGTCTGCTTTCTATGTAGATTCTAGAAACCTCTCACAGCCACAAGGTTGTCCGTAAGGCCAGCGAGGTTCTGAAATACGTAACCATGGGACTGATCAATAATCCAGGGATTACGGTGGACTCCATGTTAATCTTTATCCATGGACTGGCTACCGAGACCATCCCATTAATGACACCCCTGGAAAGGTCAAAGGGCAAAGTGAAGCCTCCACCAGACCCTAGAGCCGCCCCTGAGAGTACGTACCTCTTACTCCCTGCCCCAAAGAAGGGCGGAACGACCCCACAGGTCAGCATCAAGACCAACATGTACCTCATCGTTGAGTTTGGACTTCAGGTGAGGGCAACACTTTTTTTTTTTAAAGTAAACTTTACCAAACGTGAAAAAGACATTTTAGAACTCATTCACATAAAGCTGAATTGTCTCAGATTTTGTCCTTGTCTCAGTCTCAGATCTTTGAGTCTCAGACTTCAAGGAAATACAAATGCTTAAGCACAAAAAGCAGCTAAGCACAACAAAATAATGCTTACCACAATAAGGTTACAAGTCAAACCACCATGTCGTGTGTACGATTTGTGTCCAGTATATCCTGTTTGGCAATATTTTCTGCCAACAGTCATTTAATGTAAATTTTGGCTGCTAACCTGTTGCTGTAAGGCAATAATTTCCTGTGCTTGGCAGTGGGCTCTGTTGTCAACTTTAGAAACGTTTACCTAAGCATGACCTTTGACCTCAATTGTTGTCTTTGCTAATAGTTGCTGCACATGAACTTGAAGAGATCCAAGTTGTCGCCTTCCAACCAACAACACCTTCAGATGTTGGATCCGTTTGTTGGAATTCTCCTACAGTCACTCACATCCAAGTACACAAAGGTAAAGACACACGGTGCCCTAGAATATTGCTACTAAGGGATCAGAAACTTCAGACTGTACCTGAATTTAGACACTGTAAAAGATCAGCTTGAACAAACATGGCAACAAGTGATCTTTGTTCAAATTAATTTTACATGTATTCAATCGATAAGGAAATGGAGCACACACTCTCTACCCACTCCCAGTAAGTTTCAGTTTAGTTTTCACCTCCAGCTCCAGCCTACACGCTTCACTGAGCTAAGCCCAGCTTATCCTGTGCATCGGCCAGTCTTCATGCACCATCGAGCTAGGCCCAACTCCCAGTTAATCTACAAGGCAGTATTTAGTAACAGATTCCAGCATTCTCCTGAAAACGATCAGAGCAAGCTGATTGAACCGTTGAGTTGTCAACCATTGATTCTTTTCAAAACCACCACTACTTAAAAGAGATGTACACATGGTGCTACCACAAAACCTCACCAAATAAATAGTTAAAAACCTGCTTATTTATTTTGTCACTATCTTTCTGTTATCAGGTGACGGTTGTCGCTCTCCGCTGCGTCAAATGGCTGCTGCGCTATCCTCTGCCCTCTATCGATAAAAGCGCAGTCAAACTAACAAAGACGCTTTTTAAAATCCTCAACGAGTACGCCACTGCAGGAGCAGCCAAGGGTGCCAACTTTGACATTGTTGTGTGCTGCTTCAAGGTAAATTCACCAAATTGTCATCTAGTGTTTCATATGAATCCACGCTGTCTCAGTTAAACTATCAAGAACCAGTGGGGGAAAAACCTTGTATATTTTCTATATTTTAGACATCCGGTTTTTTACTCTTTTAGTTCAAAACAAATTTTACAGTCGTTTCTCAAAAACTACATCATTTTAAAGCATTTATATAACGAGGGAAGTTTTCCCAGCCTGGCCATCTTTTACATATCTAACTTATATACAAATCTGTGGACATTTATATTTTCAATGTTGTGTGCAGGACACCAAAAATTGTACATGTGACCCTGTAGTTTGGCTGGTAACCTTATTCTGGTAAGCACAACTATTTTGTGCTAAGCTACTTGGTTAAAAGAGAAGTTCCATACAGTACCATTTGCAATTGTTATTTACACTAGTTGTGATGTTGTTGTTTGTTGTTTGTTGTTTTCTCGGTAGGCTGTAACCGTGCTAGTCCGTGACGTTAAGCAGCATACCATTGATGAGAAGCAGCTACAGGTATTACTGACCTACGCTGAGGAGGACATGCATGATCACACCAGGCAAGCCACTGCATTCGGCTTACTCAAGGTAAGCAGGAAAACAGGCAGCCCACTACACCAACTGGGCCAAATAATATAGAGCTGCTTATGCAAAGAATACTGCTTAGCAAATTTGTTGGCTAAGCAAAAAATGGATGGGGCACCAGTCACAACAATGTTAATGTTATGGACTTTTGGCTGGTAACCAGTTTCTGCAAATTAATATTTTTTCTGTGCTCAGCAAGTTTTTGTGCTTACAGGCTTTATGCTGGGCCAAATTTTACAGAGCTGCTCAAACAGAAAGCATTGCTTAACAATTTTCTTCTAAGCAGAAATGAATGGAATACCTGTCACAAATGGTACACCTGCCTGGTAACATAATTTGCTTTTGTGCTTAGCTACTTTTTTGTGCTCAAGCAGCTCTAAAAAATTAAGTCCAGGGCTTAACTTCATAGAGCTGCTGATGCAAGTAGCAATTTTCTGCTAAACAAAAAGGAGCAGTAGAAAATTAATGTGAAACTAAGATCTCCCTCTGATGAATCTGGTAGGGATGTGAACCAGGCCACAAGTAATTAACAATCGTTAATTAATTTATTTGTGTGTTTGTTTACCAGGCTATTATGTCCAGGAAGTTGATTGTTCCAGAGATGCACGACGTCATGAAGAAGGTCGCTCAGCTGTCCATCACATCAGGGAGTTCATCCGTCAGGCTCCAGTGCAGACAGGTTAGTAGGGCAATCAAGACATCCTTTACACTCCGAGCAGAAAGACTTTCTGTTTGTGTCCTCAGAATTACGTCTGCCACTTTGAGTCTTTCCTAATCTACTTCGCTGCAGTAGATAAACAGCAGGGCCCAATTTCATGGCTCTTCTTACCGCCGATTTCTGCGCTTACGATCACCCTTACTGTTCAAGCGCCGAACTCATCCTTATGGACTGTGAGAGGAATAACCTTGTATCAGCCCCAGGAGTAGGTGGCAACGTTCCCCTGGTGACAGTCAAGTGTATACCTCGCCGTGAAGTGGCTGTTCGTGGCCTTGTGATATAAGGTGTTCTCTCATTAAAAAAAAAAAATAGAAAAATCATATTACCGTTTGCCTCCTACTTTTTACAGGTTATTATGAGCTTTCTCCTTGACTATCCACTGGGTAAAAAAGTCAGAGGTCACATTGAGTTCTTTGTCAGCCAGCTGAATTTTGAGCTCCAGACGGGTCGTGAGTCGACCCTCGAGATGTTGGCAACGATCTTCTCAAGTTTCCCGCAGGTGAGAACACTTTCCTTGGTTCCCCTTACATTTACTTGGATATTTTATTTCATTTTATTTTTGCTGTCAGAGTCCAATAACAATGTATTAACACAGCGATGTACTTACTTTTTGTTCTCTCTTTTTTCCCCCCACCTTTTTTTAAAGAAAACCTTGGAGCAATACGCCGGGATGTTTTTCATTCCCATGGCGACAAGGCTCATCAATGATGAATCTGCTAAGTGCCGTAAGCTGACTGCTCTGGCCATCAAGTCTTTACTTCAGAAGGTAAACTGAAGCATTCAGTGTCTCATAGTTCACATAGTTCATTGGTTATTTATAATAATAATAATTTATTAATAATTTATTGAACTTATATTGCGCTCACTCCTGGACCAGCCTGTTTGAGGGCCATATCAATAAAATGGCATAAGAAAATAACATGGAAACAGCTTTACACTCAAAATCTTACATGAAAACCAGAATGTTGTGTCTGAGCAGTTCAAGTTCTGGTGCTGTCGGAGTGTGGGTTCCGGTCCCGGTCTTGATACTTAGAGCAAGACACTTAACCATTATTGCTCCTCCTTCCCCAGATACGAATCGACAAGAGAGATGAGCTGTTCGCCATGACAACGCACTGGCTTCAAGACAAGAAACCATCCCATCAACGTCTAGCATCCCAACTGTGTGGGATCTTCGTCGAGGCAGAGGAGGAAGGGTTCCAGCGTCGGTTGGACACTGTGCTACCGCAGATTGTTGAGCTTATCCGACCGGAGACTTCGAAAAAGGTAAAACTAAAGTAGTCGATGATAAGAGTGCAGATAAGATTAAAAATTAACTGTTACTGGTAACACAACCATTTGTAAACTCTTGTTCGGGACAAGTGTTGGCTCTGAAAAGAGCTGGGCCAAATTTCATAGACCTGCTTAAGCAAGCAAACAATGCTTAAAAATTTTTTTGCTTAGCAAAAAAGAACATAATACCAGCCATGTGTTGTATATGTGACATGGTATTTTGGCTGGTAAGCTTGTTCTAGTAAGCATAGTTATTTGTGCTTAGCTACTTTTTGTGCTCAAGCAGCTCTATGAAAGTGGGCCCTGGTGTGGTCTTGGCATTTAGAATATTCAAAATGTTTGTATAATGATTTTGTTAGATTTTTACCCACCTACTGTTTAACCATTCAAATTTATTTACCCTTGTTTTGTATGATAAACAAACGACACCATTGATGTTATATTGATTATTTTTTAATTGCTTCATTATATATGACTCATTGTTGTTCTGACCAGCTGGAGAGGAGGACCTTTGTTTTCTTTCTTAAGGCAATCCTTTGGGCTCCAGCTGGTTCTCTTTCAAGTGTTTTCCTTCCCCCCTAACTTTTGAAGTATTGTATTTGTGCGTTTTTCTTGCAAATATTTGTGTGCACCTTTTTAAAAACCAGCTTGAAAGGAGAGCTTGTTGACAGGATCTTTATTTGTTTCTGGCATTCCTTCAGGCTCCAGCTGGTTCTCTTTCCTTCCTCTGTATTTTAATTACTCTTGGCGTGTATTTCAATTTATTTACCAATGTGCATTATTGTACTTTTTATCGGTTTACTCTAATTATTTCTGATTCTACAATCGTATAACTATTTTTAAACACCTTGTATAAATTAATTTCTCTAACGTCTTTCTTTTTCTCTGCATTTAATTTTTTTTATTGTAATGTGCAGTAGAGTAAATATATAGGTGATAAGTTATTATTATTAATATTAGTCAAAAGAGTAGGAAGGTTTATTTCTTTGGAATAGTCTTCCTTTGCATATTCGCCAGGCCTAGTTCTTTACACTGTTTTAAATCTCTGTTAAAAACTCATTTGTTTGAAGCTGCTTATTTGTAATCTGCTTATTTGTAATTGTATCTTTCACTCATTGTATATTTGATTATTCTCTTTATAATGCACTTTAATAGAGGTTTTGCATTAGGCACTTAACAAATGTCTTTATTATTATTATTATTATTATTATTATTATTATTATTGTTTATAGTAAATGATGTGATTTCATTTTTTGTTTCTTAAGGAGTCGCCCGAGGAGATTGAGGATGAGGTATCGATGGAGGAGAGACACAGCGATCACATGTTGTTCAATCTACTCTCGGCACTCGCTAAGATGTTCAAGTGTTGCTCGCTCATCGGCAGCAGAGTTCACACCCAAACCATGAACGCAATCTGGGGTAAGTTCCCAGATTGATCAACTGGGCCAAATTCATGGCCATGATTACCGTAAGCAAAGGATCTGCGCTTACGGAAGCAGGGAATTCCGTGCTTATGTCAAGCGTATTTCACGGGTTAAGTTTGGCTTGTGTGCGTGCGTACTCCACGTTACTAGGTATCTTCGCTAAAACGGCTAGCGCAAGGCTTAGCTTAGGCTTTTCTTGTTAGTTTTTGTTATTGTGCATGTATACGTTATGGTTTGTATTAAGCGTCATGAGCACTTTGATGGATTTGTGCGCTTTATAAGTTTTCATTAGTATTAATATTATTATTTAATGAAGTAATTGTCAAGATTAACAAATCATAAACTTGTGGTCCTGATTAATTTTGTTATAATTTTTGTCCCCCTATTAAGAATCTATCCAGACTCATCTCCTTCATCCCCACACCTGGGTGCGTCTTGTTTCGGCCCAACTCTTTGGCGAACTGTTTGCCTCCAAACAACCAGACAGCTTGGCCAAAGCCTTGCTAAAGAAGTCTTGTACCCAGACTGATCCTAATGAGAAGAGGGTCGGAGCCAACCCGAAGAGAAAGCGGAAGGCTGTGGAGGTTGGGGAAGAGGAGAGGGGCGGGGGCGGAGTCAGAGAAGAGGGGCAGGAGTACCCGTTCAACCACGGACCGGACGTCATACGGGATTTAGTCTGTATCTTCTGCTCCCAACTGCAATCTCATTTTATTGACAAGAAACTCAGTGATCAGGTCAGGAATATTTTGTATATTTTGATCAATAAAGTTTGTTGGGGGGCTATAATTGGTGATTGTGTACTTTGTCTTTAAAGGCAAAGTTCACCCTTTGGTTTTTGGAGTCGTTTGATTGTTGTAACTCTATATAAATGTGGGTATACATGTATACAATAAAGCTAAAATGTAAAAATTTCACTTCAAAGGGTGGTCCCGTTTTTGAGATATTGCCAAAAATCCGGCGTGAATATATCTACGCAGGAAGAATAATCCCTAACAGGAAACCACAATCTGAGAAGCGTTCCTCAGATTCTAATTTGGGGCCATAACAAATTATATCTTTTTACAAAACCACATGACTTTGAAGTGAAATGTTTCTAAAAATTTCTCTATTCTATCGAAAGCATTAATGTAGGCTGCTAACCAAAAGGTTTTATTGCCATTCATTTTAAGCATGATTGCCAAACGTACCTTCCCTTTAATAGTGTTTTGGTCTCTTTGCTTAAAGGTTGTAAGAAATCTGGTCTTTGTCGGGAAGGTCGTTCGTCACTTAAACCCAGATGAAGGTCTTATACCGGATACTGGAGATGAAAATCTTGACGACGATGAAGAAGAGGTCACTGATGACCTCCCTCAAACACAAGAGGGCAGCACCACCAACAAGAGAACGCTTGAGACGACGCATTTTGTGTCTAATCTGAGTTGGATGATTAGGAAGATGTGTCGGATCGCGTCGTCGGAGGCCGCCAAGAGTCCCAAGAAGACATTGAAGAGGAATTGCGTCATCAAGTGGCTGGCGGCAATCTCAGTGGATGTTGGAGGAGAGAGGTTGAAGCCTCATCTTAAACAGATCTTAAAACCAATGTGCCGAGAGATTAGTGACACAAAGTCGCACGAAGGTATTTGGTTGCTTGTTTGTTTGTTTAGATGAGCTTCCCTTCAAGGGAACTCTGCGAATTCACACAAGGGGATATAAACCTTTCCCCTTTTTTACACTCTTAAAAACTGGTTTTATTCTCGCATATTTCATGCATTAATATTTTTAACCTTTGATATACATGTACATGTTTCTATTTATAGTTCATTTTCTTATCTTAAAAAAAACCCCATAAATCGTTAATTATATTTTATTCCTCTACTTGTTTACAACCGGATGTGGGGAGGCAGGTCTTTGGACCACAGTAATTACTTTGCGTTAGTTTCTCCTAGCCCATCTGGAAGTATTTTTATTTTGTGTCGTCTTGTATCATTGAATTGGCAGAATAATTAATAATAATAGTTATAATAATGCCTTCTGTCGTTTGATCCCGTTAGATAACGATTTAAGAACACTATGCCAGGAGGCACTGGACCTGATCAAGAGCCTAGTGGGACTGGAAACCTTCTCTCACGCCTACGCAGACGTCCAACGAGACATCACAAAAGCCAGGATTGAGCGGAAACAGAAGAGAGCGTTACAGGTAAAAACGTCATTTCGTTTAAAAATAATGAATATCCATGAGTGCAATGGCGAGAATAGTTTTAAAAGATGAAATGTTCTAATCAATGAGGCAAAGCTGAGTTGAATAAAATGTTAAATCAATGCGCGTATTTTGCATATTCATTCAGGATACTTAAAAGAGGTTTGATATATTTCCTTTTTTTCGATTAATTTTCTGCAGGCTGTCGCAGACCCTGTCCAGGCAGCCAAGCGCAAAGAGAAAAAGCACCAGAACAAAAAAGAATCCAAGAAAAGACGAATCCAGCAGATGAGACCAACATATCAGTTGGGGAAGAGACCCAGGCTAGGCGAGGGTAAATAGAGAGCCAGGCTAATCGAGGGTACCTAGACTCATCAAGCAGTGTATCAATACAAAAAATGAATAAGGAAAGAGTCAGGCTAGGCGAGGGCATCTAGACTCATCAAGCAGTGTATCAATACAAGAAAGGCGATGGGAAAAGAGCCAGGTACCTAGAGACCCAGGCTAGGGTACCTAGACTCATCAAGCAGTATATCAATACAAGAATGGAAATATGAAGAGAGCCAGGCTAGGCGAGGGTACCTAGACTCATCAAGCAGTGTATCAATACAAAAATTGAAATAGGAAGAAAACCCAGCCATGTTGGTGCAAATATACACTTCTGACTGATCATCACAATTTGGCTAAGATTTGCTGAACATTATAATTTTTTACAAGCTACAAGGCCAAATATTACCCCTACTTTAATCTGACTTCTGACATCAATCAAGTTTGAAGTTGAATATTATATTTTTTGCTATCGGAGCTTACTCCAAATGGTCTGGAAATCTCCCATATTTTGCCACCAGTGCCACAGATTATACTACCACCTCCATGATACTACCATGTGAGGAATGAATTATTATTTCATTTTTTCAAGTTTTTCGTGCCACACAACAAAATAATTGTTTGGCTAATAATATGTATAGAATTTACAATTCTGTAATAGACTGTGCAAGTCCCCTGCAGATTCAAACATTTTTGGGACGAATTACGTCTCGCGTAGGTAGCTTTTAATACGAGGAGGAAACAAACTGATTTTGGGTTTACAAAGAAAAACTTTAATCATTTAAAATTTACCCCGTCAGTTTCCCTTGTGAATTATTATTTGATAAGGATACAAACTTTCGCATTTTAATGGGTCCCAATGGTTGAATACGTGCAGGACTTGTACAGTCTATTTGATGAAAATCGATGAGAGAATAAACATAACACTATAAACAAACAGAAAACCTTCTTTCTGAGATGATTCATTTTCCAATGAGTTTAATTTGTACAAAATCTATAAACACAAATACCAAAAATACACAAGTACATGTATATACATTTTCATGGAGTATAATTTGCCCGATGTTGTCGAGTTTGTAACTATAAATTGTGTGTTGTACAGTGCCTGGTATGAAAAAGCTTAAATGACATGAAAATGACTACCAGTGTACGAATAATAGACGTCCTCGATCGATGTAACTTTACAAAGCGCCAGCATGACAAGTATTTTATGGGTCGGCAGAGAATCTTTGCTTAGGCGAGTGCATACTCCACGTTACTAGGCACGGTTCGACGAAAGCAGAGCAACACAATTGGCCCTGAAAATTAAAATGGACTGGTCTATACACGAGAATTTTGTACAGGACCAGTTTACTCTTGTGCTGTGGTCGATGAGTGACTGAATCTTTGATGTAGACGCGTGACTATTGCAGTTCACGTGCTAGCTCAAATTCTCCCTGATGTATGTGACTATTGTAGTATTAGTGCTGGCTCATATTTAGCACAAATTCAAATTCCAATCACTGTTTGTAGCCCCATTGGTGTCCATACACCTCCCTGTTGTACGTGACTATTGTAGTCTAGTGCTAGCTCATATTCAGAGCAAGGTCAATCGCTGTTTAGAAGAATTAGAATTATGAACCATGGTTGTCTATACATGTCCGTCACTGTTGTAGTCTTAATGCTAGCTCATATTTAGCAGAAATTCAACTACTGTTTGTGACTATTGGAAGTGTTGGTGCTAGCTTACATTCATAGCAAGTTCAGTTGCTGTTTGTAACATCATGGTTGTCTATACATGTCCGTGAGTATTCTAATCTTAATGCTAGCTCGTATTTAGCGCAAGTTCAATGGTCGTTTGTAGCCCCATTGGTGTCCATACACCTCCCTGTTGTAGTCTAGTGCTAGCTCATATTCAGAGCAAGTTCAATCGCTGTTTGTAACACCATGGCTGTCTATACATGTCCGTCACTGTTGTAGTCTTAATGCTAGCTCATATTCAGAGCAAGTTCGATTGCCGTTTGTAGCCCCATTGGCGTCCAAACATGTCCCTGCTGAACATACACAACCGCTCTCTCTATGTAGATACTTAATGGACCAAGCATGTAAACATTCTTGCCTTCGTGTCTTCGGTTTGTCGGCACAAACAGGAGGTTATGCTCAACAGCCTGAAAGAAAGATTGAAAGAGATTTGTTCAACTTCTAGCATTGGTTACCGGTGTTAAGGAATGTAAAGGAATAGGTCTCGTACTTCAAAAACATAGCTCCATAATATCTTGCAAGAAAATACTGAATGTGCCTTGAGCGTCACTCAGTAATGGATATTGGCGCTTGATCACTTAAAGTGGTGGAATGTTTGTCTGACAGCTGCGAATTTTGAGCAAAAGGGACATCATTTGTGTGGAGTGCTTTTTAAACACAACTGCCATACTTGTCCAGTCACAAGTTTCCTGGCCAGGTGCTAAAATCACTAGGGTCTGGTTTTAATTTGGGACCTGAAGAAGCCCAAGTACTTACCTTCTTCTCAACAAGATCCCTGAAGTTGGTTGGCACGGTGATAACGGGAGCACCACCCATCTGTCTTGAAGGCTGTGCAAAAAATTAACAAAACGTCAAGCATAGCTGTCAATCATGCCATCATTGATTGTGCAGTAACCATAAATTTACTAATAACTAATTCTTATACAGGGCATTTAACACCGACGCATCGATGCGCTTTATATTGGGCCCTGGTCGATGGGCCAATAAAATTCCTTGGGAGTATACAGCCCTGAGCTGCCGTGGCGCTCCTGTGGCTGGTCGTCCAGCTCTATTTAGAAGTAGTTCCCAAAAATAAATCCCAGTAATGGCGGGTTCATATCCCACTTGAGCAGAAAGCAACGACTTACCGATCCTTCGGCCTCCCATCTGCTGCCGCCACCTGACACTTCTCGCTGTTTGCGTAAGTTGTTGACGTACGCCATGCTGTCCTCGCTGCCAGAGTACGAGTCCGAGACTGCTTGATTCATCACGTCCAGCGCATCCTTCAAGTACGCTGCATCCACACAAAATTACAAATGATTTGATAAATTGGCAGGGAACCATCCATCTAAACATACATTGCATGAAATTTTAGCTGGTAATCTGAAACTGCCAAGTAAGTTTTTTTTTAGAACAGTGGTTTTAGGACACTGCTAAAATAAAGGATTTGAATTGTCTCTAGCTACCGGAAAATCTCGGTGGTATAGTTAGTAAGAAATTTGCTCGTGAATGTCAAAGGTCGTGGTTTCGAATCTCATCCTAGTAAAATGCCTGTGCTTACACACATCAGTGTATGGGTAAAACTAAAATTAATCTTTATTTCGATTCAAATTTAACATCTATTAAATGGTTTGGTGTTTGGCCGCAGTACAAAATAAGCTCTTGCGAAGTCGGTGGTTTCACTATTTTCTGATAGTTAGGAACAATATCTGACCTTTGACTGCTGCCTCGTCTCGGATCCGCTCCGGTATCAGTCCCTTCCAGCCTAGATACCACTTGGTGACCTCCTCGTAGTTGGGATTATTCCCAAGCCAGGAACACAAGACTTGTAGCCACTTGGGAAGGAAGTGTTTCTCAAAGAGACTCGCTAAAGTTGGGGTGGGCAGGAGCTCCTCCCAATCTACCACCCACTGGTACGGTTCTGAAATCATCAACAAAATTATATTGCTAAGTCAAATATTTGTGGTCAAATCAAATTAAGAGGATGATCCAGGGTACCCTGCGCATTTCTGCTTAGCAGAAAATTGTTGGGGTAATATTTTCTGCTTAAGCAGCTCCATAAAATATGGCCCTGAAGATGACCAGAGCAGGCTTGTCGAAATGTTCAGACCAATTGTATAAACCTGCGAACAGGCACTGTGAGTGAATATTATTTGTTTGTTTGTTTGTTTGTTTGTTTGTTTAGATGATCTTACCATCATGGGTTCTCTGCAAAATCCCGCGAGGGAATATAAATGCCAAGATAGCAACAGCCAATCTCTCATTCTCATTCAAGCATTGGTTTAATGTCTATGATTATGAAGTGCACAAATCAAGAAACTGTGATTCAGTAACTAAGGCTTATTCTAACCATTGTGAAATCAGCGGTTAGCTTGACAGGATTGGAACCCATATTCTTGTGATTGCAACTCATGCAGTCTAACCACGGTGACCATACTCACCAAGATGCTGCTGGTATGGGTTGATGACAAACTCTTGGAGACAGACGACTAGTTTAGGAATGATGTTCCTGATCAAGAAGGCGTCTAACGTTCCTCGAGAGAAGACACGCCGCCACGGCATGAGGATCGTCTTTGCCGAGCTATCGCTGGGATGCCAATTACTCAGAGCTCTTGCCAGTTTCTGTCGGATCGGGATGTACAGAGGCTCAAGTTTGTCACCTGTGAAAAAAGAAAATTAATGAGGGGAGGTGAAATACATACCTATCCTATAAACTGCTTAGTAATAGTAATAATAACTATTTTAATAATAATTTGGGAGGCTAATCATCCTTGCTTGCAGTTGAGAGGCTGAAAATGAAGGACACAGCCACAACGCGTGCGAGAAGCAGGCATGCAAGGGCGCCTTTGAGAAGCAGGCATGCAAGGGCGCCTTTGAGAAGCAGGCATGCAAGGGCGCCTTTGAGAAGCAGGCATGCAAGGGCGCCTTTGAGAAGCAGGCATGCAAGGGCGCCTTTGGCAACCAGCACAATTTACCCATATGTGACTAGAGATCAATAAGACTCACCCATTAACGGCAGCCATGGATGGAGCCAAGCATGTATCGGAATGACATCGGTAACAGGGTTCCACTCATCAACTGTCTCTTGGAGTCTCGGGTAGATCAGCTGATCAAGAATGTTATTCAGCAGCCAGCTCGGTAACAGAGGAAGCCAGTTTTCCATGAGCTCTGGAAGAAAAAGTAACCAGCGTCAAATGTAGCATGAGTGGAAGTATTATCTTCAAGCAAACTTGGATTCCCGATTCTGATTGGTCGAATTTTATAAAATCAGGGCACTATATGAAAATGTAGCTAATATTATGCTACAGAATAAAGTTACCAGCCAAACTACCTTGTCACATGTACAATTTGTGACTGGTATCCTGGTTTTTTCTGCTTAGCAGAGAATTGTTAAGCAACATTTTCTGCAACCCTCACCCTGATGACATGATCCATCTGACAATTTTTTTTTCTAATTCTGCAAGTGAGGTTTCTGAAAAAGTGAAAATCTTTCGAAATGGATAAAAATAAACAAGAGCGATTCTCACCAATAATGGGATCGCACTCTCTCATGTTCCAGTTGGTGATGGCTCGTCTGATTTGCGGCATCCATATCTCCCAGATGATTCTCTCGTACATCGTCATCGTCTTGCCGGTCGACAGCAAGAAACGACTGTCGTCCGAGTCCAGCAGATCCTTCCATTTCTTAAACAGCTCTGTGTACTTATCGCTGGTCTTCAGCACATCCCATGTTGCTAACTCCTTCTTAATCTGGTGGAGAGAGAATCGTTTGAAATTTGGGTCAGCAAGTCTGGGATTGGAACCCGATATGATGACTCTACCACCAGAACTGAGTCTGGTGCTCTAACCTGCTCGGCCACAACAATCTATGTAGCTTCTAAAGGCCATGGACAGTTCTTTGTGTACTCCAAATGGAATTTTGTTGAATCAAATATGGCCGACTTACGAGAGGAAACAGAATGATGGTAGCAAGCTGCGACAATTCAAACGCCTTGTACTCGTCCAGGTAACCGTCCATCAGGGTCTTAAAGACTTCCTCGCAGTCCGCTAACGACAGCGGATTATCGCTGCCCGGTTTACTTCTCTCTTCACACTTCTCTATGACCACCATGATCTTCTCCAGATGTGAGATCTGTCGCTCCTCTTGGTTGAGCACGGCTTTTAGCTTGCCCTGCTCATGCTGGAGATTGACAACCATGTCTTCTTCATGATGTAATCTGTGGGTCAAGATTTAAGTGACAGGTAAAACATTGTTTGAAAAGTTTTGATTGTTAAAAGAACTGAAAGTGCGATCCCCGAGTACACAGCAGTTAACGGTTGTCTGGCTTCCGACTGGCACCCCGAACAAAGATATTGACAAAATAGGGAGACCGCCAACATTAGGCTAGATTGGATAGCTCATGTGGCAGAGCGCTGGCAAGTTAATCTGGAGGTCGAATCCCATCAAATAGCCAATTTGTCTTTTTCAAATCCCAAATCTAGTCATTTCTTTTCGTTCAACCCCAATTTGATTGTATAAAGGTCTGAAACTGCTCATCACATTAATCTGAAGGTTGTTGGTCAAATCCATCTCCAGTCAATTGTACTTTGTTCAACCCCAAATGTTTTAAACAGAAGTCTGAAATTTCTCATCACTACAAATACCAAATCTTTACTATTTAAAATTGCCCTAGGAGGCGAGTGTCATCTTACTGTCTGTCATGTTGAATGATCTGCTGTTCCGATAGCTCCACCAGTAGATCCAGATTGTGCATCAGCTCCGGCATCTCGAACCCTGACTTATGACCTTCGATACCCTCGACCTCCAACCTCTCCAAGGGTTTGTTATGCTGATTTCCAAGGTGGCTGTAGCCGGACATCACGCGCTGCTCTGGCCCGGTCATGTCGATAACTTTGACGCTGCTTGCGGCGGCGCCGTTCTTCTTCTTCTTCTTCTGGTGGATGGATTTCTTCACGTCCTCCACTGAGCGGTAGACATACTTGCTTTTTTTCTTCACGACCTGACAAAAAGGAGATGTTAAGAGTCGACCAGATCAGACTTTTCACAAGCATGGCAGTTACTATGATGATGGTGATATGAAATAGGCCAGAGGTCAGTTTGACTTAGAGCTATGGTTGACCTTCAAATTCATATTTCAATCATAATTTTGTTTTGTTTCAATCAGAGATTGCCTTGCACTGTACATCACAAGGTCGATGGCCACTTCAAGGCGAGGACTACACTTAATCGATTTGGGCTACGAACACAAATCAACGGCCACCAGGGGTATGTTGCCACCTTCTCCTGGGGCTGCAACAGGGTTACCCTCTTCACAGTCCGTAAGGATGAATGCATGGTAAGCTTAATGCATGCGTATCATTACAAACAAATAGTGCATAACGAATTTCCTTGCTAAGCCAAAAAGTTATGGAGTTGTGACAATGTAAACTTTTTCGGAATTTTGGGCTGGTAACAAGTCTCTGTTTAGCAAGATTTGTCTGTGCTTAGCAAATTTGTATGCTGGCAAGCTTTAAGAAATTGGGCCTAGGTATGGCCACCTAGCCATAGCTGTAGTCAAAGCCAGCAACTCAAACAAGTTTCTCTTGACTTTTGGCCTTGCATGGACATATCATTCTCTACAACAAAGATCCCCATCCTCAACAAACTTCCCTCGCTTGGAATTACCACAAACTATTCTTTACCTCTCCGCCCCTTTTCCATCTCGCAAGCTCCTCCCTGAACTGGGTGTCTTCTTCCTCCTCTGAATCCACCGTCTCAGGTTCCCGGCCGCCGCGTCGCCCCACAAACTGGGATCCTGCGTTGGCACCGACTGCCCCTTTGCCTTTATGCTTGGTGGCCTCCACAGGGCGTACAATACCCTGGTTGGCTTTACCGAGACCCTTGCCTGGGATGTAACCCATCTATATAGAACAAAATCACAAATAAATGTTGTCAAAAATTATGTTGAATAATTGTGCAACATCAGGCTTTGAACTTCTCTCTTGAAGGAGCACAGCAATTTTCCTGTGGTAACGGGCACTTCTATGGGGGAAAATGTAATCGAACCTTTAGCGCACCACAGCAAAAGCACAGGGTGGGTTATTTGAGGCCTGCCATACTATTTGTGTTTACAGGAAAAAACACAAAATAGTACAATAAGGCTGTAATATTTTAGGCTGTGAATAGTTGTGATGGTTAGTTCCTGTTGAGCGGTCAGGCGTACCGGACCCGAGCTCCGGTGATTCTGATCAGCAGAATGTGGATTTAGAATCCCAGCCTTGACAATTGTGTCCTTAAGCAACCATTATTATTGGACCCCCGTGTGAGGACCTGATTTGAATATTTATCTCCCCTATTACCTGAAGAAGAAGTTTCTCTCCAATACCATTCGTGTGTTTCTGCCAATTGCCAAAATTTTTGTCAGATTTCATAAGAGTGGCATGCGCTCGTTCTGCATTGGTCTTGCTCTTTGAAGTCTTTGTTGATCCCTCCGGGCGCAGTGGAAGCTGATAGGAGATAGATGATGAGGCCTGTTCTTCTTTATTTCCATCATTCTATTTAAAAAAGACAACGACAAGTGTGTATTAGAAGCAGTATATTGAAAAAACAAAAACAAGTGTATATTAGAAGCAGTATATTTAAAAAACAAAAACAAGTGTGTATTAGAGGCAGTTTGTTATTATTTGACTAATGGCAGTATTGAAAACACATGTATTATATAAAATATTATTTTGATTGTTGCTCTTAAAGAGTTGCTCTTGAGTCTTAAAGCAATCTGAAGAAGAACAGAAAGTTCCTTTAATGGCAACTGAAAATTTTCAGATATTTATTTAATTTTTTTTCTTCGATTTTTCTAATGGCAAACAAATTTAATCAGGCTTAAGTATATCATGCCTGAACTATCCAACATCTTTAAACTTGGTGGATAAGATTAAACTGCCTGACTCGTTGATTACAATATTGTTATTTGGGCCTACATCCCTGCTGAATTCTCCCATATTTGGCAACGAGGATATCATGCGAATAATTTAAACTGTAGATAAATGATCCTAAATTAACCTCTGGTGTTTTTGTTTTCTCTTCTCCCTTGATCCCGGAGCTGATGAAACTCATCTCTTTATTGCCTCGACGCTTAGAGTTGCCGAACCCCTGTCGTTCCTCCTCTTCATCATCACTGTCAGCCCAAACACCTAGAAAAAAAAGCAACAAAGAATATAAATTCATTATAACGTAGTCCAATCAGTAGTTTCTTTACCGAGTTTCACCTTTGTGAATCCTGGTTCGAGTCCAAACTCAGACCAGAGATTCATACCAGAGCATCAAAGTCAAACCATGGTCAAACCAACCCTTAATAACCCTAAAAGGATTTTAAAATCACAAGGAACGGGTTAATCAGAAAACAGGGTTGAACGTACGTGACGTAGGTGTGTCAGAACATAAAGCAGTCATAATTGTTAGGTAGGGGACAGGTGGACCAAGTAATTGGGGCGCTGTTACTCTGTTTTTCGAAATGTTGAAGAACAGAAACTGGACGGGGGGGGGGGTTGCTTCTCTTCGATTGAAATGAGTCTTTGCTTTTCCTTTTATCTATTTTCAGGTAAAAAAGTAAACATTTATAAATTAGCAATTTAATTTTAACTTAACTAGCGACAACCATTTACAAAATCTGAATCAGATCTGATGGTTTTATTGCTTTCTAATTGAGCTTTTTTGATTGATTGACAACAACAATACTCTAACCCGCGCAAGTTGGGAAATTGCCCGAAGTTACGCGCGCAAGTTTCAAACTTGCCCGGGCAAGTTCACATTTTGCGTGGTCCAGGTTGCTACTTTGCGCTCAACAACTTACCATAAATTGCTTGGGCCTTTGACATTCGTTTTCTTGGCCTGTCGATGTTAAACTCATTTTGAAGATCATAGTCCGTGATCTCAAAGTCCTCTACTTCTTCCTTTCCTTGGTCCATTTTTGTGATTGTCTGATGGAGTTATTTATTACCAAAATATTAAATAAATGGCTCATCTCCGATCGTGCACGATCGCGAAGTAAAAACAACTTCTCCAGTTTTAGTCTGGCGCATTTTCACCTAAACAGAATCTTTAGCCACTTTACGTTTTGGAGCCAAACAATGGAGTTTAGTTACCCCAAGAGGGCGCTATTTAAGTTTTTGACTGGTTTGTTATTTAACTTTTTATATTTTGTCGGAGGTTCAAGTCCCGAGTGCAACACTTTCAAAAGTAAGTATATTCCTTCTTTTCCTAATCCATTGTATGATGAATATTATCCTCATGAATGTGTGTCAAGCTTTTGAGTTTCCTTTAAGTGTCTCTGC
This sequence comes from Asterias rubens, assembly GCF_902459465.1. Lineage (NCBI taxonomy): Eukaryota > Metazoa > Echinodermata > Asteroidea > Forcipulatida > Asteriidae > Asterias > Asterias rubens. The sequence goes on along the minus strand of NC_047067.1, from coordinate 21,761,456 downwards.
TGAAAGCCAAATTTAAAAAAACCTAGGTAGTTCTGCAGAGTGCAGCAGATCGAATGTATGTTTAGTTCCTTCTTGCAATGGGAGACTTTCTGGGACGATAGAGGGCAGCAGACTTACCGGGTAAATCCATTGTTCTCAGAATTATGCGCATGTTCAGAACTACGTAAACAATGGAAATTTACCCGGTATGTCTGCTGCCGCCTAGCGTTGGAAAGTCTCCTATTCAAGAAGGAATGTCATGCACTGCATGCAGTTAATGGCAAGAAGCAGACTACTGCCATGCTTCGGCTACAGCTACAGCTGATAGTCTTACAGAATAGACCTTATGCATTGACGTCATCCAGCGGCCATCTTAGTGGAAAAACGGTGACGAAACAATCAAAACGCACAGATTTGTACGCGCGCGCGGCGCACAGGATTGGCCAATAAACAACCTCTTTTTGACATCTAGGTAAGGGCGCCCTAGTGAAATGTTTCATGTGCATAAGGTCTATAGGCAGACACGCGCTATTTAGCCGTAGTTGTAGCCAAAGTCGCTGTTCTGGATACGGCATTAGTAAGCTAGTTTTGCAAACTTAATTTAAAGAATATAAAAGAAGCCTACTATAAATTGACTGACTTACTCTTTTCAATTTCAGAGAGATTAAAATTTGCATCATAAAAGATGGCCCGTATTCATTTTGATGTAAGACGATGGAGCAAATCTACAAAGATATTGGTCAGTTGGTAAGTATAAAACCTGCAAGAAACACTTACTATCCTTCCATCAATTTGTGCAGGCTTGAAACTCTCCAATCCCTATGTACTATATTACCCCAAGTTTTTAAAGCTCTTTCTAGTCACTGCATTATTCATGTTTTTAACACATCTAAATTGTTATTATTCTTACAGGACGGGTATAATTTTCGTGGGCATATCGTCCTTCATCTTAACCAAACGTGGAGTCGATCGAAATCGCTATGAGATCATGAAGAGCAAGGAAAGGATGTGTAACGCAAATCTCGCTCTCGGAGACTCGGAAAAATATTAACTTCTTCTCAAACCTGGAGTGATACAATGCATTGTTGAAAACTGGAGTGGAGAACGTGATACATTTCTGTAGAAATGACAATGGAGTCTGAATGTTGGAGTTACATGTATATGCAAGAACCAGGAGTTGTCAGATGTTTACCAACTTGTACTAAAAGTAAGCAGGCCAAAGGCATGGTCCAATTGTGTTGAAGCATTTCCGCCCCCGTGCAGTCCTTGACTTTATGGATGGAAATATACAACTATTCAGAAGTGTGTACTTCAATAGTGGTTTCAAACAATGATATTTACAAACTAGGGAGACTGGCAACATAGAGCAGTTGGTAGAGTGCCTGCATTTTAATCCCCAAAATTACTACGAGGTTGGAACCAGTGGCAATCTTTCTAATATTTATGCTAGTAACCCAAGTCAGCCAAGCAATATTTGTTTATGCTTAGCAGGTTTTTGTGCTTACGGCCTTATGAAACTGTGCTCTGATCAGAAGCAGTCACTACTGGTACCAAACATAGTTACACAATGGAATGGAACACCAACAACAACAAAGGAGAGCGTAAAAGAAAAGTGGTTTAGCATTTAAATTTATCTTTTATTACAACATTTTATAGTTCAGACAAATACAAATTGACAGTTATGAGATCAGATTTTTATTTAAAAGAAATGTTTTAAAGGTCAAAGGGGTGTACACAGTATTGGTTGTAAACTGAAATGGTCACAGATTATTTGCACAGAACTTGATAACCATGGTGAATAACTTTGCTCGAAATGCTTAGGCATTTTTCTCAAAACCAAACATTCACATGTTTGTTTTGTCTAAAGTGTGGCATTTGGTTCTTTGACACCAATGTACACATGCTTTAAATAGAACATCTTGCAATGTTTTGCTCATTCTAACTATTTAAATAATGCAGGTTTGATTGAAAATAATGTTTATTTTCTGGAAAGATTTGGTTTTAATTAAAAACCCAAAATACTTAAAAAAAGAATTGTTTTCTTAGTTTTTACAATAAAACATGCAATAATAGATAGTACAAAATTTGATTGATTTATAGTGACTTCAAAATGTAGCTATTTGTTCAGAATTCTTTGCCTATTAAAGCCATTGTTGTGCACATCAATCAACAATTATTAATTGTGGTCAGCTACCCCATTACTCTTAAACAACAGTAACTTTCTGTCCCAGTGAGTAACACCAAGTGTTCTAATCAGCTTCATATGACAAGCTGTTTCTAAATAAGTCTTGATTTCATCCACCACTGTATTCCTTATTAGAAGCTCCTTAAATCGCCACGAGTTCTCAACACCAAGTTTACTAACTCTCCGCACGGCAGACGTGTAACACTTCCAGGGCTGAGGCTCGATGAGAAGGAAGTTTGAAATTGCGGAAACTTCTCGTAGGAATTTCCGCAAACCTTCATCGCCATTTTGGAGATGTATCCACATGGTAATTGAGAAACAGCAAACGAGGTCGAATCTCCCTGCTAATGTATCTGGGTGCGTTGCTAAGAAGCGAGACAAGACATCGTGTCTGGCAGAGTCACACATGAAGTCTAAAGTCTTAAAGGTGATGTTTTCCGAGTGGATGTTGGATTCATAGGCTCGAGTGATTAAGAGGTCGTCGATATCGCAACCCAGGATATGAACATTGGTAGAATCGGAGGTCGTGGATGAGCCAGAGAGGTCAGACTCTGTTACAGGACTGCATGTTGAAGATGAGAGGGCGGTTTCATCGGATAACTTTGAATGGTCTCCGCTTGCGTCATCTCCATCTTGGGCATCATGATGTGCTTTTGTAAGGTGTTCGTACACTGCCACTGTTAGGTCCTTTAAAAAAAATCACAAATTTGAAGGGTTAATTAAATATAATCGAAACAATAAATTTGAAAATTAATTATTATTAAAATACTGGCTTGGGGGAAATAACTTGGATGTACCACATCTAGATCTAGTAACTAGGGCGCTGTACTCACAGCCAAGGATGTCAAAAATGTTAAAATACGACCGAAGATGTAAACAAATATTTTTGAAGGAGTCCAGTTACTGGGTCTATCCATTCCAAACTCCATCTTTTTCACTCCTTATAAGTATGGATGAGTCTGATTCAGCATTTTTCACTTCAATTGTACACAGAAATTCAGTCAGTCAACATCATTCATTTTTAACTTTCTAAAAATTCTTGCAATGAAGTTTTGAACATTTCTCACTTATGAGTGTATAATAATAGTATTTGATTAAAATACTATAGACTCACACAGGCATCGACAGGATGGCTGTGATCCAAATTCACTAACATCAATAAAACATAACATACAAAAATCCAAAGACCAAATTTACAATATTACTTCAGTCATTGTCATTGGTCTGTGCTGTAAACCCTTAGTAGTATAGCGCTGTCACTGTCCATAGAGAGCAAGGAACAGTTCCTTGTTCAGTCTTACTCTATCTATGCAACCTTCTATGCACTGTCTGTCACTTTTTTGAAATTTTGATTTGACCGTGGTCACGTGAATTTCCCTACCCCTGCATTGCAACCGATATCGAGCACCGTCACACTCTTTTTCCTGCTCTCTCCACTGATAACTTGCAACAGATCCTTCGGAAGGAAATCAATTCGCTTTTCCGGAGGATTAAATGTGTAATAATTGATAAAATTGCCAAAAGGTGCTGCTCCCGAGTTAAAAGTAGACAATCCCATGGGCGCTGCCATCTTGTTTTTGCAAACCTCGTACCCGAGGTTCACCCCCTCTATGTAATACATTATTGTTGTGAGTCACTTAACAGGAAAAGGAGGTTGTAAGCTTACTGGAGAGAGGAAGTAAAATCTCCTCAAACAAACACATACAAATTTTATGTTGACGTTTTTACTGTAAAAATGGCTGACGATGTCGAGGTAATTTTGCGTTTTTCTGCATAATTTCAGGTTTTATTTGACAAATGAATGCTTCCACTGTTGAGTTCATGAATCAAAGCTAATACATTATATATACGTTTTTGTAATTTTGATAACAGGAATCTGAAGTTTTTGAGATAACAGATTTTACAACAGCATCAGATTGGGAAAGGTAGGCAACAACTTATTTATATGTAGAAGAAATTTTACTTCATCACTTTCGAAGACACTTGAATAGAATTTATTAACTCTATCTTGTGTTCTATTTTGGTTCATCTTATTTCATTGTCTTTCTCCTGTTGTTGTGTATGTAATTTTGGCATGTTCTTGCTGTTTTTTTATCCGAATAAATAAATTAATTAATGTAATTTTAATGGATCAATCAATCTGTGCTACTTGCATTTCTGGTTTTGTTTTGTATTTTACAAAATAAATGTTGTAGTTAAACTTGTAGTGTAGTAGTACTAGTAGTGTACCTGGCTTGCTTGGGAAGATCATTGATTTTATTTTTTTATTAATTAACCGTTCTCCTTCCGTTTTATTTTTTATTTTTATGGAATGCGCGTTTGTCATGTTTAAACTACTGATTGAATGACCAATGCAATGAGAAATTTTGTTTATTATTATATTTGCAGAGATTTGTGTTGTCACTTTTTACTGATTTTGACCCCAAAAATGATCTTATTTTCAATGTTGGGTAATATTTGGCATGTTTGGTCGTGAATAATGAGGGAAAAGTGGCGATCAGATTTAGTATCTTTCCCCTCATCAAATGCACTTTACAGGTTTCTTTACATCCTATTTTACATAGTCACTCAACTACTGTTATTAAACTTGTTATCATTTATTTATTTATTTATTTGTTTATTTTGTGAACAGATTTATTGCACGGCTGGAACAGATCATTCATGACTGGAAACTCACAACATATGTCAGAGGACCACCTCTTAAAAAGGTAGCGCCACCCCCACTCATCATTCTAGAATAAGCACTTTCACTTGCGTGAAGTTCTAGGGCGTAGAGTTGCCTCCAGCAATGTGTGCTCTTAGTAAACAGGGCTAAAGAAATACTCTGCTACAGTTCTAGTGTCTAAACGTACGGCCATTGACTTTTTTCGGCCTTTATACCATAGGTCTATTTGGTTGAGAAGCAATTTGCAACACGTAGGCCTAATTCGTTTTTTTAACAAATAGGGCAACTGACTGGGTAAATTTTAAATGATTTTTAACACATTACACGATGTCACGTGTAACCTTGAAAGTGCTCAAATTTAATGTGTATGAGCTCTCCTAAAAACACTGTATTTTGATAGTTTTTGGACAGCCCCAAGCAAGAACCAACACCTTTAAGACTCGGGGTTCAACTAACATTGTCCCTTGCCAAAAAATGACTTTCTTATTCTTAGGTGTACTTCTTTCTTTCAACCATGTGATGGAGGTTTTAATTTAAAAAAACCCATTTCTTGTTTTTGCGTAGGGTGAAGTTTCCTCTGGAGAATGGGAGGAGACAACAGAATCCATCAACTTTGCCACTGTGCATTTTGCTGTCACTCTACATCAACTCAAACAGGAACCTGCTACCGAACAAACTTCACAACCAGAGGAACATGAAGGTTGGTTTATAGGCAAAGTGAACCTTTGGTTTTTTTGAAACCGTTCGATTGTTCTAGCGCGGTATAAATGAAGATGTGTACAATAAAACTTACACATGAAATTTTCATTTGAAAAAGTGGACCCCGGTTTGATACCCACACAGAAGCCTTGCATAAGTGGATTGGGTTATCAGTCCCTACCTGACTTGTTGGGTTTTCCCAATAGACTGATCCAGCCCACGACGCACGTGTGAGCAAGAACACGTGGGGCTCTTCAATGCCTTTCTGCACAACTCTGCCGCGCGCGCCAAGATACGCGCACGCATGTCGGACCTTCGTTGTGTTGTGATTGGTTAATACGCATTGGGGCGGAGCTTAATGGATCGGTCTATTGAGGTTTTCCTCCCACTTCTAAAACTTTAATTTCTACATTGTCTTCTCTACAAAAGTTGGTGTGATGTTTCCATTTGGATGCTTTGCCAACTATATAATTCAGATGTGATATATTGACTGTTGTTTTTTTGATATTTTTAGATGTCCTACCTCAGGCTATGGAAGATATGCTACAGATGGAGAATGACTTTCCTCCACGAGCTCATTGCATCTCAAGATGGTAAGTACATTCTTAAAAGGTCAAATAAAACATCCTCTTCTTTGGAAGTTATTTGTACTCTATAGATTTTTCAGGACTGGTTCTTTGTTGTTGTACAGGCGAGTTTTGCTTTTCTGAATTTTTGTAAAAATTACTTCAATATTTTTTGTCTGTTTGAGAAAGAATCTGAGGGCCCGATTTCATAAAGCTGCTTTGAACAGTTTTCTGCTCAGCAAAAAAAAATGAGCAAGACCAGTCACAGATGGTGTACATGTGACATGGTATTTTGGCTGGTATCCATATACTGGTAACCGTAGGTTTGTTGTGCTTATCTTCTTTCTTGTTTTTCTCAAGCAGCACCGTGAAATTGGGCCCCAATTGTGGTTGAATCGCGAGGCCATTGAAAATAATAGGTTTCTTCAAATTTGGTTTGATACAGGTATGGGTTGCGCCATTTTGTAGTGTTGAGCCCAGTGGATAACTGCGATGCTGTCCTCTCAGAAAGTAAGATTAATATGTTGCTAAGCTCCATGGCTATTGCTGTCAACAACACCAATTGGTGAGTGTTATGTCTATCTGTCTGTCTTTTTGGCTGTAGGTTGCGTTCTAGCATCTTGCAATGATTATTAGTATGATTTTTCCCTCTCCAGCCTTCTGCCCATCTTTGCTCAGATTCAACAGAAGTGGCGTCGGATGTACACGGGTATCTGCGAGGCTCCAGGCATCCGTACGACCTTTGATATGGTCCACCTCAAGAGGATTCCACATCAGTTTGGACACATGGAAGGACTCATCAATATCTTCAAGTCCAAAATTGTAAGAAAAAAATCACATAAATCTGTTTTTATATGACATAATTTACAGTTTCATTCTAACAAGATTGCTAGGTCATATCACTGGCATATGCTATGGAAAGTAGAATGCTTAAAAGCACGGGACACTTTTGGTAATAGTATTCAAAGACCATTATTCTCACTTGATGTATCCCAGATATGCATAAACTAACAAACCTTGGGCTCAATTGGTCTCTGAAGTTACAAGAAAGTAATGGGGAAAAAACACCCTTGTTGCAGAATTTTGTTGCCTTCAGATACCTGAAGTCTTTTTCAGATTCAAATATTTTAGTGAGGAAATACCCTTTTCTCAAAAACTTCATTACTTCAGAGGGAAGTGTTTCTCATAATGTTTTTGTACTATCAGCAGCTCTCCGTTGCTTTTTACCAAGTAAGTTTTTTTGTGCTAGTATGTGTTGAGTAATTACCAATGGGAGACTTTCTGGGACGATAGAGGGCAGCAGACTTACCGGGTAAATCCATTGTTCTCAGAATTATGCGCATGTTCAGAACTACGTAAACAATGGAAATTTACCCGGTATGTCTGCTGCCACCTAGCGTTGGAAAGTCTCCTATTGTGTCTAGTACCTTTATAGAAAAAGTGCACCTTGGGTTGAGGTAGAGTTCACTTATTCCATTCACCATGACATCACAACCTCAAACAGCGCCCTCACTCGGGCTAAACGAACGCACTGCACCTCATTAGTTGATAGAGTGTTAATGTTGTTTGCACTTTATAACAGAGGATGAATTGTTCTGCTTTGTTGATGCAGGCCAGCCCGGTCTCACCCTTTACGCCCGTCAAGGCGTCGATAAGGTTCACCTATATCCTTCAAGACTGGACCCAGTATGCGTGGTCTCTTCAACCCCCTGGTAAGGAACCCTTATTTTTATTACTAAGAGAAGTTTGCGGTAACACCATATAAGTATCTCTTTTGAAAAGAATCGGTGGTTAACGACTCAACGTTACGACCAGTATGGTCTGAGCGTCTTCAGGAGATCTTGTCTTGCTTTATATTCGGAATTACTGCTTTTTAATTAGGGGGAAGGTACATTCAGTTTCAATTGTTGGTTCGGCACACTAACCATTCTCAATTCTGAAAAGAACTGTCCTGCTTTTTAACTACCGGGGGGGGGGGGGGGGGAGGTAGATAGATTCAGTTTCAATTGTTGGTTCGGCACACTAACCATTGACTTACAACCGAAACAAATTATCAAAACCTCCACAGATACACAATCAAGACTGTTACCAGTGCCCTTTTTAAAAATTTTTATTTAAGACTTGGATGCACCCCTGGGGGAAGACGTGGGATATCCCGGTTTCAAGGCCCTCCCCTTCGGAGCAGTGGAAGATCCCATTAATGAGTTACATCTGTCAGCAACGTGGCCATCCCATGCAGAGAACACCATTGTGGACAATGATGTATACTCGTAAGTTTCACAATTATTTATTCTTTCCTACGAATGTACATAAAAGTTTCACAAATTTTAAAGTTACACAATTTTATTTATTCTTTTATGCGAATGTACTGAAAAGTTTTGCTCTTGTTGATTACTGATTGTTACTGAGTGAGCTAATCTCTCTTTTATTCCACGGACCAGTCGAACAACGTCTTGCATTTATAGGAATGTTTCATTAGAGGTTTTTTAATTCCAGACTTCTTTAGTTTTTTCTGTCTCTTTTTTTGATTATAATGTATTTATATATTCAGAGATTTGGATCCGTCCCAAGCACCTCAGTGGTCCGTCCGACTCCGCTTGACTGAAAAACCACAGTGTCTGCTCAGTGAGTACCAACAATTTATACAACTACACTGTACACGTTAACCCTCCTACTGGCTGTACGTTTACAATAATCCGTTCTGGTTTTGTATGGTTTAACTATGCCAGCCTGCAATATGATATCATGTGACTAATTCATCTACACAGTATACAGTCAAACCTCCTATGATCTGACCATTCAATTAATAGAATCGACATTGTTTTGAATGATTAATGAACTATGCTAGCCTGTAATTTATTAGTTTATAACACCCCTTGCGAGTATTCTGCCTGCTCATTGGTTTAGAGCGCGTCACATGACATGTCTAAGTTTCGCTAGACGACGGCCGTGTGATAGTGCGTCGGTTTGCCATGCGCTAGTCCGAAGACTAGCACACGGCGCCGTGGGCTAGTCCGACAGACTAGCACACGGCGTGCAGTACCCAGACGTCCGTTGCGTGTACGAGGATGATAAATTAATAGTCTGTAACCATTTCGGATTGCACGACACTACATGCAACACAGTAAGTAAAAGTGTTTGCAATCTGTATTCGCGTCGTCCGTGGATTGTAGCATTCAGGTCTGTAACTTAATAATAATAGTACAGTATTTAGAAATGTTTGGGGTGTTATAAAACAAATATTGACTGCTTTCACTCGTGCAATGGTTAAAAACTATGACTCCCTTGGTGATCCCCGAGGCGTTCTATTTTCCCTCGGCTTCGCCTCGGGAAAATAGAACGCTCCGGGGATCACCTCGGGAGTCATAGTTTTAACCATAGCACTCGAAGCAGTCAATATTTGTATAATATGGTGAATGTGTCAACACAGTACACAGTCAACCTTCATACTGTCTTTCCATTCAATATCATCCACCATGATTTGGAATGATAGATAAACGATGTCAGCTGTACATATTAGTATTGATATTGGAGTGCTAATTATTGTTCTATCTAAAACCATATTTTCCTCCGATCTCTGTTTTTGAACCTTCCAGAAGAGTACTTGAGTATGTTTGGAGAGCTTGTACATAACAAAGATACAACGGACCAATTACTGGGAAAACCTGCATTTCAAGACAACGATGATGGTAAGAGATCGGTCCTTTAAAGAGTCGCATTCAAAATCTAAATGTTTCAGAGCATCGTAGAGTCGCTTTGTAAAAGTAAAGGGTTCCAGAGTTTTGGAGCTGATACTGTAAAGGCCGATCACCATACAATTTGGTTGATTTAGGAACAGTTAGACGAATTGTGGTTGTAGATTGAAGATTGAGACCGAAGTGTAAGTTATCTAAAGATTTAGTACCATAGTTTTCATGACGCAGGATTTGAGCCCAAGGGAACTGATACAAATAATTCATTGCGAATTTGTGACATCAAGATTTGTATCGCATTCGCATTCGCAGGAAGTATGAACTGGGCTTTAGTCAGACTTGGGTCTGAGACAGAAGTTGGACAAATGGTAAACATAAATTGTGCATTTAACTGTTCCTGTTGGAGGTTTGAGAGCAATATCCAGAGTGCAAACCGAAACAATCCATACATTTTTACAAACAGAAACCTCCGAGCAGATCAGCCATGCCCTTCAGCGACTAACAGACCCAGGGAGAGTCCACCTTCCTATCCTGTCATCCGTAGTCAGCAGGGCCAGGACAAGGATACGCTCTCGTCAACGCCAAGTCGAAGCTCCTATACCAGTGGACACCCTCAACGAACTGCTAATAGTAAGATACTTATATTGGTTTGGTTACTGTAGACACATCTGAAGATAAAAAATACCAACTGGTGGAAAGAACATAAGCCGTTTTCATTTTACCACTATCTTGAATCACTCAGTAGGCAGTCTCCTGACGATGACCAGCGCAAGATTGAAGAAATGTTGAGACCAATTAACTAACTCCGCGGTAGTGAAATTTTTAACGAGAGGTCCCCTTGTTTGACTAAAGCTCGAGTAGTAGTCCCTACCTTTGGCCGAGGTAGTAGTTAAAAAGCAGGAGGAGGTAGTAGTTCAAAAAGCAGGGCGGTTCTTTTCAGAACTGAGAAGTCTCTCGAATTCCTAAAATACTACTCAGCCGTAATAAAGCAAGACAAGTTCTCAAAAGAAAATAATCTACCTGGCAAAACCTGGCAAGTAGATACACACACACGTAAACCAAATGTACAATGATACCTCGCCATGCAATGCCTCAAAACCCACAATTGAATATAACTCTTCTGATTTACTTTGCAGCATTTGTTTCCTGACGCAGCCAATCAGGACGATGTGAGTGAGGAAGGGGATGAGACGGAGAAAGATGACCAGACGGAACCCATGAATATCCAGCCGGAGGTGAAGGTATGTTCTGGTAAACAATTTGGAGGACTGGTCAGTTTCACCCACAGCGAGTACCAACAGCGAGTGGGTGTTCAAGGCGGAGTAGACCCCCAAAACCAACAAAAAAAACAGACACAACTAAATAAGTCCATGAAAACCTGTGACATAAGATAAGTTTTGAGAAGAGATTTTAATTTTGTGGTACAAAGTTAGGATCTAAGATTAAGTGGTAGAGAGTTCCAGACCTGTAACCCACTGGAATGCGAGACTTGGGTTTAATGAGGAGAAGCATGGAACTTGATCGAAGATTCCTTTTATGAATTTCCCAAGGCATTCTGGATACCCTTAGCAACATTCGTAACCATAGCTGTAGCCATCCAATCGGATGTGACCTTGTTTTGTTTCTAGGTCTAGCACCCTATCTCTCTTTCTCTCAATCTCTGTGTGTCTCTTATCTAGGAGTGGTATCGTCATTTCAAGTCTGGTCCCGAGGACAGTATCACCTACAAGCTTGCCATTGCAATGTGTGTAGTCAACCACAGTCACGGCGGGTTGAAAGCCGTCGCTCATCTGTGGCAGGAGTTTGTGCTGGAAATGAGATACCGTTGGGAGAATAAGTACTTAATACCAGGGTAAGCGCAAAAAGTAGCTACACAGATTTCACTTTACCAGGGTAAGGTTTCCAGCCAAACAAGTGCATCACACATACCGATTGTGGATGATTTCCTGAGTATTTTTGCTGAGCAAAAAATCGATAAGCACATTCGCTGCTTAAAGCTGTATGAGCTCTTGGTCTCTATCAGGGCTCGGTTTCAAAATGATTTGGTTTTTTTGTACAATTGAAATTTGTTACTCTTTGTGAACTCAATTTTCATGTTGTTTAACGCATTTTCAATGAAAGACATTTTCGTTCAAACTTGTCTTTAAATATGGAATCTATTCTTTTACTTTCCCTTTACGGCTATCGGAGTAAAGTTGCTTCACACAAAACAATGCAGTGTTTAGGCAAACAAGAAAGCTATATCAACTCAACAAATTTGAAAACTTTAATCAATATTTGTTTTGATTTCTTTAATTATGAGTGTTAAGCAATTTTTTTCATCTTTTTGCTATTTTCTCTACAGACTTGCCTCTGGAAATCCGAATATGGGATGTTGTCTACTTCATCAGAAGCTGCAGGTAAAATCTTATTTCTAATATCCTCATAAGTTTTTATGCAATCTTCTTGAGGAAGGGAAGTGATGGTTGTTAAGAAATCTATTCTTGGGAAGAACTGTCCACTGTGTGAATTGTCAGTTTATTCAGAGAGTCTCGGCTCTAAAATTTGAATAACTCATAATTTGATATTTTTATTCATCCCATAGATGTTAAACTGCTGCATTGCCCGTAAGAAAGCACGCGAGGATCGCCAGAGCAAGCCACAAGCTTCCCCCGACTCTTCCTCATTCAGCGCACCAACGCCAGACCAAACTCCCTTCTCATGGAACTCGTCCGAGGCAGCCAGTCCGGACAACGGTTTCATCACGCCCTCTGCCTCCTCGAGTCAACTCACACGAGACGAACTCAGTCCTGTTGGTGACAACCCCAGTCCTGTCGGTGATGACCCAGTTGTTACCAAGGATTCAACAGACGGCTGGGAGGTCACCATCAACAGTGACAGCGAAGAGGAGTTCTTTGAATGCGGCCAACGACTCATACTCAGAGAGTCCAAGCAAGAGTGCATCTGCTTTAGAATCGAGTGAGATGGAGGTTGAAGTCAGGGAGGAGTCTGATGAAGTTGACGCTAAGGAAGACGCAACCAGGACGGAGAAAGATGGCAGTAGCTCGATGGTTAAGAGTGACTCGCTGACCATAAAGAAGAAGCCTGTGGGGAGACTACGGCAGTGTGGGGATTTGAAACTGTTGAATCGGGATGAGCCGTTGTATATTCCAGTCACACAGGTGGGTATGAGTGCTGATAGAGTGTTAGGTTTATTAAATGTAAGACATGGTTTAGAATACATGCACTGCTCTATGGGTACAATACTTGCAAAATGGTGCGCAATTGCATTTGGTGTTTCTGACTGCTCATTGCTGACCTAAACTGTCTGAAAAGTTGTTAACAATATTTTTTATAGAACAGGGAAGAGGTTGGCGCGGTGTTCCTGGTTTGCTTGGCAGCACATTGCGCCTTGTAAACTATTAAATGGTGCTCGGAAAAGGAGTAGGTCTCATACCTTAATCACAGTCTTACATACCTTGCAGGATGCCACTATTATCATTTATTTTATGTTTGATTTTCTCCACAGGATCCTGCTCCAATGACTGAAGACATGCTTGAGGAGCATGCTGAGGTCCTGGCTCAACTAGGCACCACCTCAGAAGGAGCTGAGCTCAGAGCCAAGATGCAGAGTGCATGTCTTCTGTCTGACATGCAGGCTTTTAAAGTGAGGATTTAATATTGCCCAAAGTCATAATTTTCAGAAGATATTTGCCAAACTGCCCTCGTTGTTGCCTTTGGTTATTTCTCTCGGGTAACCTTAAGATTCTTGAGACTGCACAGCATTATGGACCTTATGCCACTATATTTGATGTGTCGAGGCTGAGCGGTCTAGTTCACTGGACCCAAGCTCTGGTGTTGTCAGCAGCAGAGTGTGGGTTCAAATCCTTGTCATGACACTTGTGCCTTAAGGCAAGGCACTAAACCATGATTGTTTCATTAAAAGTAGGGAAGATTTTGCATTCTGCTGTACCAGCCAGGCTCCTATAGTGGATGATACCCATGCCTACATCCAGACTTTGAAGGAGGTATCCCTGTGTATTGTTGTCTTCAAGAAAGAAAAACAAATCAGCAAAATGACAAAAAATAAAACAACTTTACTGATCGAAACGTCGAGTTTAAACCAACGGTTCTTTTCAAAACCACCCCAAGTCATTTAGAGATAGTCATTACATGGTGTTACCGCAAACCATTCCATATCATATTTCCACCATGCAAAGTTTCAAATCCTGCTTAACTTTACATCAAGTTAAAATGTATTTATCTTTGTTGTTTTGAATTTTTGCAGGCAGCGAATCCGGGATGTGAACTTGAAGACTTTGTGAGATGGTACTCCCCGAGGGACTGGGTTGAAGATGAGGAGGAGGAGGAGGAGGAGGAGAAAGAGGAGGATGCTACAGAGCAGGATGAGATGGAGGAGGAAGGCTGTAGGAGGAGAATCAAAGGATGTCTCAGTCAGAGAATGTTGGTAAGTCACCATTCACAGGGAGTAATTTCTCTGATTTTATCTAAAAATTCAAAGTCTGCCCTAAATTGAGTGAGTCTTCCTTAATTTGTTTTTTTCTTTTTTTCTGCACTCTGTATTTTATTTGATTGCTTTTATAAAAATTTTTGAATTAGTTGACTGCTCTTTTATTTTCGGTTTTAATAGCCTTTAATTGAGCATGGTTTTTCATCCTTGTGTTTAACTTGTTTTCTTCATTGCTCTTTTGGCATTTTTTTTTAACACAATTGTTTTGGGGGCATTTCTAATTTGTTTATAAATCTACTTAATATATTGAACTTCATATATTTTTATGTCTTACTATTGGTGTACTGTAATCTTTGTTGTGCATTTCTGTTATAAATTCAATGTTCATATTGTCATTCTGTATTGTTACTGTCATTACCTTTAATGTATTATTGTGATTATTGCAATTTGTTATTACTTTTTGTACAATGCATTCCTATATATGTATTTTTGTTTGTTTGTTGCTGTTGTTGTTGCAGTAAAATATATTGTTTTGTATTTGTCAGTGGACATTTCAGTAGAAGCCTCCTTTTGGCTTCTGGGTATGCCCTCGTATTTGTTTGCTTCTTTTCCATTTAATTTTCTTGTTTTGGTTTTTCAATCAGTTCTTGGTTGTCCCAAATTTATCAATAATGTATTGTTTTAAATTTGTTTAATTTTTCTTCTTTTTCACTAATGTGGAAATAATTGTCAAATTTAATTGAATTTAATTGAGTATTGTAATTCGGGCTGCTGGTCGCAATAAACATATTTTAGGAAAACCATTAAATATCAGTAGTGATAACAATTCATTAAAATTGTTTAATTTGTCAAGGTCATAATTATGATAAATATTAATAGTTAGGTAGGGAGTATTTTATTTTGGCTTACCTTAGGCTTCTTTTTTTATCTGTGAAGCGCCTTGAGGCCCTTGCCAGAGGCACTTTATAAACATTTTATTACTATTATTGTTAAGTATTTCAATTCACGGAACACTCCAATTTGATTTTAGAATAGCTCTTTTTTGATTCGGAGCAGAACAACTTTAATTAAACATTTGTTTATGATTGGTACCCAGCTCCCTGGTAACACATGGCAGGAGGTATGGTTCCAATCCAAGCCGATCTCCGCCTATCTCCAGAAACGTCTTTTTGACGACACCAAAGAAGCGGAGAAGGTCCTTCACTTCTTGGCGTCTCTTAAACCTGGAGAGATGGTTCTGCACATCTTGCCTCTCATTATCCATGCTGCGCTAAGACGTCTTGAGAAAGCTGGTAAGAGCTCCACGTTTTAAAACATTTTGATGTAAAATAATGATAATAATGGTGGCTTCTTAGATAGCACTCAAATCCATCACTAAGTGACGCTCATGGCACTCCAATGATATTACCTTTGGTTACTGGGCTAATTATTTGATTCCTTAAACCATCTAACACAATCTACTAACAAGAAAATGTTTCATCAAAGTTTTTTAAATATTTTTTTTCTGTCTGACGAACAAGTTTTCTTTGTCCCTCTTTTCAGATGTGGAAAAGATTCCCTCCTTGAATCCACATTTTCCGACTCTAGTCAGCAAAGCTTCCAGAATCACAAGAGCACCAAATCAAGAGATAAGAAAGTATGAGGTGAGACTGGGTAGAGATTCCAAGACAAATACCTACTCCCCCTTCCCCCCCCCCAACATTTGACATTGAACAGACAAATTTTACGCCCTATTTTGTGCTTAAGCGGCTCTTTGAAATTGGGCCATGGAGCTTGCTGCTAGCAAAAATTGAGCGGGGCACCAGTCACAACAATGTAAACTGAATGTAATTTGAGCTGGTCTTCTGTTTTCTGTTAAGCATTTTTTTACTGTGCTAAGCAAGTTTTAGTGCTTACAGGCTTTATGAATCAGAGCCCTGATGTACTGA
This sequence comes from Asterias rubens, assembly GCF_902459465.1. Classification (NCBI taxonomy): domain Eukaryota; kingdom Metazoa; phylum Echinodermata; class Asteroidea; order Forcipulatida; family Asteriidae; genus Asterias; species Asterias rubens. The sequence goes on along the minus strand of NC_047067.1, from coordinate 21,745,292 downwards.
AATGTAAACAAATGACTTCCAAGCTTGAGCTGTACTTATTTCAGAATTTCCATCTTCAGTAGATCGAAGAGAAAAAAACAACAACAACGTACTCTCTCTTTCTAAACTCGTTTGACTGACATGCCCATATTTTTGTATCAACAGGAGATATTAAAACAACTCTCTCTATTCGAGGAAGTCGTCGCTCAGTTTCTCTCTCTCCAAGCAAAGTTCCTGCCCCAGAAGTCAGAGACAGAAACAGTAAGCCACACTGACATACTCCAACAGTTTGTCTGTGACCTGATGGACAAGCCGGAGGTGCCTGTGGTCGGAGCAGGGAGGGGGGTTGTTGGAGAGACAATTCAACGGCTCTTTGGGGCTGCTCAGAGGGTAGGTAACACCCGTTTCAGACAGGCACTCCAGATTCGCTCAAACCAAAGTCTGATTTGTGAATAACTCGAATTGAGAGGTTACCTTTTCATTTCCCAAAGCTTCCCTGATCTGTCAAATTTAATTAATTATGAATTGTTGTATGAAATATGACATGATGTATTCTGAATTGTATTCCTTTTCTTTTCGCAGTCCGCCCACATGCTTCCTGAAGTAGAGGCAGACATGGAGGCCGTACCCAGCAATGTCAAATACTCCAATACTCACAGCTCAGTGCCAAACTTTCCCCGCCCCGCCGGCAGGGAGTTCATTTTCCGCACCATGGCGCCACGCCCCGCCCCGTACTCACAAGCCACACCCCAGAGGATGTACTGTGTTCTTGTCGAAGATGAGTTTCGATTGGCCGGAGCGTTCTCACAAGATACAACCTTCCAGTAAGAAGGTTGGTTGTAGCGTGCCACGCCCTCTCCAACCACACCCAACAGGATGCACTGTGTTCTTGTCGATGATAAGTTTTGATTGGCAGGAGCATTGTCACAAGACACAATCTTCCAGTAGGAAGTTCATTGTCTGTGGCCTGCCACGCCCCTCTTCAAACCACACCCACTAGGATGCACCGTGTTCTTGTCGACGATGAGTTTCGATTGGTTGCAGCATTCTCACAAGATACAACCTTCCATTAAATTTGCAGTTTTGAGTTTCAAAGCCATAAAGTTCTTTTGTACAGTGCTTGAACACATCTTTCTCCATGATGCAAAATTAACATATATTAAATAGTTGTGGTAACTGTTGCGGAAACATATGACTTGATCAGTGGCTTACTCTGTGGTCTAGTGGTAAGACATCTGCTCTTGCAATGCAAAGGTCGTGGGTTTGTATCCCATCTGAGTGAATTACCTGTGGGTTTTTTTCCACCGAATTCAGAAGAGCAAAGAGTATCTAGTGCTTTAACACATCGTCTTAACCCCTTGAAGACGGAAGGCGGCTATGCCCGCTAATCTGGGTCCGGAATGCTGTGGACTGTGTATGTAGTAGTAAGCCGTGGAATGAAGTCTGTGGCCGGTACAGCTGTGGGCAGACAAAGGCTGCTATGCAGTCATGCGTGTAAGCCGGGCATTGAGGCCTGATAATACCGGCGTTAAGGAGTTAAGGGTCAAACCAAATAATATAATTTAACTCTCTTAACTGACAGACAAATTAGCAGTGAAATGTGTGTGGCAATTATTGGGGAAAAACTGTGTAGTTTTAAAAAACCAAGACTTATACTTGTATATGTTTCAAACTTTGCTGCATCGAGCTCAAAGTGCAGATATTTATTAATTATGCAGAGGGAAATGTAATGGAGATTTGTGCTTGTATCTAAACAATTTATTGTGAATAAACAAATATAATATGTGGAAGATGATGGTGGTATTTGTCAGTTAATTGTAACGAGACTGAAAAACATGTGGCATGAATCGACTGTCGATACAGCAATTGTAACACACAGACATGCGTTTCATGTAAGAACAATGTTCAGCAGGTGCGCATTTCTAAAAACTAATGCACGATTGGTTGGTGAATGATGCGGCTGCATCGGTAATTTGAGCGCTTCACGCGCCTGCAAGGCAAAATGCAATTTGCTCGTAAAGATGGCGTATATTGGGCACTATCTACTGACCCCTTACACGCATTCGGTTCGCATTGACTGTGCCAGGCTCACTGCTTTCGGATTTGATAGGTAAAGCATATAAAATTATTGATGACGATGTCGGGCGATTTGGGTCAAAATGAGGATTTTGGCCCAAATTGCTGGTTTAACAATGACTAATATAAGTATTGTTCCCTAGTTACTGAATCACAATTTTGTGATGGTTTAGTGGTTCGACTGCCGGACTTGCAGTTACAAGGTTGTTGGTTCGAATCCTACCAAGCTTACTGTGGTTCAGTGGTTAGACTGCAGGACTTGCAATCAAAAGGTTGTGGGTTCGAATCCTACCCAGCTAACTGTGGTCCAGTGGTTGGACTGCAGGACTTACAATCACAAGGTTCTGGGTTTGAATCCTACCAATCAAACTGTGATCAAGTGGTTAGACTGCAGGACTTGCATCCACAAGGTTGTGGGTTCGAATCCTACCCAGCTAACTGTGGTCCAGTGGTTAGGCTGCAGGACTTACAATCACAAGGTTGTGGGTTCGAATCCTACCAAGCTAATGGTGGTACAGTGGTTAGATTGCAGGACTTGCAATCAGAATGTTGTTGGTTCGAAATCTACCAGCTAACTGCTCATTTTACAATGACAATTTTGTGATGGTTCAGTGGTTAGACTACAGGACTTGCAGTGACAAGGTTGTGAGTTCAAATGCTACCAAGCTAACCGTTATTTTAAAAATGACAAGCGTCTAGTTACTGAACCACAAGTTCTTTGATTACAATTCATATTCGTGGGCATCCGGGCTGGAATTTAGGAGGGTCATGGAGATCACTGGGCTGACTACCCATGTCATATTAACTGCTCGTCCATTAATTTTATGAGCCAAATAATTCAAAGGCCACACTTGGAAATTCTTTTAAAGAGCTTTCCTAATGTGCAATACAAATTATGCAAAACGTAAAAGACTATTTTACTTAAAACTTCAATATGGGCAACAGTGTCAAAGCAAATTTAATGTCAAATTCCAAGACAAAAACAACACAGAATCCTGGGTCATTATTCCTTGAATATAAAACCTTATACAATTGCAATATAACTGTATATACAATTACAATATTACCTTTATACGATTGCGATATAACCTTTTATATTTGCGATATAACCTTATATGATTGTGATATAATCTTGAACTATTGCAATATTTCCCTGCTACAATTGCGATATAAATTTATACAATTTGCGATATAACCTTATAGAACCGTGGTTCAGCTTATACAATTCCTTGAAGGCACTGGACACAATTGGTAATTACTCAAAACAATTGTTATCATTAAAAACTTACTTGGTAACGAGCAATGGAGAGCAGGAGATAGTATAAAATGGAGGCTGGAGATAGTATAAAACATTATGAGAAACAGCTCCCTGTGAAGTAACATAGTTTTTAAGACAGAAGCGATTTCTCACTAAAATATTTGAATTTGATTTCGAGACCTCAGAATTAGAATTTGAGGTCTCGAAATCAAGCATCTGAAGCACACACTTGTGCAACGAGGGCGTTTTTGCTTTCATTGTTCTCTAATTGCAAATTTGACGACCAACTGAGCTCAAATTTGTACAGGTTTGTTATGTTATGCATATTTTGAGATACATCAAGAGTGAATACTGGTCTTTGACAATTACCAAACATGTCCAGTGTCTTTAAATCAACATACAATTGCAGGTTTAATGGCAGAGGACACTATTGGTAATTGTCAAGGACTAGCCTTCACAGTTGGTGTATCTCAACATATGCATAAAATAACTAACCTGTGAAAATTTGAGCTCAAACGGTCATCGAAGTTGCGAGATAATAATGAAGAAGAAAAAAACACCCTTGCCACACAAAGTTGTGTGCGTTCAGATGGTTGATTTCGAGACCTCAAGTTCTAAATCTGAGGTCTCGAAATCAAATTTGTGGAAAATTACTTCTTTCTCGAAAACTATGGCACTTCAGAGGGAGTCGTTTCTCACAATGTTTTATACTATCAACTTCTCCCCATTACTCGTCACCAAGAAAGGTTTTATGCTAATAATTAATTGAGTAATTACCAAAAATAAGTGTCCACTGCCTTTAACTATTGTGATTTAACCTTATACATTTCTGATCAAGCCAAATGTGTTATATTGTACTATTCCAATAAACAAAATTACAAACATTGATAAAAAATGCTTGACTTATGCCTTGTGATTTTATTTATTTGTATTATTTGACCACATTTTTGAAGTTCGATTTGTATGCATTAAAATGAAGCTGGTTTCTTCAGTGATGGCATCATGTACCTTTCATTTTTTTCTAAGATTGAGATTTGATGTTGACCAATCTATATCTAAAACCATTCCTCAAGTTGAAAATATTATTTATAAAAGTTATTCCTCAAGTTAAAAACACATCAGAGTCAGAGGTACCTATCGCATTATTTTAGAGAATAAAAACAACTCTTTGTGTTTTCTTAAATTTATGGCCCAAAATTTGATAAACTGTAGGACATCTACCCCTTGTTTTGTTTGTATTTTTTTATATTTTTTTTATTGATGTATTTATTTTGAGGCACAAGGCTCATCTCTTTAAACTTTTTCAGTAAACAAAAACGGTTTACCCTACAAAAATTGATGTTCAAAGCCTTGCATTTTTTGTTACAAAATTCAAATGGTAAGCCTTGCGTTTTAGTAAAATCCTTGCAATTTTCTAACACAACAACATGCATAAGATGGCCATATTTTGTTATTATTATTATTATTATTTTTTTTTTTTTGGGGGGGGGTGGTTGAAGTGTACCGAAGGCTTTAAAAGTTAGATTATTTGGTGGCGCAAATTTGAGTGAGATATTTTCAACAACGAAATAAGGTCACTTTTAATAATCTACCTAAGTTATTTATTCTACATTAATAATAAGCTGAAGAAACGAACAAAAAAGTAGACCTCATATATTACCTTTAGGTTCTTTCAACTTTGCGCTAAATCATTTCAAGTTAACAAACGTAAGGCTACTTGGTTTAATTACCACAATTAGTTACAGTGTAAGCGTTTATTCATCACTTTTAATATGATTCAAGCCTTCGATTCTCGCATTTCGAATCATTCCGCGAGATCTTGCGGGAGCCAGTTTGCCCCTTTGATCTTGGACAGGCACCGGTGGTTGGAACCAGCTAAAGCAACCGACAGGTACCCGATTTCCACGCTACGCGAAATAAACATCAACAGAGTAGTAAAGGTCTGGGTACTCGACGGCTTGATGCCGTGACGCGATATTCAAAATGGCCACCAGCCATGCTTGTGAAGTTGTCAACACCATGGATATACTTAGGATGATTTGATGTGATTTAATGTCTCTTTGGGTAAGCTTTATCATGCAGCTTATTTAAGTTAATAATGTAGAATAGGATGAAGGCCTCGTGGAAGGCGTGTAACTAACTAGTTTGTCATAAAACGGGCAATTCTTGTCGCAATTTTATTATTCCACCTTCATGCTCAACATAAACAACGGCAATCCGGAAGTAGCTGTAACGTTAGAGCATAGGTCATTGCATTGTCATTGCCAATTTGCCGTCAATCAGATACTGGATGAAGAATTCCTCCATGATCAGATGAAACAATCGACTTTTCTGTGTAGTTCTTATAGATTATCTACTTCAATTCGTGTCGGCCACTCCTACGTGTTTCTATGTCAGTTTTTGTTTACATGTTATGTAACACTGAGCTGTCGTAAACTGTTTACCAACCAAAATGACCGGTCCTCTGACATTCGGAGTCGTAGGCCTACCATCCAAAAGAATTGATACATCATGTTTAAGCCTTTGCAGATCGCCTTTCTCATATCAAGTTGTAAATCTAAAACTGGTTTGCCACCTATACTGCCAAATGATAATGTAAATTTTTAAAGTCTGAACATGGTCTGAATAAAACTGGCGGGTTTTTTATTTTTGTTTTTTTAATCGTCTGAAATTTCATCCAGATGTGTAATGAAGGACGAGGTGCACAGAAAAACCTTGGTCTGAGTCGTAGGCAACTTTTTGAGATATTGTCTAGTTTTCGATGCCCCCAAATCAAGATTAAAATTAATATTAATTTGAGGCCCTTCCGAATGTTCCAGCAATCTGTAATCCGTAGAGCGTCTTTCGCACATAAAGAGCTTTCTTTGGTTAAATTTTGAGGCAAATCTGAGAGAAAAAAACGTCAAGTTATACCCCATGCCGTTTTCTCAAAAATCTGCCGGAAAAAATTGTGTTTTTCAAAATCGCCTGAAAACTTGGGTTTAGCCGTCTACCCTAGTAACTTTTTGATGTAATTGTTTTTATTGCCTGATTTTCGATATAACAATGTCTCAAATAATTATTGTATCAAACTCAATAAAACCAATTGTACCATCACGGCGAGTACCCACCAAGAACACTGGTGGAAATTCAAAGAAGTTATATTCCCGCCGTCATGTTGATCCCAGCTAGCCTACTAAAGACTCGGCCACCCAACCCCGGTGTACCCCGCTACCCTTTCCACAGCGACCGACAATCCCCAATTCCCATCGAAATGCCAGACCAACTTCCCCTGCGAACTAATTTTCTATACCTACATCGTGTGCCTTCGACTCAAATAATTATTTTGTAAGTCGCCTATTATGCCTTTGTTTCCTTGTAAACCAATGCGCCATACTTACAGCGTGTGCCTTCCATCCACTCACCATTTTTTAAAATCACAACCAAAGAGTCCCCTGTCTACCCGTCAGTAAAGCGTATGCCTTCCACTCTCAAATTATTTACCAAGTCCAAAGCAAGGATTTCCCTATGCCATTGTACCATGCGTACCATTTCCCCATTAATTAAACTAATTGTCTATCTTTATGCATACAGCGTGTGGCTTCAACTCGTCGAATACTTTTTAAGTCCGAACACAAGAGTCCCCTATCTACTACCAATACCCGTCAGTAAAAGCGTATTATATCTTCCACTCGCAAATTATTTACCAAGTCCAAAGCAAGGATTTCCCTATGCCATAGTACCATGCGTACCCCTTTTCCCATTTTAAACTATACAGTGTGTAGATTTTAACTCAAATATGTTTTAAGTCCGAACCAATGAGTTTCCCATGCAAATTATATACCAAGTATAAAGTATAATAATATATAAGTATAAAGCATTGATATTCCCATACCATAGCATCCTATGATGAGTATTCAATTATATACTAAGTATAAAGCACTGAAATCCCATGCCATAGCTTTCTGTGTAAAGTATGAACCGAAGGTTTATCAGGTCTAAAATGCGAATTATCCTGGGGGGACCCAAGTGGGTGTCGTGGGTAGGTGTCGGCCTCCCAAGCAAAGGGTCCCCGGTTCGAACCCCGGTGGTGGCAGCGCGGTTGCCGTCCGAGAAGTCTCGACCCACCAGACAGTGGCACTCACCGCGCAGTGGCACTCACCGCTAGCACTCGCTTAGAAAAGAAACTTAAAACTTAAAACTTAAAACGAACCTATGCTCTTTTTTATATAAGTTTAAAAAATAAAATAAAAAAAACATTTTTAAAACGTCTCCAACTTTTCTGAAGCTGGATTCGATCCCGGGACCCTCCGGTCCAGAGACCAGAGCCCTTCCACTGGGCCACTGCTCCTTCTTACTAATATGCGTTCGAGTTTTATTTTAAACCTTCGTATGACAAACTTTTAATTAAAACGTAGTAAAAGAGCACCCGGGAATCGAACTCCGCACCATTGGGTGTAGAGTCCGGAGCCCTTCCATTGAGCCACGTCTCCTCTTACTTCATTTGCGTTCGAGTTTAATTTTAAACCTTCGTATGACAAACTTTTAATTAAAACGTAGTAAAAGAACACCTGGGAATCGAACTCCGCACCATTGGGTGTAGAGTCCGGAGCCCTTCCATTGAGCCACGTCTCCTCTTACTTTTATGGCGTTCGAGTTTAATTTTAAACCTTGGTATGAACAACTATAAATCAAAACGAAGTAAAAGAACACCCGGGAATCGAACTCCGTACCATTGGGTGTAGAGTCGGGAGCCCTTCCATTGGGCCACTACTACTCTTACTTCATTTGCGTTCGAGTTTAATGTTATACCTTAGAATGAACAACTTTAAATCAAAACGTATTATAGCTTATGCCTTCCACTCGCAAATTATTTACAAGTGTAAAGCAAGGATTTCCCTATTCCCATAGGATACCGCGCAAACCAATGTTCTCAAGCGTAGAAAAAAAGAACACAGATCGGGGTTCGAACCCCGTACCATTGGGTGTAGAGCCCGAAGCCCTTCCATTGGGCCACTACTACTCTTTCTTCACTTGCGTTCGAGTTTAATGTTATACCTTAGAATGAACAACTTTAAATCAAAACGTATTATAGCTTATGCCTTCCACTCGCAAATTATTTACAAGTGTAAAGCAAGGATTTCCCTATTCCCATAGGATACCGCGCAAACCAATGTTCTCAAGCGTAGAAAAAAGAACACAGATGGGGGTTCGAACCCCGTACCATTGGGTGTAGAGCCCGAAGCCCTTCCATTGGGCCACTACTACTCTTTCTTCACTTGCGTTCGAGTTTAATGTTATACCCTAGAATGAACAATTTTAAATCAAAACGTATTATAGCTTATGCCTTCCACTCGCAAATTATTTACAAGTGTAAAGCAAGGATTTCCCTATGCCATAGGGTACCGCGCAAACCAATGTTTTCAAGCATACTAAAGAACACAGATCGGGAATCGAACCCCGTACCGTTGGGTGTAGAGCCCGGAGCCCTTCCATTGGGCCACTACTACTCTTACTTCATTTGCGTTCGAGTTTAATGTTATACCCTAGAATGAACAACTTTATATCAAAACATATTGTAACCTATGCCTTCCACTCGCATTAATTATTGATTAGGGGTTAAGCAAGGATTTCCCTATGCCGTAGGGTACCGCGTAAACCAATGTTCTTCAACGCAGAAAAAGAACACACACCAGGGTTCGAACCCAGCACCTTTGGCTTCAGAGTCCAGAGCCCTACCACTGTGCCACTGTCCTTCTTCATAACAAAAGGTTCGAGTTTAGATATAAACCTTAGAATGAATTCAACTTTAAATCAAAACGTAATAGCGGGTGCCTTCCACTCGCATTTCATTTATTAGGTATAAAGCAAGGATTTCCCTATGCCATAGGGTTCCGCTTAAACCAATGTTCTTACGCGTAGAAAAAGACACACGCCGTGGCTCGAACTCAGTACCTTTGCGCTCAGAATCCGGAGCTCTACCACTGGGCCACCGCTCTTCTTATGAACAATGGGTTCGAGTTTAATTATAAACCTTAGAGTGGACAACTTTAAATCAAAACGTATATAGCGAGTGCCTTACACTCGCGTGTTTTACAAGGATTTCCCGATGCCATAGTACCCCAGGTAATGTAAAGATTGGGACTGGGTACAACAGAGTTGATGCATGCACAAATTTGACGGTGTTTGAGATAAATAAAATGCACGGGACTAAAACGGGTCTATCTAACTGATAAAATATAAGCGATTGAAAAAGTCTCTAGAAGCCGGGCAAATCGGGCGAATGGGGGGGGGGGCATATTCAAACAGGGGGCGTAACAATGAGACCAACAAAACCATTTATTATTATATGTAATAAATATTTGATAATCTAAGGAAATTGAACTCTAAATAAGACACGGGACGGAGTATTATGTTTTAATTCAATATTTGTTTAATGTTTGAGTTTCTACATTTCACATTATGACTGCTCTTTAAATCAATATAAAAAGAATTCAGACAATAATTGACATACACATTCAAATTTATTTTAAGCAGCAATTTTTTATTTTTTTTTATTTATTTAAATAATTAAAATCATTAAAATTAAAATTTTAACGTCAAGTGTTTGTGCATCGTAAAAGAATTTTGTTTTTCTCCAAAGGCGATCAGATTATACTGACCGAAACGTCAATTGAAACCAACGGTTATTTTCAGAACCACCCCATATTTAGAAATGATAGTCATTGCATGGTGTTACCGCAAACCTGTCCATATCGTATTTCCACCATGCAAAGTTTTAAATCCAGGGCACAACATAAAAGCATTGCCATAGATAGGCTGTAACAATTGTATGCAGTGAATAATTAGATTGGAACAATTTTACGACCTCATCACCAATTTCTGGACGTTTTGTTTTAATCTCCGAATAATCAACGGGAAAACAGCAACCTACAGGCCTACTAACTATAATAGAGAATTATATTGAGCAATAACACACCATACCCATTGTGTTGTGCACAGTAGACCAGCGTACCAGCTAACGTAGTGTAGACCTATAGCTAATAAAAAAAAATCACAAACATTGCTTTTACCATGGGTTTGAACGACTTTATATTGAATCAGAATAAACGAGTACACATTAGTCTTGCCTGAACAGTTCCCTGAAGATTAAAACTACATCAAAAAGGCTCTAAATATCGTCCACGGAGACAGCCAGAGTCAACTGCATGGTTGGAGATCATTTTGAATACATTGTGTACGCGGTAAATTACTGGGTACGAAGCATGGGTTATAAGACCAACTATAGGGTACCCGACTATTCATGTTCTTGTCGAAATGTCGCTTACTTGTTGATATAGCAGTGCCTCCAAAAAGAGAGGTTAAAATGAATTTGAGACCCATCCCAGTTTTCTAGCAATCTTAAACTTGGAGACTGTCTTTTACATATGACGAACTTCCTTTGGTTAAATTGTGAGGCAAAGCGGGGGGAAACAATTTTCGAGGGTGAAAAAACGTCAAGCTTACCCTACCCTTGTCGTTTTTTCAAAAATCGGCCGAAATGTTTGTCTTCCAAATTGCCTGAAAGTTCATACCTAGGTGTATTAGAGGGCGAGGAGCAGGAAAATCTTGGTTTTAGTCGTCTACGATGGCTACTTTTTGAGATAATGCTTCATTTCGGATAGTACGACGGTTTAAAATCAAGGTTAAAAAGAATATTTGAGACCCATCCTATTGTTTCAGCAACCTGTAACTTGGAGACTGTCTTTTACACATGACGAACTTCCTTTGGTTAAATTTTGAGGCAATTCGAAGAGAAAATGTTTCCGAGGCTGAAAAAACGTCAAGCTTACCCCCTTGTCGTTTTTTCAAAAATCGGCCGAAACTTTTGTCTTCCAAATTGCCTGAAATTTCATACCTAGGTGTATTAGAGGGCGAGGAGCAGGAAAATCTTGGTTTTAGTCGTCTACGATGGCTACTTTTTGAGATAATGCCTCATTTCGGATAGTACGACGGTTTAAAATCAAGGTTAAAAAGAATATTTGAGACCCATCCTATTGTTTCAGCAACCTGTAACTTGGAGACTGTCTTTTACACATGACGAACTTCCTTTGGTTAAATTTTGAGGCAATTCGGAGAGAAAATGTTTCCGAGGCTGAAAAAACGTCAAGCTTACCCCCTTGTCGTTTTTTCAAAAATCGGCCGAAACTGTTGTCTTCCAAATTGCCTGAAATTTCATACCTAGGTGTATTAGAGGGCGAGGAGCAGGAAAATCTTGGTTTTAGTCGTCTACGATGGCTACTTTTTGAGATAATGCCTCATTTCGGATAGTACGACGGTTTAAAATCAAGGTTAAAAAGAATATTTGAGACCCATTCTATTGTTTCAGCAACCTGTAACTTGGAGACTGTCTTTTACACATGACGAACTTCCTTTGGTTAAATGTTGAGGCAATTCGGAGAGAAAATGTTTCCGAGGCTGAAAAAACGTCAAGCTTACCCCCTTGTCGTTTTTTCAAAAATCGGCCGAAATTGTTGTTTTCCAAATCGCCTGAAATTTCATGCCTATATGTAATTGGGGGCGAGGAGCAGGAAAATCTTGGTTTTAGTCGTCTACGATGGCTACTTTTTGAGATAATGCCTCATTTCGGATAGTACGACGGTTTAAAATCAAGGTTAACAAGAATATTTGAGACCCATCCTATTGTTTCAGCAACCTGTAACTTGGAGACTGTCTTTTACACATGACGAACTTCCTTTGGTTAAATTTTCAGGCAATTCGGAGAGAAAATGTTTCCGAGGCTGAAAAAACGTCAAGCTTACCCCCTTGTCGTTTTTTCAAAAATCGGCCGAAACTTGTGTCTTCCAAATTGCCTGAAATTTCATACCTAGGTGTATTAGAGTGCGAGGAGCAGGAAAATCTTGGTTTTAGTCGTCTACGATGGCTACTTTTTGAGATAATGCCTCATTTCGGATAGTACGACGGTTTAAAATCAAGGTTAAAAAGAATATCTGAGACCCATCCTATTGTTCCAGCAACCTGTAACTTGGAGACTGTCTTTTACACATGACGAACTTCCTTTGGTTAAATTTTGAGGCAATTCGGAGAGAAAATGTTTCCGAGGCTGAAAAAACGTCAAGCTTACCCCCTTGTCGTTTTTTCAAAAATCGGCCGAAACTTTTGTCTTCCAAATTGCCTGAAATTTCATACCTAGGTGTATTAGAGGGCGAGGAGCAGGAAAATCTTGGTTTTAGTCGTCTACGATGGCTACTTTTTGAGATAATGCTTCATTTCGGATAGTACGACGGTTTAAAATCAAGGTTAAAAAGAATATTTGAGACCCATCCTATTGTTTCAGCAACCTGTAACTTGGAGACTGTCTTTTACACATGACGAACTTCCTTTGGTTAAATTTTGAGGCAATTCGAAGAGAAAATGTTTCCGAGGCTGAAAAAACGTCAAGCTTACCCCCTTGTCGTTTTTTCAAAAATCGGCCGAAACTTTTGTCTTCCAAATTGCCTGAAATTTCATACCTAGGTGTATTAGAGTGCGAGGAGCAGGAAAATCTTGGTTTTAGTCGTCTACGATGGCTACTTTTTGAGATAATGCCTCATTTCGGATAGTACGACGGTTTAAAATCAAGGTTAAAAAGAATATTTGAGACCCATCCTATTGTTCCAGCAACCTGTAACTTGGAGACTGTCTTTTACACATGACGAACTTCCTTTGGTTAAATTTTGAGGCAATTCGGAGAGAAAATGTTTCCGAGGCTGAAAAAACGTCAAGCTTACCCCCTTGTCGTTTTTTCAAAAATCGGCCGAAACTTGTGTCTTCCAAATTGCCTGAAATTTCATACCTAGGTGTATTAGAGGGCGAGGAGCAGGAAAATCTTGGTTTTAGTCGTCTACGATGGCTACTTTTTGAGATAATGCCTCATTTCGGATAGTACGACGGTTTAAAATCAAGGTTAAAAAGAATATTTGAGACCCATCCTATTGTTCCAGCAACCTGTAACTTGGAGACTGTCTTTTACACATGACGAACTTCCTTTGGTTAAATTTTGAGGCAATTCGGAGAGAAAATGTTTCCGAGGCTGAAAAAACGTCAAGCTTACCCCCTTGTCGTTTTTTCAAAAATCGGCCGAAATTGGTGTCTTCCAAATCGCCTGAAATTTCATACCTAGGTGTATTAGAGGGCGAGGAGCAGGAAAATCTTGGTTTTAGTCGTCTACGATGGCTACTTTTTGAGATAATGCCTCATTTCGGATAGTACGACGGTTTAAAATCAAGGTTAAAAAGAATATTTGAGACCCATCCTATTGTTCCAGCAACCTGTAACTTGGAGACTGTCTTTTACACATGACGAACTTCCTTTGGTTAAATTTTGAGGCAATTCGGAGAGAAAATGTTTCCGAGGCTGAAAAAACGTCAAGCTTACCCCCTTGTCGTTTTTTCAAAAATCGGCCGAAACTTTTGTCTTCCAAATTGCCTGAAATTTCATACCTAGGTGTATTAGAGGGCGAGGAGCAGGAAAATCTTGGTTTTAGTCGTCTACGATGGCTACTTTTTGAGATAATGCCTCATTTCGGATAGTACGACGGTTTAAAATCAAGGTTAAAAAGAATATTTGAGACCCATCCTATTGTTCCAGCAACCTGTAACTTGGAGACTGTCTTTTACACATGACGAACTTCCTTTGGTTAAATTTTGAGGCAATTCGGAGAGAAAATGTTTCCGAGGCTGAAAAAACGTCAAGCTTACCCCCTTGTCGTTTTTTCAAAAATCGGCCGAAATTGTTGTTTTCCAAATCGCCTGAAATTTCATACCTAGGTGTATTAGAGGGCGAGGAGCAGGAAAATCTTGGTTTTAGTCGTCTACGATGGCTACTTTTTGAGATAATGCCTCATTTCGGATAGTACGACGGTTTAAAATCAAGGTTAAAAAGAATATTTGAGACCCATCCTATTGTTTCAGCAACCTGTAACTTGGAGACTGTCTTTTACACATGACGAACTTCCTTTGGTTAAATTTTGAGGCAATTCGGAGAGAAAATGTTTCCGAGGCTGAAAAAACGTCAAGCTTACCCCCTTGTCGTTTTTTCAAAAATCGGCCGAAACTTGTGTCTTCCAAATTGCCTGAAATTTCATACCTAGGTGTATTAGAGTGCGAGGAGCAGGAAAATCTTGGTTTTAGTCGTCTACGATGGCTACTTTTTGAGATAATGCCTCATTTCGGATAGTACAACGGTTTAAAATCAAGGTTAAAATGAATATTTGAGACCCATCCTATTGTTTCAGCAACCCGTAACTTGGAGACTGTCTTTTACACATGACGAACTTCCTTTGGTTAAATTTTGAGGCAATTCGGAGAGAAAATGTTTCTGAGGCTGAAAAAACGTCAAGCTTACCCCCTTGTCGTTTTTTCAAAAATCGGCCGAAATTGGTGTCTTCCAAATCGCCTGAAATTTCATACCTAGGTGTAATTGGGGGCGAGGAGCAGGAAAATCTTGGTTTTAGTCGTCTACGATGGCTACTTTTTGAGATAATGCCTCATTTCGGATAGTACGACGGTTTAAAATCAAGGTTAAAAAGAATATTTGAGACCCATCCTATTGTTTCAGCAACCTGTAACTTGGAGACTGTCTTTTACACATGACGAACTTCCTTTGGTTAAATTTTGAGGCAATTCGGAGAGAAAATGTTTCCGAGGCTGAAAAAACGTCAAGCTTACCCCCTTGTCGTTTTTTCAAAAATCGGCCGAAACTTGTGTCTTCCAAATTGCCTGAAATTTCATACCTAGGTGTATTAGAGTGCGAGGAGCAGGAAAATCTTGGTTTTAGTCGTCTACGATGGCTACTTTTTGAGATAATGCCTCATTTCGGATAGTACAACGGTTTAAAATCAAGGTTAAAATGAATATTTGAGACCCATCCTATTGTTTCAGCAACCCGTAACTTGGAGACTGTCTTTTACACATGACGAACTTCCTTTGGTTAAATTTTGAGGCAATTCGGAGAGAAAATGTTTCCGAGGCTGAAAAAACGTCAAGCTTACCCCCTTGTCGTTTTTTCAAAAATCGGCCGAAATTGGTGTCTTCCAAATCGCCTGAAATTTCATACCTAGGTGTAATTGGGGGCGAGGAGCAGGAAAATCTTGGTTTTAGTCGTCTACGATGGCTACTTTTTGAGATAATGCCTCATTTCGGATAGTACGACGGTTTAAAATCAAGGTTAAAAAGAATATTTGAGACCCATCCTATTGTTTCAGCAACCTGTAACTTGGAGACTGTCTTTTACACATGACGAACTTCCTTTGGTTAAATTTTCAGGCAATTCGGAGAGAAAATGTTTCCGAGGCTGAAAAAACGTCAAGCTTACCCCCTTGTCGTTTTTTCAAAAATCGGCCGAAACTTGTGTCTTCCAAATTGCCTGAAATTTCATACCTAGGTGTATTAGAGTGCGAGGAGCAGGAAAATCTTGGTTTTAGTCGTCTACGATGGCTACTTTTTGAGATAATGCCTCATTTCGGATAGTACAACGGTTTAAAATCAAGGTTAAAATGAATATTTGAGACCCATCCTATTGTTTCAGCAACCCGTAACTTGGAGACTGTCTTTTACACATGACGAACTTCCTTTGGTTAAATTTTGAGGCAATTCGGAGAGAAAATGTTTCCGAGGCTGAAAAAACGTCAAGCTTACCCCCCTTGTCGTTTTTTCAAAAATCGGCCGAAATTGGTGTCTTCCAAATCGCCTGAAATTTCATACCTAGGTGTAATTGGGGGCGAGGAGCAGGAAAATCTTGGTTTTAGTCGTCTACGATGGCTACTTTTTGAGATAATGCCTCATTTCGGATAGTACGACGGTTTAAAATCAAGGTTAAAAAGAATATTTGAGACCCATCCTATTGTTTCAGCAACCTGTAACTTGGAGACTGTCTTTTACACATGACGAACTTCCTTTGGTTAAATTTTCAGGCAATTCGGAGAGAAAATGTTTCCGAGGCTGAAAAAACGTCAAGCTTACCCCCTTGTCGTTTTTTCAAAAATCGGCCGAAATTGTTGTCTTCCAAATCGCCTGAAATTTCATACCTATATGTAATTGGGGGCGAGGAGCAGGAAAATCTTGGTTTTAGTCGTCTACGATGGCTACTTTTTGAGATAATGCCTCATTTCGGATAGTACGACGGTTTAAAATCCAGATTAAAATGAATATTTGAGACCCATCCTATTGTTCCAGCAACCTGTAACTTGGAGACTGTCTTTTACTCTACCACCTGGCCAAATAATCCAGTCTAGTTTGGGTATGACCTACCCCAAATTCATTCCCGCGACAAGCAGTAAAATCAAGTCTATATAATGTACGGGTACAGGATTCGAACCGGGTGTACCAGCTCTCGGTAGTACACGCATTGGAACTATCCAGTGTACCTAGGTGCCTGTTGTTGTGTCTGGGGTGATTTTTATACTACTTATAATAATTCACTGCGTCCACTCAAGCAAAAAAGAAAAGAAACATACACCCAGTAGAGTTGAACCAGGGTCTCGTGGCTCCCAGTCCCATACGTAGTTAGTGTAGCTACGGCGCCACCTATCATGCTATGAGATTTAGTACAATTAATAAAATGAACCCAATTAACCACACCATTAAAGACGTAATTTTTGTTTTATTTATTTGACCTCGGAAGTTTTTTCTTCTGGACAATTATGTGTATTCAAATTATCTTTCTTTTTATAAACTGAAAAAAAAAAACGTCCAGCTGCATTCTCATCAAAAATTTGCCTAAAATTGAAGAAAGGCAAGGGGTAAGTCCAGCATTTTCATCACTAAAATCATTTTAGAAAACGACTAAAATGCTTGACTTCTGATGATAAAAAATGTTTGTTCCTTAAATTTTACACTTAGGTCTTTTTTGATGAAAACACTGGAATCACGACCTCTATTGTTTTGTTTTTCATGTGATTTTGTTTAATTTCGGGCCCGTAATGGATAAAAATCCTGGACTTACTACCCCTTGTGATGTTTTCCAATATTGAGGGTGCACAGTTTTGAAGTTTGATTTTACGTTAAAGGCTTTGCACAACAATAATGAAAGAGAAAACATGAAACACAGATTCAACCTTATTCCATTGCAATTTAATTTCGTACAGTTGCTATTAAAACTACGAGGCATTTAAATACCTACACGCAATATTTTGCAAATATTGGATGCATTAATAATAATAATAATTGTATTGTATTGTATCAAATTTTGTTCCTTAAACGGAACAAACCTCATTCCGTACGGGAAGGGTTACAACAATAACAAAACTTAAACTTATTATACAACACAGAAGAAGAGCTCTCGAGAGGTCAGCAAAAACAAATTTTAAATTATGTTTCGGTTTCGAAACACAATTAATAATGGTTTTCTTTTGAGAACTCACAAGGAAAATTATTTTTTTCTTGTCAGATAAGATACTAAAACATGTGTAACTTTACCCATGGTATCATACAATATCTTTCCGAATACAGTAAACATTTGGCAAAACAAATGAAATGAATTTGGATTTCATTTTTTCTTATTTTTAAATCTCTGTATATTTTCCTGTAATTCGACCTCCCGTCGCCATGGGAACTTGTTTTTAAAATAATAAACCAATTATGATGATGATGATGATGAACATCCTCCAAGCAGTGAATACATACGATCCTTAAATTCTACACCTGTATATCTCCCAACCTCATCTTGTAATTTATGTGCTTAGCACCTAAACCTTGCTAAGCAATGACGATATTGAGGATTGTGTACAAATAACTTAGGTATGGCTATATGTCGAAGTTCTTTTTAAACGTCCTATATGTATATATATTTGGGTTGCGGTAACACCATGTGTGTATCTACTTGCCAGGTAGAGTTTGTTCTTAGAGAACTGTCTTGCTTTATTCTACTACCGCAGAGTAGATGTTCGGGTATTCGGGAGACTGCTAAGTTCTGAAAAGAACTGTCCTGCTTATTAACTATTACCTGGGCGGATGGTGAAGAAATAGGCTGGGACTACTACTTTAGGTTAGGCCTATTCGATCGTAATTAACTGTACTGCCGCGGAGTAAGTTCTTGGGTTGGTCTCAACGTTTCGACTAGCTTGCTCTAGTCATTGTCAGGAGACTGAACAAACTCTACCTGGCAAGTAGATACACACATGGTGTTCCCGCAAACCAAATATACATGTACATTGATACCTCACCATGCAATGCCTCAAATCCTATGACCTTTATGTACTAAGTTTATTTCTTTTGGTAAGCTCTAAAAGCAGTTGCAAATAAATACATTACATACTTCTTTGGGTACTTTTTGTAACACTAAACACAATGTTTACAGATTTGCATTAAACTTACACCGTTTGAAGATAATGAAAGCTTACCTTTAAAAGTTACTTGCTGAGGTGATGTAGTTTGTGAGAAATGAGTAAAACAATGTCCTGAACATACGTTTTTACATGCTAAAATAATTTTCGAAGAGTAAAAAATTATTTCCATGACATTGTTTTACTCATTTCTCAAAAAGTACAGCTTCACAGCAAGTCATGTTTTCAGGGAAGCTTTCTACCATCATTATCTTCAATTTGAGTAAGTTTAATGTAAATCTGTGGACATTGTGTTTTTTGTCCTACAAAAGTACCCAGACCCTTGAAATGCATCAACATAATAATAATACTTGGTTCTTATATAGCGCTTTGTATCACACCCTTCAGGGTCGAAACAAAGCGCTTAGTATTTTCCCTGCAAGGTATGTGGGGCCAGGTTTTTGAAGTATGGTATTGTTATCTTATAGCACCATGTAAATTGTTTTCTTCTGATATACGCACTTAGTTCTTTACTGTGCATTACACAACACACAGGAGCACACTCCGGTTCGAGCATCGATTAGAGGATCAGCGCAGAAGATAAGTATACATGGCATAGTCTTTAATGGACATTCAAGTCTGTTTAATCACAATTTTTCAGATTTTTCAAGGGTGAACATAATACGGTAATTAGACTAAAATAGAAAGAACGCCACGCCCAATTGAAATCACCATAATAATTGCATCAATTTTAAAGTAAAGACATCGTGCAAAATGATTTATATACAGTTATTAAAAAATTGTTTAGTAATTAATATTAAGGCACTGGACACTATTGAGAATACAGGGGTCACCTGCACAAAGAGTTGGGACTAGTCCTAACTTAGGACTAGTCCTAGGAGATATTAAAATCCTAAGGCTAGTCCTAAGTTAGGACGAGTAACTCGAGTTAAAAGACTAGTCTTAAAGGCAGTAGACACTATTACTCAAAATAATTTTTAGAATAAAACCTTACTTGGAAATAAGTTATAGGAAGACGTTGATAGCATAAAACATCGTGAGAAACAGCTCCCTCTAAATTGATGTAGTTTTCGAGAAAGAAGTAATTTTCCTGAAATTTGATTTTGAGACCTCAAGTTTAGAATTTGAGGTCTCGAAATCAAGCATAAGAAAGCACAAAACTTCGTGTGACAAGGGTGTTTTTTCTTTCATTATTATCTCGTAACTTGACCGATTGAGCTAAAATTTTCACAGGTTTGTTATTTCATGCATATGATGAGATACAGCAAGTGAGAAAACTGGCCTTTGACAATTACCAAAAGTGTCCACTGTCTTTAACTCTTTGTGAAATCCACCCCTGGTCTTTGACAATATTACCAAACAGTGCCCAGTGCCTTTAAAGGGTCTGGGTACTTTTTACACAATGTCCACAGATTTCGAGAAATGAGTAAAACAATGTCACACAAGTTATTTTAGTCTCAGTATTAGCATGTTAAAACGTATTAGCATGTAAAAACCATAACATACCATACATGTAACTGGTTAATACGTTTTTACTTGCAATCACTGAAAGTGAGACGAAAGTGATTTTGGTGACTTGTTTTAGTACTCATTTCTCAAAAACTACAGCACCTCAGCAAGTAATATTGTAAGGGAAGCTTTCTACCATCATTATCTTCAAACTGAGTAAGTTTAATGTAAATCTGTGGACATTATGTTTTGTGTTACAAAAAGTACCCAAATCTTAAAACTGTTAAAATACAAAAATTACACAAGTACAGTTACTTCCTCCAAAAGTTCTGATCTTGCGCCATTTTTTTCTTGAAGTTCTGAAACCATTTATCTAGGACCGTCATGGGGATCCAGCTGATGTTTGGCTGGGGTGTCATCTGCGACTGGTTTATTCTGAACGACGAGGCAAAGTTGTAGAAGTTTTCCAACATCTTCATGGAGAACTCTGAGAAGCTGGTCAAAGTCGACGTCTAAATAAATGGAGAGAAAACAAAAAGTAAGTAAAAGGCACTGGACCCCTTTGGTAATAGGCCGATCCATTTAGCTCCGCCCCATCATTGCGTATTGACCAATCACATCCCATTGCGCAACACAAAGTCTGACAAATAAAGTCTGACATGCGTATGCTTGGCGTGGGCGGACGAGTTGTGCAGAATGGCATAGGAGAGCCTCACATGTTCTTGCTCACATGTGCGCCGTGGGCGGAGCCTAATGGATCGGTCTATTGTCAGAGACCAGTTTTCAAGCACTTGCCATGCCCATGTATCCCAACATGTATGCATAAAATTTAACAAACCTGTGGAAGTTTGCCTTAATCGATTATCAAACTTCCAGAAAATAGTTGAAGACAAAATTCTTTTTAGAAGTCTGAGAAAGGCTTCACGCCTGAAGTCTTTCGCAGATGCAAATATTTCAGTGAGAAATCACTTCTTTCTCAAAAACTTTGTTACTTCAGAGGGAGCCGTATCTCACGATGTTTTATTTTATCAACAGCTCTCATCGAGTCGCATTGTGTTTCTGATCGTGATGTCCGATTGTGTTGTGCAAGTAAATTATGTCGTCGTAAATAGTGGTGAGCAACACCATTGGTTCACCAAGCAGGAAGCCACGACTATTGTGGTAGTTGTCGTGGAGGTACGATTAACCGAGTAGTTAAAAAACGATAGTCGCTACTCGACTAAGCAATCAATAGTTGCGACTTTGACACTAGTCGCAATAGTCGCCCAGGCTTAATTGCATCACGATTAATTGAAGACGTAATAATAATAAAGACAAGTTCTTATTCAGCGCATTTTTCAATAACCATCTCAATGCGCTTTAGATTAGTGCCCTGGTCATTGGGCAAATTACATCCCTGTAATCTTTCTCAGCCCCCCGGGGAAGTATACAGCCCTGAACTGCCTTGGCACACCAGTGGCTTTTTCATACACAATATCAACCTCTACCCATTTATACCCCTGAGTGGAAAGAAGCAACTATAGTCAAGTGTCTTGCTCAAGGACACAAGTGTCATGACTGGGATTCGAACCCACACTCCGCTGACTTTTCCACCTGAACTTAGATTCAATGCCCTTAATCACTCGGTCATGACACCCAACAAATCCGATGCAGCCCTTTCATTTTTCAAGTGTTACTAAAGCTTCCAAATGTTTCCGCCCCAGAAAAAGCCCTAATATTTAGGACTCTGTTTCTGTGAACAGCACAAAGGAAGAGTCTATAGAGGGCTAGGCGCAACCTGAACTCCTGAGATACTGGGCCCAGTTTCATAGAGCTGCTTGAAGACACTGGACACTATTGGTAATTGTCAAAGACCAGTCTTCTCACTTGCTGTATCTCAACATTTGCATAAAATAACAACCCTGTGAAAATTTGAGCTCATTCGGTCATCTAAGTTGCGAGATAATTATGAAAGAAAAAAACACCCTTGTCACACGAAGTTGTGTGCTTTCAGATGCTTTATTTCGAGACCTCAAAATTCTTAATCTGAGGTCTCGAAATCAAATTCGTGGCAAATTACTTCTTTCCTGAATACCACCTTAATTCAGAGGGAGCCATTTCTCACTAAGTTTGTTACCATCAACCGCTCTCCATTACTTGTTACCAAGTAAGGTTTTATGCTAATAACTATTTTGAGTAATTACCAAAAGTGTCCACTGCCTTTAAGCACAAAATAAGCTAAGCAAATCAAAATTATGCTAACCGAGATAAAGTTACCAGCCAGTGAGAATTTTTTTAACAGTATTTTCTACTTGAGAAGTTCTATGCAATTGGGACCTTGTTAACCGGAATAAAGTTACCACATGTACAAGGGTGTTTTTCTCTTTCATAATTATCTCGCAACTTAGATGACCGAATGAGCTCAAATTTTCACAGGGTTGTTATTTTAGGCAAATGTTGAGATACAGCAAGTGAGAAGACTGGTCTTTAACAATTACCAATATCCAGCCGACTGTGCACAACAACAAAATAAAAACGTACCTGAGTAGTTTCTGCTGGTATCTGATGCTGGATAACGTGAAGGGGTTCCACAGAGATTCCAATCTGTGACATCGTCTCCATCGGCTGCTGTACAGGCATAGACTGCATGAATCATAAAAAGACAATCAATCAATCAACCCACAGAGGCAGCAAGGGTCCATTGCGCCGATTTCATGTGTCCACGTCCTACAGCCTCACGCCACATGTGGGCGATTTCGCTCGGCCGGCCAAGTTGTTGGGCCTAGGATGACCGAGGGCGGCCTCTGTCTAGTGCTAGGCCTCCCCTGGAGTTGATGGCGATGCTTTAGAGCTTTTTTAGCTGGGATGTTGTCAGCTAGGCAAGCGACATGACCGAAGAAGGCAGAGTGGCGGTGTTGAATTAGTTGGTTGATGGGGGGGGCGGACACGTTCTTTGGGTGACCTCATTGTTGTTGACGAAGTGAAACCACTGGATGCCAAAAATTGATCATTGACACTGGACACCTTTAGTAATATTTTCAGAGACCAGTCTTCTCACTTGGTGTATCTCAAAATATGCACAAAGAACAAACCTGTGAACATTTGAACTCAATTGGTCTTCGAAGTTGTGAGAGAATAATGGAAGAGAAAAAACCCTGTTCGTACGAAGTTGTGTGCTTTCAGTTCAGATGCTTGATTTCCAGACCTCAGCTGAGGTAATGAAATCAAATCAAATATTTTAGTGAGAAATTACTACTTTCTCAAAAACTAGATTACTTCAGATTCAGAGGGAGTCGTTTCTCACAATGTTTTTTACTATCAACGGCTCTCCATTGCTCATTACCAAGTCAGTTTTTATGTTCACCAATAGTGTCCAATGCTTCTAACCAAGATGATTTCTTGCTTTGCTTTAGGGAATATCTCAATAGTCTTGCTCTGGGCAAGAAGGATTGTTCCTGTAGGTATTTGGGCAATTCCAAGCAAACATGGACATAACACACAAAAATCAAGTTTATGTCACAACTTTCTTTCCACTTAGAAGTTATAGCTAACATATGAAACCAATTTATTTTTAGTTGTTGACAAGGAATGAACCCAATTATTGCCAAATCAGAACTCGGCTTGGGCACCATGTAGGCGTGGCTACATTGCCTGGAAAACTGTAATGCGACTGACCGTAATGCGACTGACCATGGTTTTGCCATGTATACCTAAAAGTTCAAGTTGCTGACCATTTATAAGTATCCTGTTGGATACTCATGTATAAGAGTTGTGTGTTACATATAGTAACACTTTCACAATCTTTTTGATAGAGGAGATTTTTGAATTGTGACAAGTGTTTTTTACCATGTTGTGATGTCATTATTAGTCATGACCGAACTTTCACCCAGAGCCTGGTGGTGAGAAGGTCATTGTGGTAGTAGTGGGTATTCCTGAAATATTGAGGTGGGTGTGGAGGTCAGTGGTCAGTGACCTACCTGGACTCAAGGATGTGGTTCTTGCCTCATTCCAGGAATGACCACTCCTCAAGGAGTTGAAGGGAAATAAAAGAGGGATGGAGAAAGTAAATGAGTTATTCTTATCTAGGGCACCTTAGGGCGCACTTCTATGTTAAAAGACATATGTAGAAATAAAGAGACTGCATGCAGAAGAAGTTAACAAAAAATCGTCTTCCGTGAGTCTTTGTATTGAGTAATTCGTACAAATGATATTGTTCTGAGAAGCAGTATCACAACACATGTCCTTTTTGTGTAATGCGACTGACCGGTCTTTACAACGTTATAACATCCAGAGCACAAAGCCCACAACATTTCTAATAATTATCAATTCAAAGCCTTGGGTGTCAAGTACAAATCAGTCTATAAACTTAGAGGAAAGAATATCTCACACAGAACTTCTAGCACCACGATCGAGAAATGACACTGAAAAGTGTTATGCGACTGACCGTGGAATTGCCCATTTGCACGTACATGGACATGTAATCATAATATTTTGCGGGTGGAGATGTGACAGTTATGCCAATAAAACGGGATATAAACACCGGCCTGATGAAACATATTGACTACATTTTTTTGTCAACCATACCTTTCTTCAAGCCGACTACTTTAAAAATGGCACTTGGCTTTTCGTTGGTGATGAAACCGAGAAACATCCAGACCATTTCGCCCTCCGGTGACGGCCAACTGAAGTAGATGGCCCCGCCCATTCCCTCTGGAAACGCTCCGGTCCCGGTCAGGAAGACAACAATGTGGTTGATGGTAGCCGCATTGAAAATGTTGAAGAGGACATGAGTGTCGTCTATCTGTTGCATGTCCGTCTGGACCTAGAGAGTAAAATGGGTGAAACTAGTTAAGAGATGGTTGCGAGAACTAGATGTTAAATTTGCATTTGGGATAAAGAATTTCATATACTTTTGATTTTACCATTACACCGACGAGTAACTTTCACAAGTTCTCAGGCATACTCGATTACTTGGGTGGGATTAGAACCCAGGACCTTTGCAAATCTGTAGCAGTGTCTTACAAACTAGACCACCTAGAGTGCCTGGTAGCTAGAGGCAGTTTGAACTCTTTATTTAGGATGGTAAGAAGACACTGCTCGTTAACTGCAACGGTCGATGGTTCGAATCCCACCCAAGTAATTTGCCTGTGATTTTTTTTTCACAGAACTCGGGAAATTACCGAGTACTAACATATCGGTGTAAAGCGGGTAAAACCACAATTGATCTGATTGCGAGTTTAGTGTTGGGGATGGGGAACAGAGGGATCTCCCTCACTCCGAGGTCTCTGTAGAAAGACAACGATGTGGTTGATGCTAGCCGCATTGTCATTGTTAGAGGATGACGTGCGAGTCGTAAACCTTTGAATGTCCGTCTGGACCTGAGAATAGAATGGGTGAGAATAGTTAAGAGATGATTGCGAGTGTAAAGCCCGGTTCTTACTTCTTCCTGCGAAAGCGAATGTGAATGCGTTGTAACTTTGCACCCCAAATTCGCAAGGAATAGTTCACATCAGTTTGCTAAGTGCTAAACAGCCATGTGAAATCGTCACCATTTGTTCTATCGCATAAGTGCATTCGCATTTGCAGGAAGTATGAACCTGACTTTACACTCGCAATCCTACTGCTACTTGCCGTCAACTCGTTTGGTGTCGTCCACTCCGTCAACACAACCAAATATCATTTTGATAAGTTATTCCAATGGCCAACAACTCAGACAAGAGAGCATTGTACTTTATATAGCCCAGGTTGGACTCCTCCGTTGCATGCAACGCGACGGAGTCCAAAGGTCCCGTACCATTGCGAAAGATTTTCTAAAATCTGTTAAAAATATTTCTACCTAAGTTGGGAGTCTGAACTTTTACTCACATGTTCCTTGTAGTTGGAACTCCAAGCCCGCGTTATTTAAAATTGTTGACTTGTCTCCTTTGGTGTTAATATTTGGTGAAAAGAAATTTACGTTTTCCATTCCCACATCGTCCACTAACTTCCGTGTAAACACTTTCTTGCACTGATCACTGGCGGCGCCATCAACTTGCGTCAACCACTCACTAAGCAGATGGATAATAGTCAGCGAGCAATTTACACAAAGCGCAGAACATAGTATACCGAGCATAGACGTCTTGTGCCAAGACTCCATGTGCTGGAAGCGTATCTTTTTCCCAGGACAGATGAGGCCGTCAAGTTGGCGCATGCTAAGTGGCCTCATCGGTCCTAGGAAAAAAACATACGCGCGCAGGAAAGCGCCCTCTGTTGTCCGTCTATATGACAAGAAGAAGCCATGTAAAAAAGCAAGATGGCGGCAGACGGCTTTGCTGCTTATAAATATTTTATAAGAAAAAAACTCACTTTGTAACCGAAATTCAACCTGAAACTTTAAAAAATTCTATTTGAGGTGTAGTGCTTTCCAGTTTTATGCCTCCTGGATTTTAAATGTGTATTAGAGGAGTTGAAGGCGATTTGATGGCACCTACCCAGTTGACGGCGAATAGCGGCAAGACAACGCACTGCACTCTAAAGCCATGCGCACTTGAGCTCACACTATCAAGTGGTATACGATGATCAACATCGCCAGTGCAGAACTTCGACATATTTTCAGAAATAATTTCTTTCATGGATATATTTGTTAGCTGTAAACTCATTGAAAATATAGTGAGGGACACTATGAATTTATATATGAACGGAATTTCAACTTCTCAAATCAGGTAAAAAATTAAGAAAAGTAGTCAAATTTGTGTTCGCATTGTAAAGAACCTTTATACCCAGGACGTCAGTGCAGTGGCACTCTAATCATATTATTTGAGTTTGTTTTTTTAGTTTTTTTTATCAGGTTAATTTTTTAATTTCTTTGGGGTGTTTTAGTTTTTTTTTTAATAAGTTTCAAAGATCCATTCTTTTGTATTTAATCTGTTCTTTGTTATTTTTGTTAGTATTTTCTCTGTAATAGCGGCCAGAGCACTTTTGTGGATTTGTGCGCTCTATAAGACCTCGTTATTATTTTCATTATTATTATTGCGCCCAACAGAAACTCTGCTCATTTTTCTTGTTAACTTTACCTCTTTTCACCAATCCAGTGCTTTCTTAATATTTTTTATTTTAAAATTTTCATCCACAGATTTCCTGTTTTTCTTTTTCACTTATCCAGAGAAACGGCACCCTCTGAAGTGCCATAGTTTCCGAGAAAGAAGTAATTTTCCACGAATTTGATTTCGAGACCTCAGATTTAGAACTTGAGGTCCCGAAATCAACCATCTAAACGCACACACCTTCGTGTGACAAGGTTTTTTTTTCTTTCATTCATATCCCGCAAGTTCGATGACCGATAGAGCTCAAATTTTCACAGGTTCGTTATTGTATGGATATGTTGAGATACACCAACTGTGAAGGCTTGTCTTTGACAATAACCAATAGTGTCCACTGCCTTAAGGGAGAATGCTGACTGGCTCATTAATGTCTCAATAACAAACATTACACAACGTACCCATGGCTCGGTACACCGTACCGATGTTCCCGTAGGCTATGCCCAGTCCGGCGATGGTTTCCCGTTTGACTGTGGACTTCCAAGCATTCCACAAGGAGCAAGATGGCCGCCTCATTGTCCTTCAGAGCTGATGATGAAGAGAAGAACAGATACAAATCAAAAATGATTTTGATTTTCAAATAATTATTGACTTCTTTAAAGTAATTATCCCTGGGGGTGCTATCTGATAGTGGCTTCCTTTATATAGCACAATAGGAAAAATATAGCACAACTACGTCCCATATCCAAAGAGGTCCAAGGCCGAGGTCTTGTTGGATGTGAGATGCAGACGCACTATATTTTTCCGTTAGCCCTATATAGGACTCTTCCTCTGTACACAGATACAGAGTCCTAACTATTGAGGCCTGTTACTGGGGCGGAACATTTTCAAAGCTTCATAACTCAAATCTTACCTGCAACAAGCCACTAATTTCAACAGATTCACATTCCATGGCGGCATACATTTTTCTGCGGTGGATTTTGGTCCTCATATATTCCCCACGAATCCGTCATTTTCGTGAAATAATGCAGCTCCCAACGTTAAAAAAATCCTGTTTTTATCTTTTTCTCACAGTGTTGTCTGTTGCCGTGCGTCTGCGTATACATTCGCATGCAAGACGCGTGATGCAAGACGCATGATTTCTTGGTCACCCTACTCTTGACTGCACAGCATTAACACACAAACGCAACGCAAGATTTGCGCATCTTGCGTAAACACGGTAGACTGTGAGAGTACGAACAAAAATGGGAATTCCTTAACGTTCGGAGCTGCATTATTTCATGAAAATGACAGATTTTTGAAGAATATATGACGATCAAAACCCACCGCAGAAAAATATATGCTGCCATGGAGTGTGAATCTGTTGAAATTAGTGCTTTCTTGCAGGTAAGATTTGAGTTATGAAGCTTTGAAAATTTTCCGCCCCAGAAATGTACCCTGATATCCAGGATGTCACTGTAGTATTACGAAAGTGTAAGGCTGCCAGGGCTAATTTTTTCGTATTCCATGAGGGTGTGTGTGATAACTTATAATACTTAAAATTCAAACCTGTGTATATCTTGCCGAGGCAGTTTAAGGCACGCGACTTCATCGCCAAGTACCCGATCCTGTCGGACAGCTCCAGGTGTATGGCGTGGTAGACCAAGGCCATGTCGTAGTCCGGTGGGCTCATGGAGTAATGAGTGAAGCCAATGTTGAAGCAGGATACAACTAGAGCTGCCTGGTCACCTAGGGAAGAAGAACAAGTATGATGTAAGAGGGTCGTTCACAGTTATCAACATTTCCAATCCTGTCAGTGTCAGAAAGCTCTAGCTGTACTGCATGGTAGACCAAGGCTGAGTTGTAGTCCGGTGGGCTCATGGAGTAATGAGTGAAGTCGATGTTGAAGCAGGAAACCACTAAAGCTGCCTGGTAACCTAGGGAACGAGAGCAGGTATAATGTAAGAGGGTCGTTCACAGTTATCAACATTTCCAATCCTGTCCAAGAGCTCCAAGTGTACTGTGTGGTAGACCAAGGCCATGTTGTAGTCCGGTGAGCTCATGGAGTAATGAGTGAAGCCAATGTTGAAGCAGGAAACCACTAGAGCTGCCTGGTCACCTAGGGAACGAGAGCAGGTATAATGTAAGAGGGTCGTACACAGTTGTCAACATTTCTGATCCTGTCAGTGTCAGAAAGCTCTAGCTGTACTGTGTGGTAGACCAAGGCTGAGTTGTAGTCCGGTGGGCTCATGGAGTAAAGAGTGAAGCCGATATTGAAGCAGGAAACCACTAAGCTGCCTGGTCACCTAGGGAAGGAGAGTAGGTATAATGTAAGAGGGTCATTCACAGTTATCAACATTTCCGATCCTGTCAGTGTCAGAAAGCTCTAGCTGCACTGCGTGGTAGACCAAGGCTGAGTTGTAGTCCGGTGGGCTC
The DNA here is from genome assembly GCF_902459465.1 of Asterias rubens. Lineage (NCBI taxonomy): Eukaryota > Metazoa > Echinodermata > Asteroidea > Forcipulatida > Asteriidae > Asterias > Asterias rubens. Next base: position 21,715,819 of record NC_047067.1, on the reverse strand, counting down.
ATAGAGTAATGAGTGAAGCCAATGTTGAAGCAGGAAACCACTAGAGCTGCCTGGTCACCTAGGGAAGGAGAGTAGGTATAATGTAAGAGAGTCGTTCACAGTTATCAACATTTCCGATCCTGTCAGTGTCAGAAAGCTCTAGCTGCACTGCGTGGTAGACCAAGGCTGAGTTGTAGTCCAGCTGGGCTCATAGAGTAATGAGTGAAGCCAATGTTGAAGCAGGAAACCACTAGAGCTGCCTGGTCACCTAGGGAAGGAGAGTAGGTATAATGTAAGAGAGTCGTTCACAGTTATCAACATTTCCGATCCTGTCCGAGAGCTCCAAGTGTATGGCGTGGCAGACCAAGGCCATGTCGTAGTCCGGTGGGCTCATAGAGTAATGAGTGAAGCCAATGTTGAAGCAGGAAACCACTAGAGCTGCCTGGTCACCTAGGGAAGGAGAGCAGGTATGAACGAGAGAGCCCAATTTCATAGCGCTGCTTAACTGTAAGCAAATTTGCGTGCTTACTGTAGCAGAAAAATTTGCTTAAGCCTTAGCGTATTTCACAGGTTAGCAGAAAAATTTGACGGCCATTGCGTGTTTACCATGGATTTGCATTGTGACGTCATTTATTTTCGTGCGGTAAGCACCGGAAGGTTAGCATGCCTTTTCATGTGCTTACGGTTAGCAGCGCTATGAAATAGAAATTGCACAGTAAGCACAAAATGGACTGTTAAGCAGCGCTATGAAACTGGGCCCAGGTATGAACGAGAGAGCATACTGATCGAAACGTTGAAATAACTTGCCTCTTTGTTTTGCAAACACAAACTGTTTTTGCTGATGGGTAAGGGCATCGGTGAACCGCCCCTCCGACCGAAAAGTGGTTCCCAAGTCCCCATGGCGATCTGCCACGGCAACAGGATCTTCAAGTCGCTCGGCGATAGCGATGGCTTCTCTTAAGTACTCTTTAGCTGTTCCGAAGTCTGCTGAAGCCCTGGAATGCAATGCAACAATCATAAATTTAGGCTGGTTTTATCCCATTGGTTGAAAAATGTCATATGACGACGTTTACCAGGGCCAAATTTTAGAGAGCTGCTTAAGCAGAAAATTGTTGCTTTTAGCATGGAGCAATACTCCATGCTTTTAGCAATTCCAAACAAGATACCAGGTACAGATAGCACACATGACAAAATATCTTGGCTGGTAAACTTATTCTGGTAAGCAATATTGTTTGGTGTTAGCTACCTTTGTGTTTTGAAAGCAGCTCTATGAAATTGGGCATCTGAATTAAAATTTTGAAGCATAAAAAAAGACAACCAGATAGATCGGTGGCTTCAACAAACTTACCTACAAGCATTTCCAAATGACTGTAACATTAGCCCCCTGTTCTTGTCGCTCATATTCCGTTTCAACAGCGGCTGGAAAACCTTGGCAATAGCCTCCTTCAGATGTCCACTCCCAAGAATCCAATCCCCGTGATGGATGGTTGCCGTGGTGATCTTGTCCACGTCGCCCATCTCGACGGCCAACGTCTCAGCCTCGTCAAGATACGTCTTGGCATCCTGCAAGTTGCCGAGAACAGTGAGCATTCCGCAAGTCCAACGCCGCCTGAAAGTGCATCTCCCTCAATGATGAATCAGAGGGCCCAGCATGGATCCCTGCGGAACCCTCCTTTGGTGTTGGCAGGTTGCTAGCACCCAATGGTGTAGACTTTGCTGCTTTTTATTCTTGTTGAGCAGCCTCCAGGCCTTTGCTAAGTGGCCCAATGGACATGTAAACTTGGTACTTCAAGTGAAAGCTGGACAAACAAAAGGCAGACGACATCCGTATTCAAATTCATGAGGTATTGAAACATTCTAAACCTCCTAAATCCAATCTATCGAAACGAGAATTCCAGGCTATAAATGACCTCTGCTGGGATCCCTCAATACACATCCTGAAGGCTGACAAGGGTAATGCCACTGTTGTAATGGACCGCAATGAATATGATCAAAAGGTTCAAAGTATCCTTGACACAGAAACCTATGTCCGCCTAAAGAAGAACCCGATCCCATCAGTTGAAAGGAAGCTCGCTGCCATGCTCCTCTCCCTAAACCGTAGCACTGCCATACCCACTCCATTGTACAGACATCTCAGGCCTTCGGCCTCGAAGTGCCCGAGATTCTTTGGTCAGCCAAAGATTCACAAACCAGATAAACCGCTCCGCCCTATTGTCTACTCTCGAGGTTCCCCTACCAAAAACCTCGCCCAACACTTGACTAAGCTTTTATCGATATTATCAAGGGAATTGAATTACAGTCATCCGATATATTAGTGAGTTTTGATGTCAAATCTCTTTTCACTAACGTACCCACCAATGAAGCTTGCCAAATAACCAAAGCGGTACTAGAACATAATGAAACTCTAACCGATCGAACCAGCCTAACGCCAGACCAGATTCATGATCTATTAATGACATGCGTGAAGTCCACATACTTCCAATGGAGAGATGGATATTACAGACAGGCTTTAGGAACTCCCATGGAGTCTCCTATTTCCTCAGTCTTAGCGAACATTTTCATGGAAGATTTTGAACAGAAAGCCCTGGGTACCGCTAGACTCAAACCCAAACTTTGGCTCCGATATGTGGATGACACGTTCATCATTTAGTCACATGGATTGGAAAACCTTGATGACTTCCTTAGTCACATTAACCGCCAACACCCTAACATTCAGTTCACCATGGAAACTGAGACATCCGATTTATTACCTTTCCTTGATGTACTCATTTCCAAGAAGACTGATGGTTCTCTAGCACACACCGTGTACAGAAAACCCACCCATACAGACCGCTACCTCTACGCTCGGTCATTCCATCCTCCTTCTGTGAAAGCCTCAGTGAACCGGACCCTACTTCAAAGGGCACACATTATTTGTTATAAGGAACATTTACCTAATGAACTGGAGCACCTTAACACAGTGCTAAAAGAGAATGGGTATAAATGGGTCAAATCCTATATACTTCACTTTCTGTCAAAAAGAGAAGATAAACGCAAAATGTTAAAGGGGGGTACAGAACTGGGATCAACTAAGTGCGAAAAACTGCACTTACGGCCAATGCAACTATTGATAAAACATTGTCTTTGTGTTTAAGAGGTAATTTCTCAGTCAAATAAAAAGGCTTCATATGCATCTGAAAGCACACACTGAATGTAAATTTTTCAAAAAGGGTGTTCTTTCTTTCATTATTATCATGAAACTTCGATGACCAATTGAGCCAAAATTTTTGCAGGTTTACTTTATGCATTTGCTGGGATACACCAAGTGAGAACACTGGTTTTCGACAATTACCAAACACCTCCAGTGCCTTTAAACTTACCTGCTCAGTAGATATTTCTGGGAAGCTAAGCGTATCTTCAAGTAACGTGGCCGCAGCAGGCAGATTGGTCAGAAGTAGAACTTGGGCCTCGGAAATCCTCTCATCTGTGATAGATGACAGACATTTTACATGGTTGGTAGTAAAGCATCTTGCTCAAGGACACAAATGTCTTGAACAGGATTCGAACCCACACTCCGATGACTTAAGGCCGAGTCACACTGCAGCGATAACGAAAACGATAATTATCATGGCGCAAAGAGAACGCATTGTATTGGTTGAATTGCTCCACGCAGAATATGCACACTCTCATTCAACCAATGGAATGCGTTCTCTTTGTGTCATTATCGTTATCGTTCTCGTTATCGCTGCAGTGGGACCGGGCCTTTAACCACCAAGTTCTATAGCACATTTTACACTGACCAAATCAATGCGATTAACATTATTGCCCTTGTCATCGAGTCAATAACATTCCTATAAACTTTCTCAGCTCCCTGGGGATTTCAACCCCGAGCTGCCATGGCGCTCTAAAGGCATTTTCACTCTCAATATCAACCCCTACCCTCGCAGGTACCCATTTATACCCCTGGGTGAAGAGAACGAATTATAGTAAAGCATATACTCCAGCACATACCCCCCTCAAGCTGAGCGTCAACGCTCGAGTGGGAATCCGTCCCGGCCCAGCCTGGAAGAGACCCAGAGGGCGACCTTGCAACACCTGGTTGCGCCAGCTAGAAGTGGACCATGGCTCACCGGCACAGCAGCTGTGACAGTCTAAAACAAATCGATACGTCCCTCTTGATGGACCACAGAGAATGATGATGATGATGATGATGATGACGATGACACAAATGTCATGACTAGGGTTTGAACCCACACTCAGATGACTTGACCACCAGAACCAGAATTTGATGCTCTTAAAACTACTCGGCCATGACACCATAAAGCGAAAGAGGCAGAATTTGAAAGCACACAGAAAAAGAAAGGGTTTTGACCAGGGGCCTTTCTCAAACCTAGGTATTTGGGCTCCGGCTCTGCGCACTGGTACGCAGTGGAAACGCAGAGCTCAGCCTTTAAACTGCCTTTTTGGACCAGCGCGTATTTCACGTGGTGGTTCGAACATCAGGGCCCAATTTCATGGCTCTGCTTACCGTAAGCACAGAATCGGCGCTCACGGAGCAGGGAATTCTGTGCTTACGGCAAGCGTATTTCACGGGTTATGGCGAATTTTGGCTTCTGCGCGTGCGTATTCCACGTTACATAGGCATTCTACGCTTACAAGGCTAGCGCAGAAATTCGGCGCTTGCACGTAAGCGGGAATCAAGTAAGCGCAGAATTTCGGCGGTAAGCAGAGCCATGAAATTGGGCCCAGTAGATAGAGCTTGGAGCCTATAAGCCAGAGCCCAAGCCGAGGTTTGAAAAAGGGCCCAAAAGAAGTTGGAAACACAACTTCAGGCATAACTATTTATTGCAATAAGTAAACTTGACAAATATCTCTTACCGATGGTCAATGGTCTTTATGTCTCTGCCTGGTACTCTGCTAGCAGCTTTTCATGCTGGGCGCCGGCGTCCAGCAGTATCTCCTGAATCTCTCGTCTATTGTCATTTGATAGACTTAACTTATCAATGTATTTGTACGACGTCTTGGTATCCTACAAGCCTCGAACACCTGGGTGTATTGTAGTATGTCGAGCATGAATATGGACCAATGAGAACAAGGAGAGAACCAGAACAGCTGGTATCCTGGTCACTGGTAACACATAGAATGACGATTATCCATGTGGATCTGGATATGAAGAGAAATGAAAGTATTTCAGAACTGAACCTAATTTTAAAAAGCCTGTAAGCAAAACAACTGTGGCTATTTTATCAAACATGTGATTTCACTATGTTACTCATGGCAAAATATTTACAAAAGGGACCAGGTAAATAAAATATATAGCCTAACTAAGATTAGAGGGACGTCCTGAAGGCGCAAAGTAATTGAAAATCTGAGTCATGATGGTCGAGTTGGGCCCGTTTACGACAAGTCCACTGAACACATTTTTGTCCAATCCAAAGAGTGTCCATAGTCACTTCGTACCTTGCAAAGGTACGAAGTGTCCAGGGTACGAAGTGGCAAAAGTACGAAGTGTCCTGACACCTCGTCTATCGTCACGTGTAATCAAAGCCGACCACAGCCACATTTTAGAATCGAAACCGCAGAGGGCAAGAAAGGGCAAACACAATCAGTTCAAAATACCCTGCATCTCATCTACCATCTACGAACAATCTTTTTTTCAAAGAACACTGAGAAATTATGGAATAATCTGCAACAATCCCTCATATATACATGTAGATTCCAAATCCCACCAAATCTTCAAAAGTAATTACATTCACAATCTAGCTAGGCCTAAACAACAACAAAACAAATTAGAGGACGCTCTCCTGACCTCCTTTCTACTTCTACTTGTATACTCGGTAGGGTCCATAAGACAGGACGTAAAGCCGAGGGACTACTTGTCCATGAGCGGTGCAGGGGTGCGTTTGTACATGGTGCAAGTAAAAAAGACTCATTGCTGCTTATAGGTGAGCAGTCACCACTCCCCTGAAAACCTCAACTGAAGGGGAGGTGATGATATTGCCGGGGAGTGAGTTCCACCAGATGACAGTTCTTGGGAAAAATGAGTTTGAGAATGACTGTATCCTACCTGGGATGATCTGATATATGTTTGGGTGGAATGATCTAGTATTACATGGGATTGCTGGGTTGAGGTATAGGTCTGGATTGACTGCAATAGTTTGGTTCTGGATTTTGTAGAGGAGGGTGAGGCTGGCTGCCTGGCGTCGCCTTTCTGAGGTGTCCCATTCCAAGGTGTTCAACATAGCCGACACGCTTTCAGTGCGGAGGTACAGCTGCAGAACGAACCTGGCAGCACGTCGTTGAGTGGCTTCAATTTTGGTTATGTCTTTCTGGGTGTATGGATTCCAGACAGGGAATTGTCAAGTTCCTGTGTCAAGTTCCCCAAGTTCTAGAAGTAGGATTACATTATATTCAACCCTTTAAAAGGATTTGGGTACCTTTTGTAACACAAAACACAATGTCCACATTTTCACATTCATTAAACTTTACTCCGTTTGAAGATTGGTAGTAGAAAGCGAACAAAAAGTACATAGACCCTTTAAAGTTTATTTAATTTTAACCAACAACAAGCAACGTTACCTCACCTATGGACTCGATTACACTCCAAAATGACATCAACACCCTCAACAGATGGGAAACTGATTGGCAGCTCTGTTTCAACACCTCCAAGTGCCACTTGCTAAGGGTTACACATAAGAAAAAACCAATTGTGTCTAGCTAACATAAATTATTGGCAACTCAAACCTTGCAGAAGTTAAACATCACCCATACCTAGGAATTGATCTCAGCCACGACCTGAAATGGTCAACACATATTAGTCAAATAAGCTCCAAGGCCAACAGGATGAGGGCTCCTAAAGAGGAACATCTACTACTGTAATAGCAATGTGAAATCCATAGCATACAAAACGCTAGTCAGGCCACTACTCGAGTATGGCTCTACTATCTGGGATCCCCACTTCGACACAGACATTAAGAAACTTGAACAGGTCCAAAATCGGGCTGCCAGATTCACAGTTCGTGATTACAGCCGTGAATCCAGCATTACTGCAATCCTAGGAAACCTCAACTGGGAATCACTCCAGGACAGAAGGACTAAATCTCGTTTAACATCCGTCTACAAAGAAACACATGGTTTAACACCTAACAATATAAAGGAATATCTCAACTCATGCACCGGTACAACCACAAGATCATCTAGTAGCCAGCATACATATAAACAAATCCGTGCCCACAAAGACTGTTACCGGTTCTCATTATATCCCAAGACCTTGCCAGAGTGGAACCTACATCCCCAAGACATCCGTACTGCACCTGACCTTAAGTCATTTAAGGCTGCGCTAGACTCCATCAACATCCACCAAGCGACAGAAAAAGCGCATTACAACAACTAATGGTTTGCCAAGCTGCGTTGCGTTTAGACCCCTACCCGACGTACGACGACAACCTCACCAGGTGTTTGTACGGAGACCAATACAGATACAGATACATTACAACAAAACACTTTGGAAGTGTAACTAAAAGTCAGTGCCATCCGATTTGTAAAGAAAGTAATATAAATTTGACATTGCATTTTCGTACGAAAACGCTAAAAATGTAATTGTAAACTAGTGGACACCAACTACACACTATGTACCACACACCTGCAACCTACATTGGGAGATATCCAGATCCAGAGCTGCAAAGTGAGTGAGTGTTGTTAAAATGAATGTTGCATGTTGTCTTCCTCCATAAACATGTTTTACTTTTATAATCAACAATCTTACCCAACACAATTTAAGGAGCCAGTAGTAGTACTAGTTAGTCAGGTAAAATTCAAGCGAATAACCCAGGTACCTTCATGCAAATCACTTCAATTCAATAAACACTTTCCAATTTCCATAGTTGATTCCTGGGGGAGCAGAGGAGAGCACACGTTTTGCTTTTCGGGAATTCCAGAGAAAGACATTCTCTTTAGGGCACCACCTTCACAAACTCTGTAGCACGCAACATACAGGCATATAGTCTTGGTGCAAGACGTTTCTCGTTTCCTTTTCACGCACACCGCGGCCAATTCACCGACAGCGCGCGCACCGACTCACCTGACTAAGGCCGTGTCCGAAACAACGACTTCGGCTACAGCTACGTCTAGATCAGCGCGTCTACCAGTGTTGAAGAATAGGCAGATGCGCGCGATCTAGCCGTAGCTCTAGCCGAAGTCGCCGTTTCGGACACGGCCATATAGTCCACTCACCGCCTCCTAAAGTCAGGTGATGCTGGTACTCAGTTATTTTTGCATTGGCTTAACACAGCGACGTGAAGAGTACCAGTTATATAGTGAGTAGAGTAGAATCCTACTCGTACATGTACCATAGGAAATCTCTTCGCATATCTTGCACCAATGGGAGACTTTCTGGGACGATAGAGGGCAGCAGACTTACCGGGTAAATCCATTGTTCTCAGAATTATGCGCATGTTCAGAACTACGTAAACAATGGAAATTTACCCGGTATGTCTGCTGCCGCCTAGCGTTGGAAAGTCTCCTATTGCTAAATTGACATCTCTACAAAGACTACTAAATAAATAAACATAGAGATCACAAAATGTTTGTCAAGTACTGGAGATGGTTCTCCGTTTATTCATGTTTCATTATAAATTACTACCGGTGTCTTTTCATTTACAACAAATAAGCAAGTGAGGCTCAGTAAAGCAGATTTTGTTTCTATTGTTGGGAAGATGAACACTCACAAAAGGACTTGAGATAAGATAGTTGCACTCTGCAAAAAGTAATGCCATCTGCAAAAGTTGCCATGGCATTACACTTCCAGGAAAAAGCAATTTGTAGAGTGAAACAAATGGGGGGAAGCCCGTTTGCTGCTTTATCAATGTCGCTGTTTACAACAAAAATTAAATGACTTTATGTGCAGTCTTCATTAAAGCAGAGTTGCTGTGTGAAGCCAATACAAACCTAACAAATATTTCATAAAATGACAACCAAAGACTTGTGCATTATTGTATACCTTTTTCAACAACCCTAAATTTAATACCTTGGTGTTTTTTTGGATCGCGCAAGGACAAATTCTTGTATACAAAATGACTTTTTTTTGTGATACATGAAATAAAACTAGTGATGGAAACATTAAAACATACAGAACAAGAAACAGTCATCTGAAAATATACATGTACATGTATATTGGGAAAGTTGTGTAATAATCACAGATATTTTGAGATTAAAAAAAAAAATGGAAAAAAATATTCCTAATAATACTGCAATAACCGTGTCTTCCTGTAGAAATCTGGGGTCTGTACACAATAGCAATCGTTAACACTAATCTCAACTCGCTCATAAAGGAACCTGACTAACCTTCAGTGTGGTTAGACATTAATTTGAAACAGATGAATAAATGTTCAATTGCCATACATGTAAACCAAAAAAAGCTTGTTCAAACCCAAGTGTGAAGCCAGTTGTATTCACACAGCCTTCAAATATAACTAAGGATCCCGGTGAGTTTGTTCACAAACTTTTTCAAGATGGCTGTCTTTTTTTAACACAAGTTAATCAAATCAATAAATCTACGAAACTTTTTGCTAATAAAAAAATCCCACATCAGTACCCTTGAAGACCGTTGTAGACTTTGGGTTTGGCTCCTTTCTTCAGTAGATTTTTTATATCTGGGTTGGGGAAAAAGAAAAGAACACAAGAATTGGGATCAGTATTGCAGAAGTACAGTAATATAAATTGGTGTATGACAACTGGGTTTCTTTACAAAGGGGGAAAAAAACATGTAATTTTCTAGAAATCTGTGATCATTCATTCTGATAATGACCTAAACCATCTCTGCCCTCACAGGTACCCATTTGCCCCTGAACGAACAGAAGTAATTGTAGTTAAATGTCTTGCTCAGGGACACAAGTGTCATGACCAGGATTCGAACCCACATGACTCAGCCACTAGAAATTAAGCCTAGTGCACTAAACCAAGACGCATTGATGTGTGCAACTCATAGTCATAGACGTTAAACCAATGTTTGTATGAGAGAGATTGGCTGTTGCCAGCTTGGCGTTTATACCCCCTTGTGGGAGTTTGCCACGTTCCCTTGACAGGAAGATCATCTAAAGAAACAAAAACAAACACTGTAAACAACATTCAAACTCACGTTGTTTTTCCTCTGTAGTAAAGTCTCCTTTAGGAAAGTCCACATCGAACGTAATGACGAGCATTCCTTTGACGTGGTTGTTGTCATAATTAGGCATGCCCTCGCCCTGTTTGTGCATCTTAGCACCGGGCCATGTCACCTTCTCTCGGCTGATTTTGACCTTTAAGAATTATACAAGCATTCAAAAAAGAGCATGAAAAACTTATTTCTATAAAGAAGAGAATCTACCTGGCAATTAGACACACACTGTGTGACCCAAACCAAGTATATATTGATACCTCACCATGCAATGCCTCAAATCCCATATGGAAAACTTAATCACCAAGTTTGCTTCCATCTAGTACTTCTTGTGACCTGCTTCACATATGTAGTTTCTTACAAACTTCATAAACATTATATGCACTAATGTCACTCCAGAGTGTTTCAAGTCCTAACATTGTGTGGACCTCTTTCGTTCTCGGGTCCACACTTCATATCCTCTTGTGGGAGTTTGCCTAGTTCCCTTGACAGAAGATCATCTTTCTGTAAAAATGTATATGCTAAGAGCATTGAGTACCTTGTTGGTAGATACGCGCACTAAAGACTTTGGTATAATAATATGTTATGATTAAATAAGTGTATACAAGTTATGCGTTAACCCCCAGTTCAAGAATTACAGCATACATGAATAAATGAATAAATGAATAACAATTTTGTAAATACCTTGTGGCCATCTAGATGAGGAATCTCCATTGTAAAACCAGCTAAGGCGTCTACCAGTGATATCGTTATATTGGTGTATAGATCATCACCTCTACGTTCAAAACGATTGTGCCTAAGAGAAATCAGTGAGAAAGTTCAACATGGTTTTATAGATTTTACTTTTATGAAAAAAATTGCCCAAGAAAAAGCCAAAGGGATCTACAATAGCCAATTAAGGTCAAGGGTACAAGAACAGTGAAGACAAATTACTGGAAGTGTGTGCACCAATACTGCCTTGTCCATAATGCCATGTAGAAATAGTCTATCTCTTGTGAAATCAAGCCCAGATTATTTAAATTCATAGATAATTCTTCCATTTTGGATTATACTAACCCTCCCACTACCTGACAGTTCAATATCATCCACCCTGATTTTGAATGATAGATGAACTTATCCAGCCTACTACATGATTGCATGCAGTGAATGCATCTACACAGATAGACACAGTTATGATTCCATGCAGTGAATGCATCTACACAGATAGACACAGTTATGATTCCATGCAGTGAATGCATCTACACAGATAGACACAGTTATGATTCCATGCAGTGAATGCATCTACACAGATAGACACAGTTATTATGTGCACAGTTATGCCATCCTACAAAGCCCATGCAGTTGAATGGTTTCAAATGGTCGGGTAACTTGAAGAAAATTGTTACCAAGAGTAGGGGGATTGAAACATTCACCAGACTTACTTTTCTGCAATAATTCTAAATCTGAGGTCACCAGGTTCACCATCTATATGAGGCTCCCCTGAAAAAGAAATACAAAATTTTAATTATTATTCAATTGGGTTTTCAGTCCATACCTGACTGCATGTTTTCCCTAGAATAATTCTCTTTGGTTTTCTTCCCACAAAACTGAAACTTCCTTCTTACACTTCTCTCCATGGCCGTGGGGTTCTTGGCTGATTAAGTTCACTTTTCAAAGAATCCTTGGCTCCACAACCATAATTAATCAGTACAAATAAACAAATATAGATAAATCATGAAGACTTTTTGTTTACCTTCTGCCAAGAATGGATAATCCTGACCGTCCCTCATCCCGGGCTCAATCTCAATCTCGAGCAACTTTTCTTCATTCACCAACCTTCAGAAAAACACAAAACATTACAGTTGCCATCTAATAGTTTGGTTACTACACAAGTCGGACTCCAGCTTTTAACCATTTTAGTTCAAAAGTTTGGCCCATGAAGACTTATACAATTGAACGATTTAAATGTTCTTCATCTGATTTTCCTTTACTGTGTGATGATTCCCTCTTGTGTGCCTTGAGCACCTTAATTTGGTGGATTTTGGCGAGGTTTCCTCAGGCTTGCGAGCAACAGTAATTAAGTTCACTTATGAGGCATCCTTGCTTTCATTACCAGAAACTTACAGTAATAACATCTAAAACTTGTTTTTCATCGTCCTTTCTACACAGTCATCCTCAGTGCTAGTCAGGATCCCACGTTTTTATAAAGGTTTTAAATAAACCACTAGAGACTTACTTGACTCTTGCACACTCGTCACACACTTCATGCTGCGTCATCTGAAATCTCCCTGGTCCCAATTGATGTGTTCGCATCTCTTGCCTACAGTTACACTTCCTGGTACCCGGTGCAGTATGTGCCACTGGTTTATATCTTACAGCCTTAGAACAAACAAATAAAGTTTCAAATTGTGCAGTGACAAACAAAAATAAAAACTTTTACATAGTTGACACCAACATTAATTACAGTATGGGATTGAATACTAAAGGACCACTGTTTACAATGTAAAACTAGCAGAATGCCTCCCAAAAATAACATTGGGTGTGATCCCTGGCTAAATGACAGCAACGGTCATATGGCTTCTGACCGGAACCCCCAATCAAAGTTATTTACAAATTAGAGACACCGCCAACATATGGCTAGATATCTCAGTTGTTAGTGCGCTGGCACGTTAATCCTGAGGAGGTATTTGGTTCAAATCCCACTCGAGTAAATTTGTCTTTGTTCAACCCAAAATCCTTTCATGAAAACTTACCTCTACAAAATTTCCGGTATAAAGTTCTTCTAGCGATACAGGTAGATCCATTGTTATGTCATCACCTCGAGGTGTCTCGGGGTTCCGTTGCTGACCTCCAAAGCCAAAATGAGCAAAATCACCAAAAAAACTGCAACAAAATTGTGGGGAAAAAAAGGAAAAAAACAGTTGTTTCAGAACACATCACACACTGTCATTCATGATCACCATTCTCTTTTAATAATAATAATAATAATAATAATAATAATAATAAGACTTGTAATGTGCACATATCCACCCTGCTGGGTGTTCAAGGCGCACTGGGTGCTGTAAGCGAAGAATCCCTTGTAACAAGAGGTACGCACGCGCCCACAAAGCGAAAATTCCCTTCTTACCCTAAAAATACGCTTGATGTAAGTGTGGAGTTCCCTGCTTCCATAAGTGCCGCTACTTTGCTTACGGTAAAGCAAAGCCATGAAATTGGGCCCCATTGGAGTTTCTGGGAGTGGTCTTGGTCCTAGATTTGATGCAGATGGGGGGAGAGTAACATACCTTGAGAATGGGTCGCCATGTCCTTGTTCCTTCACTCCTTCCTCACCATGTCTGTCATACTGTTTCCTCTTGGCGTCGTCTGATAAAACCTGAGCAAAATCATTATTTTCAATCATTATTATTATTAAAAATATGTGATAATTTGCATCAGCTGTAAACAAGAATGTTAGTGTTACAATACATTCAGGCCTTGAACTTCGCTCATGAAAGGGCACAGAAAAATGTCCATCTCATTGGGGCATCTATGAGTATCATGTTTTCAGTTTGTAAATTCAATCCAACCAGAAGTATTGCTTTATTTAAAACTCAATATGTTTTGCAAGTAAGACCGCTCAATTTTGACATTTCCTGATGGAAAACTACCGCAAAATTATCATAATTCATCCTACTAAAGTTATTTACTTCCTTCACAAAGACAGGATGTCAACCAATGTACAAAATGTATGAATTAACACTGCATTAAATACTAAGCCCCGCCCACTGCTTTGTCAGTCCCTGCCTCCTTCTGAATAATTCATAAGAATATGATAAACTGCTGGCCAATCATACAAGGCCACAACAGCTCAATGAGTGGGTGTTTATGAATGAAGTAGAATACAATACATAAATACATAATGTTGATCTACATGAACACATAATATGGACAATGCAGAACTGAGCTTAGCATAATTAGTGAAATGGTGTGATTTGGAATATGATTTGCATAATTCATAGTTTTTAACATGCATTGTGGAGTATCATGGTCCAATTTCATATAATACTCTAACACATCAGTATAGCATTAATGGCTGAAATGTCTTGCTTAAGGACACAAGTGCACAGACCGAGACTCGAACCCATGCTCTGCTGATCTGACACACCAGAGCTTAATTTCATAGAGCTGCTTTAAAAGCAGAAAATATTGCTTAAAAAGTTTCTGCTAAGCAAAAGTTGGCAGAATACCAGTCACAGATTGTACATACGAGATGGCATATTGGCTGGTAAACATATTTTTGGCAAGCATACTTTTGTTGTGCTTAGCTACCTTTTGTGCTTTAGCAGCTCTATGAAGGAGTCCAGTGGTGCTCATAACTTCTCGGCCTTGACATGCATATGAAATGTTCTTACCTCGTAAGCTGCACCTAAATCTTTGAACTTCTCTTCCGCTTCTTCATTGTCTGGATTCTTGTCTGGATGATACTGCATGGCCAACTTACGATATGCTTTCTTGATTTGGTTCTTTGTTGCCGATTTGGGTACACCAAGGATCTTGTAGAAATCTCTCCTGATGGTTCAAAATCAGACAAATCAAAAATACACATATCATGAATTTTATTTTCCCTGGGTTAACTATACTAACAATCCAATTACAACTTATAAATTGACTCAATTGTTAGCCTGCAAATGCTGGTCAACATACACAACTCGCACATGCACACACTCATAGTTACGCAAAGTGATTTTTGTCAGGTCCGTTGAAATATAGACATACTTCTTCAGCAACAGTTGTGGAAAATTTTCCTCATCCTAGTCCTACCACCACTTTTTCATACATTATGAAATATTAGAAATGATATCTTATTTAACAATTTTCAAAAAAAATTGATATTCCTTTATTATTGGTAAAATTTAGTGAATAAGTGGTGCCGGGTTCATACTCCCTGTGAATGACAATGTGAAGCGGATTCCAACATCACAAAACTCACTTCCTTCACATGGCTGTTTTCGCAGGGAATGTTTCGCAGGAGTTGCGAAATATTTGTTGACTTTGCAAATTTGTAACCTCATTATTCGTATCGCATTCAGATTCGCAGGAAGTATGAACTGCGTACATTAGTCATTACCCGTACATGTAAATATACATACGTGTGTATTAATCCCCAATAGACCTTATGCATTGACGTCATCCAGCCGCCATCTTTGAGGTCAAACGGTGACGAAACAATCAAAACGCACATAGATTGACCAATGAACAATCTCCTTTTGACCTCAATGCGGGAGCGCCGTACTGAAATGACGTCATGTGCATAAGGTTAGCAAAATATCAAGAGAGGGTGCTGTTGAACACACACAAAGATCCCACAAAGATATAAGCGATACGTGCGCGAGTCGTGCATGACAACATACATCGCATAGCAAACTGCCCCATATGCCTTCCCACAACGCATTGCGGTTCTGAATCTCGCTAAACCTTATGGGCTCCCTATAGCAATTGGCAGTGTACTCAACCGTCAACGTTAAAAAAAAACATTCATGTTTTGATAGTCCTACTAAAATTAGTAAAAACGGTACAACTCACACATATTAATGAGTATATCTTCAACTATCATTTATTGTAAAGAAATTATTGAAAAAAACTTACCCTGCGAGTACAGTTAAGCAAATGTGTAGGATAATAATACACACACTGCATAGTGAATTCGCCATGTTCTGAAATTTAATTTACCGGTGTTTGGTTCCTTGTCGCCTCAGCATCGGAAAACAGCTGCCGTAAATAGAGCACCATACTAAAGTAAATGATACACTTGTTGTACATTATTTACTCCAATAAATTTTCACAAGCCTTCCTGGAAGTTCCACGTCGAGTAAAAGTATGCATTATTCATGAGGGAGATGTTTGTCACGCCTTCAAAGCTGCAAATTTCGACTACTACTCATGATAGGTTTTTTAATATTCATAAAATGGGCGGGATACTACTTTTTTCAAGATAGAGGGCGGTTTCCATTGTGACCACTACGTGAAGTAGGGTCTCGTGAAAAAGAGGGATGTCTGATCCCTTCCCTATTGACCGGTTTATTTATTTACTACAAATGCAATTCTTTAAAAATAAACCTTTATGTTTATAACAACTTTCTTGATTAATTTAGCAACTCGCGCAACCAGTACCCAAGACAATTCCCTCAAGCAGGTTCGTGGGCCTTGAGCCAGTGAGTCAGAAAAACTCTGCAACCATTATGTGTCTCGTAAGTCTTTGTGATAGGCGCAACATATACAATTGAGAAAACAAAATCTTGTTGAAGGAAACATTTTGTTTAGAAAACACTCTTTATCAGGACAATGTATTAAAGGAGACTGTCCTTTTTTGGCTGATTTGACCCAAAAATTTAGATTTGTATTTTTCACGAAAACAATGTGCTAAAAATTTAGTTGTAGTTTTATACAAAATATCAGGATCCCATACGTCATAACAGGCATGAACAAGAGAAAAACAAATCCATATTGGGAAAAAATCGGGCAATGAAATTTGAGATTTTAAGACCAGAATAAAATATTTTATAATGCGATAGGCTATCTTCTAATTATGCAAAAGCCTCTGATCAAGCCTCTGATCAAGACATTTTCAAGTGATCAGTTCATCTTTAAACATTATCTAAAATTACTTTATAGTTTATTCATATTTCTTTGGGTGAAATACAAACAAAAAGAAATTGTCCGGCGATTGTTGTCCAATGAGGATTACTTGTTGTTGTTATGCAAACTAGTTACTGGAAGTATTTCATGGCAAATCTTATGAAACATTCTTTATTAAAAAAATTATCATACACCTACACTTCCAAAACTGAAATTTCTTCAATGTCTTCTCACCTTGTCTATTATGCTAAAAAGGCTTTGACAAGATCTACCATAGATGTAGATTTTGAAGTAGATAATAATTCAGTTTTAATCTCAAAGGCGGTCGGTCACATTCTATTCCCAAAAATATATAAAACCTTCAAAGCAGTCACATCGATTGGCCAGGCAGATCGAAAATATAATATTATAATCCTCATAAACAGCATGCATTAATAAAGAGACCGTAAAGAAGTGCTAGCGCCCTCTCGTGGTTTCAGTCTTTGTATGGGTATTAATCTTCAAGTTTCTAAAAACAAAGTGGAAGTTTTAGAAGGGAACTTTTTTTCTGTTCTCTCAGCTTTGGACATCATGAAACATTAAATCAAATAGAGCAATATTAAAAAGTGGGGTAAGTTTAGTTATTTTGCCGACAACCCCCATTAGTCCATCGTATAAGGACAGTGGTTGTATAAAGAAAAGAAAAAGGAAAAGGTTTTTACTCCATTTGGGTGCGCTATATAATTCTATTATGGTGGCTCGCAAGCTTCCCGTAAACTGTTTTGTACCCGCCCCCTCCCGCCCACAGCTTGACAATAAACCAGTCGTGATCATGACCTATGGTTGCCCCGCTTTACATCAGTTTCGCGGGCTTCTTTTGTAGCGCCCGGCTTGAACAAGAATAACCAGCAGGTGCCCATTTACAGTGAAATCTATGAATAGGTAAACTGGTCATTGTAAATTAAACAAATGCATTGTGCTAGTTACACACTCCTAGGGCTCAACTACACTGCAGGCCCACTGTTGGGCTTTTGGACAACAATCACATGTGCATACAATTAGTGTATGTAGGCCTAATAAAAAATGACGGGTATTATCTTAATAATTAAATTGTTTTTATATCTTTATCATTATATACTAATTTGATTTGCCCCGCAGACCGAATAAAAGGCCTAAACGCATTTTGGTCAAAATTACCAATAACATGCTTTATTCCCCGCGCAAAGACTTTCGTCCCAAAATGCGTTTTCAGTTTTTTTTAGTTCCCGCCCAATCTGCTGCATGCCTCAGAAGTAGGGCCTTACTTTATTTCGTTTTCATGGCATTTCAGCACTTTGGCAATTTAATCACATATCTGATCTTTTTCACATCTCACCTTGTTCGGAGAGTAATAACATAACAATTTTCATAACTTATATAAATCAGGACCCCCTGTTGCATAAGGGGCTTAGGGAGCGATCCCTTTCACTACCACCTAAACATTCCCCAATGCTTCGAAGGTCGAGATTGAACGCTGAGGGCCGGTGTCACGTAGTGCAGTGTGTATTTTTTGTGTGTGTACCGACCGTATGCCATTTGCCGTACATAACAAAAAAACAGTTCATTGTGAGCCCAGTTATGTTGCTGAACATTGAATGAAAAATCGCACGTGTTGCAGTTTCTCAGGAACATTTTTATATAAATTGTGGCGGTGAATTGGAGCTAAAGATGCCGTCTATCCCAGCATGGCTTACGGTTGCAGGAGTTTTGATGGTTTGGCTGGAAAGCTCGTTGGTGAAAGCTGATGGTAAGTCCGTCTGATATGGGTCTGAGGGGGGTAGGGCTGGGCCCGGATTATTGAACGACATGACCGTCTGACTTGGGACACGAGTCTCGGTCAGTGCGGCATGTTCGTCGTGTGGTAATGTTACCGTCTTGTCTGGCCTCGCATTACGGGATCATTCCAGACTACCGGATTCTTTCATCTATAAGATATGTGGAATGCTGGAAAGAATTTGGAGGTTTTGTCAACATAGCTAGTCAATATTTAACGTGATTTAGGAAATACTTTTTTTGCATGAAATGTTTTGTTTAAAAAAAAGGGATAGCACTTAAACCATGTCTGTGCATAGGTCTGTGTATACCGAACCAGGGAAATGTTATTGTAATGTACGTCCAACATCATTATTTACATGATTTATTTATGTAGTTCGACCTTGGAAGATGTTTGTTTGTTCTGACACAACGTGCCCCATATAAACCACACAGTGTGTAGTGCATTGGCACTATTTATTTATGGAACCTTGGAGAATAGACCTCCATAATAATTTAAAAATTTTTGGTATTCAACTGTGATGTTCTCATAAATATTGACTCTAGCTAGGAACACGGACACAACGACTAGGACTTTGGCTAACTTGGTCACATTCCTTTTAAGGCCTTAGTAAATTAATGCATTGAGGAAGGAAATACTTTTTTTAGTGTATAACTTACCCAAGTTAATGGTAATTCTTTTTTAAAGGTCCCCAAGCCAAGTTTACAAAATGTTTACCCATAGTTTGTTGTTTACCCTCCAGTCTGCAACTGTCAGCAGGATTGAGAGTTGCAGATTATCCAAATGAAGCTTGTTTGTTAAATGTCACATTTGCAACCATGCAGAGAGTGAGCTGGAAAAAAAAAACTTTTCTTGTAGATTTCACTAGAAGAAGAACAATTAAGTTTGCATTAAAAAATATACATCTTAATGTGTTGCCTGTTCATGTGATAATGTCTGCGGGTGTCGTCTGCAAAATTGTGTTTCTCAAATGATTGGCAAAACGATTTGGTAAATTGTTACAATTTAGCACCAATCGCAGTGATTTCATCATCCTATTTAAGCAGTCTTTCTTTTTGTTCTCCTGGCCTTTTGCCAACTGTGGTATTACAAGTCAATATTGAAAGGAAAACATTGTGTTCATTTTAAGTTGTTGGTGAAGCTTGGCTTTTAAAGCTCCGCTTTCTCTTTTGAGTAGATAGTTGTATCAATATAGTAGACTACATGTATTGTCACATAGTCAGTTGGAAAACCAATCTATCATCCATGACCCCCTACGCTGATTTCACTTTATAACCATTGATACAATTTTTTTCCTTTTTTTCCATTCATAATAATATGCCGGCCTGGTAGGCGAAAGTTTTTTCCTTTCCCTCTTTTGTTACCAACTTCAGTAGTTTTTTATCAGTGTGGACTTCCAGCCTCGTCATTATTTCTGCTTGAGTGGCCAATTATGACGGTTTCAATAAGGTTTCTAAGCTTAATTTAAAGTTGTGGAAAATCAATTCAAATAAAAGCCTGAGCATCAGTTGTAATATTATGTCTTCTTCAGAGTAACAAAACAGGTGTTTCACTGTACTTGGGGTACAATGGCCGTTGGAGTACGTGTTTACACGAAGGCCTCTACTTGGTACTAAATGGAGCTTACTTAATGTAGGTCGAGGTGCATGCTTATAATTATGTGAATTATTTAACCCACTCTTGTTTGGTTTAAATTATGCACAGTCTGATTGTCTGCATACATACAGAGTCTGGCATAGCCAGTAACTACAGGCATGTATGCTTCGTTTTCAAAAGGGCAAGGGCACCAAGGCATTTTCTCATACACTAGGTAAAGGGCTCCCTAGTGTGAGGAAATTGTAAAGTTCTACTCTTGTAAGCATTTCATTGGCACTAAGGCACCAAGGGTGCCTTGTAAGGCCTGCAAGCCCCCCCACCCCCCCCATGTCTTCTAGGACTAATGTCTTCTCGTTTCTCCAATAACACTTTTCAACAATATTTGATTGTGCATGCATGGATTATTGTGGCTTAAATAACCATTGACCCACATGTCATGAAACCTTGGCCTGTTGTCATGTTGTGGTATGTGGAGATAAGAGACCTTGGCGCGACCTTGGGTTTAGTGGCTTTCCAGGGAAATGTCATGATGCAACCCTCATTGTTGATATTGTTCTCGTGTGTACTCAATTTACTGAGGTATATATAACTGGAGAAGCATATACTTTGCACACCATGGGATGGGGTTCATGAGTATGGTCATGGGTTGCAGTATCTCTTGACTACACCGTAAACCTTAAAACCCCACTTATAGGCATCTTTATTCAATCTTCTATTCACTTACATTTGAACAAAATGTAGTCAGGCTCAGTATTAGTTACTTGAGGTGCCAATCCTGGCAAAACCTAAGGAAAAACCCTTTCCCAGTAATATGTCAGGGTAAAGTGATTCACATGTGAAAAGAAAAGCAAAAAATAATTCCTAGAAATTCCATGGGTTATTCAGGCCTGGAGTTACACCAAGACCAAGGAGGCCATGGCCTCTGATGCCCCAGTCTTGGCCTTAGTGCCTCTTCAAAACTGTCTTATTATAGACTTTATAAGATATCTAATGGAAGTGCCCGTACAAAATAAAATTGGCCTTGCCCTCTTAAAAACTGTCCATGCTTGGTAATTTCTGTTGGTAGTGTGAAATAGGCTGAAAGTTAAGTCTGGAAGGAACACTCGGGCCAAAAAAAAACCCCATCTCCCACTGTAACATGAAGCTTATGATTTGATCATTAAGCATGGATACACCAAGTTCATAATACTAGATCATACATAGCTTTCATGGCAAAATTAGAATGTGTTGACTTGAAGCATTAGACCTATAACCAGTAAAGAGGAAGTGCTTGGTTTCGTATGATCTTCCTGAATACCTACTTGGCGGAATATTAAGCTGTCAAGTGTTATTGAAAACTTCCTGGCTGGAATTTTTGCGCAAACAGTATCTTGATTACATCTGTAAATACTTACTTTTAGTCTGTACAATGCACCTAATTGACAGACTTAAATTATCACAGATGTTATGCACAACATTTTTGTATAGTGTAATTTATCTTAAGGCTTGGTTTCACTTTTAAGTCACTGTTACTGATACCACTGAAGCAAAATGGGCAGTTACCGCCACGCCCCTGGTCATTGCCTTGGTGCCCTAAGTAGGTCTGATGCTGCATGGTGCCGATGGTGGCAACTTCACAATGCCCCTTGTCACTGCCTTGGCTGGCCTGATACTTCACCAAGGCAACAGAGGCAACTGCCATCATTCTCCTGGTCGCTGCCTGGGTGCCCCTTGCAAGCCTGATACTTTATGGAGGCAATTTGAGGCAAATGCTTCCAAGCCCCTTAAAATGTTCCTGTCGAAATTTTACATTGTGCTCAAGAATAGAGGTGCCCTTTACCAAGGAAATTCTGTCTTGCCCTTCCAAGAACAAAGTATAGGCCCTAAGCTTTAATTTGTTGCAAAAACAGACAAACATGATTGTACAGGTACATACAGTACGTGTATTTTTAGATGTCTGTTAAAAGTTTAAACATTCTCACTTCCAAATGGCCTAAATCCCAGGCTTGTTGTGTGTTTTATTTAAAGACAGTTGATCAAAATAAAATCACCTCACACCAGTGACACCATACATTGTAGGTTACTGATTGAAAAAAAATGCTGATTCTGCTAAAATGCTCAGTAGTAGTAAATTTGGCCAACTATAGTGAGTGCCGGCATGTACTGTGTAGGAACCGGCCCTCATGACGTTGCACACAATCTGGTATTATGTCTACTTCACAAACTTTGGGTTGAAACGTTGAAATTCAGTACTTTTAAAACCTCATGCGGTCAATCGCCATGAATGAAAATTATTTCCAGTAGTTCTTTTGTGTACTTTGTAAGTAGCCTTTATTTGATTTTTGTTTCTCTTCCCTCGGGCGTTTTTTTATTCAAACAGAATTCACAGACCGGAAAAGCCGTTTTCTACTCTTTTCAGCGGGCATGAAAGTGCTACGGTGATAAAAGAAGAGGACAAAAAAGTACATTTTTTTACCTTTCAAGGCTGTCGCCTTTAAAGTGATTTGGGAGTTGAAGTCCTGGTAACTTGGCCTTTTGCATGAATTGATTTTTGAAATTGCATTAAACTGCTGAGGAAATCGTGGCAACGGTTCACCTGGTACATGTACTTTACACACTCTCTCTAGTAGTATTACGGAACGAGCAAGAGGAAAACCTGTGTAGCTAGCACTGAAACTTAATGCCATACACTGCACCTAGGCCTGGCATGCGTACGTAGTAGTTGTATACAACAAAACTGTTCAGATTTACAGACTGTACAAGTCTCCTGCAGATTCTAAGATTTGTTGGGATCAATTAGGTCCCACGTTCTTCGCTTAAAGACTCTGGACACTATTGGTAATTGTCAAAGACTAGTCTTCTCACTTGGTGTATCTCAACATACGCATAAAGTAACAAACTGTGAAAATTTGAGTTCAATTGGTTGTCGAAGTTGCGAGATAACAATGAAAGAAAAAACACTCTCGTCACACAAAGTTGTGTGCTTTCAAATGCTTGATTTCGAGACCTCAAATTCTAAATCTGAGGTCTCAAAATCAAAATCGTTGAAAATTACTTCTTTCTCAAAAACTACATGTACATTACTTTAGAGGGAGTAATTTTTTTTAAATGTTTCATACTATCAATCAATCTCTTCCCGGTACTCGTTAGCAAGAAAGGTTTTATGCTAATAATTATTTTGAGAAAGTACCAATAGTGTCACACTGCCTTTAAACGCATAAAAGAAACAAGCTTATCATGGGCTTCATTGTTTGAATACACGTGAGACAGCCCATTGGAACTACATGTAATTTGGTTAATTGCGCAAAGAGGTAAAAATATTTATCACAAATTTAATGGGTATTGTGTACTGCGTTTGTACAGCGCAGTACACAATAGTTTGAGTTCAACTTGTCAAAGAGAAGTTGAAGTACAATCAACCATGAAGTTGCTCCATGAATCAACAGGCAAAGTCAAAAGCCAAATTTTTATTTGGTCTTTAAAGTTATTCTTGTAAAACAAAAAACTCAAATGCAATACAAAACAAACAATACAACATAAAATTTGCTTTTGTTAGCGGTACAGAATATCAAGCTACATTATGTTCGTACAAGAAAAAGCATTCTTATCGAACCATAAAAATCAACTGACTGAATCGTTGTTAAAAAGAGTTGTTGTAAATATGTTGGGGCCAAAGATATTTTAATGGTGCACTCCATACGCACTGTAGCATTCTCATGTTCATCAATCTTATGCACATAAAATAACTGTTTGTAGCACAAAGTACCCCAGGCCTCGATATAGCCCAATGGCACCCACAGCGTTTGCCGTGGTGCCCTTGGCTTTTGGTGTGGTGCCCTTTGTAAAGTTCTAATACAAATTTACATTGTCCTCATGGAGCGTCCCAGACCAGAGGAAAATTGCCGTGCTCCTTCATGTGAAAAGTTTGAGGCCTAGTACCTTAAATATATCGTCTTTTACAGCCAAGAACCCATGCCACAACCACTAACCCCTCCCCAATAACTGAACAGGTGTCATTATACATTAATTAATTGAATGGAATCAAAAATGTGTATAACTGTACAAGGCATTTTTTCCTCATTCTAAAACGGAAGTGTAGTTAAACAGATTGTTGTCCGAGACGAATTGAGACTAAGCTGTGAAACATTCTAAATAAATTGATGGGTGTATAGAGACATGATTGATTTTGAAACAGTGAACAATGTTACATATTATTGTCGTACCCCATGAATTGATTGTCCGAGATAAATTCAGACTAAAAAGCTGTGATTCATTCACAATAAATCAATGAGTGCATAGAGACATCTGTATGATATTATTATTATTATACATGTGTTTAATTAAAGTGAATACTAATTAATATCTTACAAGTGTAGTATTTTCATAATAGAAGCAGGTGTCTAAAATTCCGTATCATTCTGTTTGTTTAAATTAAATGATATAAAAATTGTCAATGACAAAAAAATTATTTATTTCTAATTCAATATTGATGAATTCTCCTTGTGTGTACAAACAACTCGCCCTCTAGTTTACCCCTCTTTAGCCCAGTCACGTTGTGTATCCTTGTTTACAAAAAAAGTGTTTTGTACAGGCAGGCAGGCATAATACTACACTAGTCATAATTGGAAATTTGACATTTTGTGTAATATTTAACTCAAGAGTTCTAAAAATACAGATAACAGGTTTTGGAGATGTGGTGCCCTTTATTCATATCAAATTTTGATGAAAAATCAGACAGATCTCTATAAAATATACGACTTTTAGGTTGGCTGTGTTCAAATCGTGCCAACAGTACGTCTAGGCTCCGTGGCTCTTTTGTAAACATGGGATGTCACAGGGGAGATGTTTCACTGATCACATGGGAATTTTTACATCTTGCGTCAATACTTTCCACATAATTTTCGGAGTTTATTTTAAAAGATCTGCATTATAATTCCAGTGTTGACTACTCTACGTGTACTTTGGGTCGATGAATTTATGAACAGCCTAACCTACCCAAGTTCACTTACCTCTTGGTCATTCGGACTATAGGCCTACATGTAAGCCTTTAGAGCCCCTTCATAATACAACGAGACTTAAAAGATTTAGAGGGGCATTGAGAATGGACTAGATAAACAACGCTTGGGGCACCAAGGCCAACTTCAAGGGCATTTCTAGTCAATTTCAAACTTGTGTGCGCTTGTGTGTAAAATGAACAACAAGTTTTTTTGTTTGTAGTTATCTCTTTTTTCCAAGTTGAATTTCGACACACGTCCAATACAAGAGTTTTTAAATTAATCTTAAATCAATAGCATTGAAGAGATATAAGATATTTGATTGAAATAAAATATAACAAAGAGGCCACAACACTTCAATGGAACTCTGTGTGTCACCACTATCAACTTATACCTTGGATACCAACCCGTCTTTTCTGTGACCCTACAAGGTTGAAGTTCAAGATCACCAAATAAGCCCAGACAGATAAAGAAATACATTCTTATCAGTAGAGACAAGACTTGCTTGGTAAGCCTCCTACATGAACTTTGAAGTAGGGATGAGAAATTTCTGACTTTTTATCTGAATTCAGACTTTTTAAGTCAGCCTCATGAAGAAAAATCAGCCACTATTATTATTGTCATCTTCAAAATAACTCCTGCCGTCGATTTCACAAAACTCTTCCTAACTTAGGATTCATCTTATGACTTAAGATGAGTCCCAACCCTGCACTGTAGCATGCAGACCTTAAGATTAATCCTAAGTTAGGACGAGTTCCTAACTCTTTGTGAAATCGACAGCTGCTTTTTGATCTACCTCTGTAGTGTTTGTTTTGTCTGTTTTTGTTTTGTTTTGTTTTGTTTGTTGTTGGTTTTTACTAAGTCTTATTATTATTATTATTATTATTATTATTATTATTATTATTATTATTATTATTTCATTTTATCACAGCATGCAAAAGAAAGATCTCATTTTCCTTTGACTCTCACCCCTGCTTTGACGATAACACATTTTCTTTACTGCGATACTAAACCTCCCTAAAATGTTTCCCATTACTGATAAATTCTGAGTTGTTTTCCCAGCCAGCTCTTCGCTGGTAATCACTGCATCCAGTGTAGGGATCTTGGCTCCATGCCAGATAAGTTGAACGAGGCATTTGACAAAAACAAGTAGTAGGGTAAATAGTCATGGGTTGAACTTGTAGACGGAAGACTGTGCAATAGGGTGATCTCAGATTTCTTGAATTTGAAACAACACAACACACATGATTAGGTATACTAAAGAATTTAGGATTTATTGAAGTATAATGATGTGTGCACTTTCACCCACTCCCCGTGCCATATCATGTACTGTACCTTCAGTCTATGTACACCTACTGTGTACATAATAATAGTTCAAACCCGTAGGTTGTAGCTCATCCTTCAAACCAAGGCTCGACCCAAGAATAAGATAAACCTGAGGCAGGTTACATCTTGTTTTTTGTCTCATCCCATACCATCAGGGTTTACTTTTCAGCTAAAATGGGATGGAGAAATTCCCAAGGTTCCCTAACATGAACAAATACAGCGCAATCTTATTGAACACATCCAGTGACGCCTCCAATGGATCCTCTACAATTAGAGGATCCCGGAGGATCCTGGAGGATCCCGAAGGATTGCGAAGGATCCCGGAAGATCCTGACACCTCATAACAAATTTCTGTGGGAGGTCAATTGGGGCTGTCAGCTAAGTTTCCGAAATTTACTCTGCGGCAGTAGAATCCCGAAGAACAACCACTGTACACAGCAAAGTACTTACATGTATGTAGTGTCGCCGCCAACGGATCCTCTACATTTTAGAGGATCCTGCTGGATCCCGGAGGATCCCGAAGGATCCCGAAGAATCAGGAGGATCCCAGAGAATCCTGGAGGATCCCAGAGGATCCCGAAGAATCCCGGAGGATCAGGAGGATCCCAGAGAATCCTGGAGGATCCCGAAGGATCCCGGAGGATCCCGAAGGATCCCGAAGAATCCCGGAGGATCAGGAGAATCCTGGAGGATCCCGAAGGATCCCGGAGGATCCCGAAGGATCCTGAAGGATCCCGAAGGATCAGGAGGATCCCGAAGGATCCCGAAGGATCAGGAGGATCCCAGAGAATCCTGGAGGATCCCGGTGTATCCCGAAGGATCCCGGAGGATCCCGAAGGATCCCGAAGGATCCTGAAGGATCAGGAGGATCCCAGAGAATCCTGGAGGATCCCGGAGGATCCCGAAGGATAAGAATCCATTATTTTGTTACTCTAGTAAGACTCATTTTAGACAAAAAGCAACTTGATCCTTAAAACAATCTTTACAGTCACAATACCACATACCACAAGATGTTTTTAAAACAAACTTTAGGGGATTGAAAATAACAGGAGTAAGATAAGAAACATTCCACCAACAAAACGGATGTCAAACATTCTCCTTGGACAGTGTCTGGTGTTAACATTTTAACGAAAAGGAAGGTCTCATTTTGTTTTACTGTTGGCTTCAACTTTGTTAAATTAACGTTTAATGAAACTTGGAAACGGAGTTCAAATGTTTTTTGAGCAGTTCAATAATAACAGAAAGTGCAAACTTACATTCTTCTCAGAATTTCCATGCTTATCATACACAATTCAACTATTGCATTTTTTGCGCGGTTTTCATCATTCAGTTTGGGTTTAGTTGGAAATATTCAGGGACAGTTGTTTATTAAGCAAAATTGTATAAAACATTGAGAAAGACACATTATTCCCATAGGAAGTTAAAAAGACTCTGGTTTTTGCATTGCCAGCGTTCTTATAAATAAATCTGCAATTTAACAGTAGATGTCAAAGGGCTATAGAAATATGCCATGAATTTGATTGAATTAGCTCACTTTAAAATATTTGATCTCTGCGACTATATTGGATTAGTCCTCAATAATGCAAACCAGCTATGTGATGATTACCTGCCTCCCTAATTTATTCTCCTTGAATTTGAGGCAGAAGAAGGCAACAGGACACGTTCCTTGGGAAAACCAGGCCCTGGCCTCTGATGATGGTGAGAAATTGCCCGCGGCCATCGGAGGGGTAACATTCCTCATAATGATACTCTGAGAGCATACTGTATGTGTGAATGTGAAATGTGTAATGTAATACTGTAGGTGATGAGTCATCCGTGGTGAAGTGCTAACATTCTGAGCATTTAGAATATTATCGGAGTATTTCATTACATCATTCTTGATCATGTTTTGACGCTCAAATCGCTCAGCGTCTCACGAAGCAAACCGCATAGCTAGTCCCGTTGGCAAAAACAAAAAAGTACCCTGCATTATTGTACCACTGTGAAAACATTTTTACAATTGTGGCGATATACTCTGATTTAAAAGTTTAGTTTGTTTTTTATATCCTTTAATTTAAAAATAAAATACAGCTGAGTACAATGTACTTTAAGATTATCTGTCATCAAATTACAATGGTGTAATCAGACAATATTGGATTTTTTATATATTTTTATTTTGGGGGAGGGAAAGTGGGAGAAAACACATAATTAGAGAAGACTATTTATGTATGAAACCATTTATTGTGTATTTTTGTTATCTAATTAGAGGGAGGGTAGCGTGCTGATTGCTGAGGGTCGCGTGCTGAGCGGCAGGGCAACCATTCTCGCTACTTCTTGCTTGTACCGGTGTCGCCACACGTCAGCCCTTCAAAAGCAGGAAATCTTAAAAATTGGTTCATGATGTGGGGATGTAAATGTGTAATGTTGTTGCACATTGAAACGTCCTGATTGCATTACAACAAAGTAAGCAACATCTGTGTGTGCAGGTTTTATCTAAAATTTGGGGGGCAATATAGTACTGCAGAACAAAATTACCCTCTGGCTTGCGGTCTGGTGTGAATTTCGATCCCTGATTCTTGCCATGAACTTTTCCACATCCATGTACAAAATTATGTATGTCATGTGTCAGTAGTTGCGCAAGTTGTGAATTGCACCTGCAGGTATTGAACATGATGCATGGTGGTGATTCGTGAACACCAACCCATAATGAACTATACCAGACGTTCCCCATAGACTGATTGTGTGAAGGTCGTAACATTTAACACACATGAGCCTAGTTTCTCTGGTGCATGTGCGTGTAAATGGGACACATGATATGATTTGGTAGCCCACATGTTGTTGGTTGTTGCTTTGATATGGGCCATTACAGCCCAACAAGGTGGGCTAGTACCATTTGGATGTACACAGACAAGGACATCCAAAACAAACGGCTTTGATGACGTTGTTAGTTGATATAGTACTAGGACAAAAGAATATTGCAGCAAGGAAAAATAAAACCTTCCAGAAAAGTTGTTCTGACACAGAACCTTTAAATATATCTAATAAATTTTGTGTGGAAGGTATTTTACACATTCATAAACAGTTTGTAGAACCTGGGGTCGTTTTCCCAAAGAGTTAGGACTAGTCCTAACTTAGGACTAGTCCCAGGAGATATTAAAAATGTATGGCTAGTCCTCAGGTAGGAACTCGTCCTTAAGTCGAGATAAGACTAGTCTTAACTCTTTGTGAAATCCACCCCTGGTTATTTATTTCTACATGTAGTTCAAGAATATTGGTCATGAAAAATTGATCCGAATGTTTGCACAGCGTTTAAAAACCGCGCATTCTGGTCCAAACTAATTGTGGGATGCACCATTATAAACTGAAACGCAAACCGACCCGTGATTCACAAACCTGTTTATTTGATAATTGCTTATTGATTGCCTCAATCAATACAAGCACCAATAAATGTGCTCAAAATTCCTGCTTTTATTAAACTGAATTGATACTTAATTTGGATGAAATGTTCACAGGCTGTTTGAATGGTGACAGACTAGGCAGTATGGCTGGCATTTGGTATACATTTTGAATACTGTCTGGTATAATGACTAGCTTGGAATGGTATTTGTAGTTGACTAAATTCCTGAAACCATTGTTGTTGAGTTTTAAATGCTTATTGATTACAGAATATTTTGTTGTTAATTATTGAATTTTAAATCTGTTGTTTGTTGAATACTATTGAGCTTACCGTTTTACAACTCGTTCCCTGCCAAGGCCATTAGTCCAGAACGTCAACTTCAAATTTGGATTCATCACTAACATTTCCGCAGGCCTGGAATTTCATCTTTGAGAGGGCAAGGCCATTTGGCAAAGAGCGCTTCCACTAGAAAATCTTATTGTCTATGGGAAACTTTTGAAGCGCCCAAGACCAGAGCCCAATTTCATAGAGTTTTTTTAAAGCACAAAAAGTTGCGCAGGTACAGGTATTCTGCTTAAATTCTGCTACGCGTAAAATTTATAAGCAATATTTTCTGATGATTTTGGGCCCAGGGAAACTGAGGCCATGGATTCTGTGGCCACCATGCACTGTACAATTCCAGTTAGGTTTCCGTTTACTTATTACACCTGCACTGATACACCAGCAATAGCTTTATTCCCAAGCCTTGATACTATGTTGTGGTAAAGGGCACCCCAATGATGGAAATAAAACTTTCTATTGGTCCATCAACACACAATGATCTTGTTGAAGCGGCAGGCCTCTACTTCTATATATCTCCTTTAAAACCTAAGAATGTGGGTTACAGTGCAAGGGTTATGTAAGGTCAACTGTATTTGTTACAACCTGTGTCGCAGAGCTTACTTTGCTCAATGCAGTGAAGGTATTAAGAGGGCCGTCAACTTGTCATCGTATATCAATTATTCTACAAATCAAACAACCAGTACAAAAGTGAGTGAACCCGATCTGGATGGAATGGCGCTTTATAAATCCTGTGATTATTATAACACTGTACAGATGTATGGTGCAGTCTTACATTTGTCCTTGTGTGTTTTCTGTAAATACCATTCAAATAATATTTGCATTATCTAGCCTAACAATATGAATAAAATAACATACCTGTGAAAATTTGATACAAATTGGAAATCAAAGTTTCAAGAGAATAATGGAAGAAAAACACCCTTGTTGCACACTTTGTGTGCTTTCAGATGCCTAATAAAAGGCTTAAGCCTTTTAGTTTTTGAGTGAGAAACTACCCCTTTCTCAAAAGGGAGCCGTTTCTGACAATGTCTTATACTATTAACAGCTCTCCATTGCCAATGTTACCAAGTAAGTTTTTATGCCAGACCTGGAATTTCCTTGTAAAAAGGGCAAGGCCACTTTCATTTTGAAAAGGGCATTTCCATTGAAAAATCCCAAAGTCAAGTGGAAACTTATAAAGGGGCACCAAGGCCAAGACCAGGGGCAACTGAGGCAATGGCCTCCATGACCAGCGTGTAATTACAGGCCTGTTATGCTAACAACTATTTTGAGTAATAACAAATTGTGTCCAGTGCCTTTAATGACAAGTGTTTAGTTTCTCATGATTCAATCGATTTCGCTCAACGGATTTATTTATGCATTCTTTGACATTTGTCAAAGGCAGCTGAAATTTAATTGGAATTTGCTTTACAAAAAATTTGAAATACACCTGAAGTTTTTGTTGGGAAATAACACATTTTGTGCGTTTTACTCTTGATAAGTATGCTTATGAGGTGATTAGTTTTTTGAATGGACGGCAAGAGTCAGGACTGACAAATCGGAGTTTGTTCTGTTTAGATTTTAACGCTTTCTCATCAATATGTAGGCCTATTTGCATATTAATGAGACAAATAAGCTGATTGTCAACGTGGGCCGATAGGGTCCTATGGCAAGTTATTTTGTAAGCCTAGATTTTAAGTTTGTATTTTCATTTATTATGTATTGAAATAGTGATCACAACAAGTTTAAAGGTCAAATGACATTACATTCACACATTCAAAAATGAATTAACACATTTGAAAAGGTCAGTACTCACATCTGAAAAGGAAGAAATGTTATGAGCGTTTTAAACAAGTAGGTTACACAGTTACATGTAGTATCCCACAGAGCAAGTTGATAAGTGGTGTTTACTAGCCCGTAGCATTTTTATTAGAGGAGGTACGCCAGGCTAGTGTTTTGAACCCTGCATGGTGTACATTGTAGGATCTCAATTTTTAACATTAATTGATGCAAAGGTCCTAAGTTGTAATAGATGCATTAAATACACTACAATATAATTTATTATAAATTATTTAAATTTCCTGATATTTATTCTGAAGTTTCTGGGAAAGATAAGAGACTTCAAAATATTGATTTACAGATCAAATATTTGTTAGATCAAATATTTGTGAGATAAAACATCCACGTAGTTCCTGGTTTATATTGAAGTCAACTTGAGTTACAGTCAAGTCATAACACGTGCGTTACTCTAACCAGTCAGGAAGAACATTCGCCACGGGTTTTGCGAGATATTAATAAAAAAATCCTCTTTCAAATTATCTCCGGATATCAATCCGAGAATGCTTTTGCCATCTGTTTGAACGCGGTCTACTTAAACCATATGGAGTCGTAGTGAAAGGCGATCCGTTTGTCAGGTCTACGGGAATAGGTTGGGAAATCGGTCGGTTGGATGATATGCGGAGTGTTTGTCTAGCTTCTCCCACCAAATTATATGTAATGACTCGGTAGTTTGGATGTATTGAATATAACAGATGTGGAAGTGTCTACTGCTGTTAATGTGTTCTTTGGTTCTGTTTTGTTGTTTTGGTTTGTGCAGCTACTGTGAGAAAGATGAGTGATTTTGAATATTGTGTGCTACTTAGAAAAAGTCTCAGAGAAGTGGATTTTGGTGTGCGAATTTAAATGCTTTGGTGGAATTTTTGCCAAGAAAATCATAGAAGCATCGTATTAAAAATATTACAGGCGTGGTGCTTCATAGAGGCAACAGAGGCAACTGTTTTCTCTGGTCATTGTCTTTGTGGTTCTTGAAATGTTCCTATTATACAATTTTCTCATAGAGTTGTCCATAACAGAGGAGAAAATGCCTTGGTGCCCCTTCAAGGACAAGTTATCAGGCCCGATACAGCATTGTTTTGAAAGTCTTGTGCTTTCTTAACAATCAGGGAAGGTATTTGTGGAGGAAATTGAATCAAATGTTTTGCAGTTTTAGGTTTCCCTATTAATTCTATAAAGTGTGGCCAAAAGGGAGTTGTATTCTATGTTCTTCATAAATTTGTTCTCAGTCATGATTTTTTTAGGGTCATTCTGGACCCAAATTGTGCATCTTTGGCCAAAGCAGGCTGAGTTGAAACAAGTTCCTTGGAATGTCCTTTAACATTGGTTTTGAGTGCTCTGTTCTGCATTCTAGAGCTTTTTGAATGATTTTATTTTGTACTTTTTGTGAATTTAATCTCAAATAATTTTGTTTTACAACTTATAAGCTTGTGCATGGGGGGAACACATTTACACTAACGACTAGTCAAAGACAATCTGATTACATAGATTCATAATCGGAATCATTTCTCACATCCACATATGAAACCTTGGATGGCCTGCTTGAAATATTGTCTGGACACTCTGTCAAAATTCTCTGTCTGTTGCTGGAAAAGGGTAACATTTCAAGATGCAGTTGTATTAGGTTTCTTTGGGTGACAAAATTTACTCTAGTACGGACACATGAAAACCTTGCAGTCTCTCTCGAGCTTGTTCGCTAAATGTAGGCTCTTTATAGTTTGTTTTTATCACTGTGTCTCAACAAACTGAAAGTGAGTCGGACAAACCGGATGCTTTCAGTTGTGTTTTCAGTTAAGGAAGAACAAGGATCCTTCAAATTGAGCGGAATCTAAATTGAGACCTCGGTTTTAAGAAAGTGAAAGTCCTTGTAATTGAAGAGTAAGTCTGCCAGTCTTCTTTTTTCCCAGTAGTAAAGGTATCATGTACAGTATCCACTTCCCATTTACAAGGCTAAGAACCTTGACTTAATCTGGTCCTTGCCTGTGGTTTTTGCATCATCTCCACAGACATTGGTGACCTCAACTGACCTCAGATGACACGGTGACCTCAGTTTGAGGTCAGGGTCTGCTAATGACTGTCTATATCATGTATGGACAGCTGGTACTCTGCAGCTGGTACCTGGCATACTACTCATGTGTCACACATCTTGTTGGTCTCTGTTATTGTGAATGTGACTTTTTGCAATTAGTGGCAGGCATATGGCATTTACTTAGTCAGTGCATTTTTGAGAATTTTAAGATTAGCCGATTGCACCAAACTCTTCCTAACTTAGGATTAATCTTAGGACTAACATTAGGACAGGTTACTCGTCCTAACTCGAGTTAGGATTAATCTTAGCGTTTCGTGAAATCGGCTGCAGGAATTCCTCACTGCAGTTGGTTGAATAAGTTAAAGATAGGCAGTTCCTTGTTCAAAAGAGAAAGCAACACTAAAGTAGATCTTGTCAGATTTTTTAAAATGTCAATAGCTGTTGGCCATGCATGAAATATACAAATATTTTGAATGCAGGGGTACATTGAGATCAAACATCATGCATCAACAAAGTTGTTTATATGATTTGAGGCATTGCATGGTGAGGAATCAATATTTGGTTTACGGTATTAACACCATGTGTGTATCTACTTGCCAGGTAGAGTTTGTTCTCGCTGTATATTCTACTACCGTGGAGTACAAAGTTGTTGTTTTTAACATTAAACTCTGCTGTTAGAACGTTTCACTAGGTCCATCTATCATGTTCAAACATTGTCACATTTTATGAGTTATGTGAACCGATAGGTGTCAAGTGTCAAGACTGTTACCCGCTGAGTGATTTAATTGCGTTGGACGAACATCCGTGTAGGTGGCCTCTGGTTAATGACCAAGCTCATAGTGGTTAAGGAGTAACTGGATGAGTTCTTCAAAAGGAAGTCTTCAATTTTTTTGAATACTTGTTTCTACACTAGGTTCAAAGGCTAACCTCCCTGCAATCATCATTCCAAGCCCAACCCTCGCTTTATCAACATGTTTTACAGTTGCAGTGCTTGTAACTTATTTTGATATCCAAGCCTGTTTTATAATATCAGTGAAGAAATGTGTCATCTGTTGCCAGTTCTTTGTTGATGGTTCTTTGTCGCCAGATTGTTTGTCGCCAGTACTTTGTTCTAAGTATCCTTGGTCGTGCTATGTTTGCATTTCCGATGATGGCTAAAAGGGTGAAAGTTGGACATTGTACAATTTGTATAGACCTATGTCTAGTCTAGAAGTTGAACGAGCCATTTCGATCTCTGTTGGCCATAAAAATACTTGAGTTCTACCACTATGAATCCCTGACCACCCAGTCCAAGGTAAAATGATACAGCCTCAACCCTGAGCTTTCCCTGTCGTACTTTTGCCCGTCACAAATTACTGGCAGAAAGTTGACATTGCACATCTGTTTTTACTATTTCTGTGTATAAAAGCTAACCTTTGTGTACAGAACAGTATAAAAATGTCGGGATTAAAATTGCTTGATTTGCAAAAAAATGGCATAATGTATTTTTGGGGTCCAGCTATGCAATGAGTAAAAAGCTGGCATTGTGTACTATGTGCAAATTGTTGTTTCTACATTCTATACACTGGTTGAATGAAATGAGTTGTTTGGTCTCAGACTCTCAGTCAACACTGACGATTCTAACTGTAGTCTAGCTGTAGGACAGCTAAAGTCAGAATGCAATTAAATTATAAATAATCTTAACATATTGAACAAGTGTATGTTAGTTTCTTCAAATAAAAAATGAAACAAAATGCTTGTTATTTTGCAACGTCATGAACTTGAAAATGTGTCGGGCCACCACAGTCCTCCTATTGCCCCACTAATCTGTAATTGAATCTCGTATATTGGTTAAACTGCATATAGTGGCAAGACGTGTTGGCTGCTATCAGGAGTAGTTCACACTCTCGGAGGCTACGGGTGTAAACTCCATCTCTGTAGAGATCCTTTTGTGAATGTGTATGTCATCTCGCGCCCCATTTTTTTATAGAGAATATTTTGTTGTTATGCATCTCTGACGGCATTTTCAGCAGTATTGAGACACGTACATTTATTGCATACAAATTTTGAAAGGAAATGGTCTGTGTCGCGCACTTTAATTATACAAGAATGGCCAGAAAACGATTTATTACTATATTGATAACCTATTATTAATAGGTATCATGATGATAACCTAGATATAATAATGATAATAATAATGGGTAATTTATAATAGAGGCCTTTAACATTTGATCAAAGCACTTCACAGCAAATCCTAGAACATATAAAACAGAAGCTAGAAAGGATTACAAAAGAGGAAGGTTCGAGAAGTTAATGTCTGTATTTTGAAGTTGGTTACTTATCACTCAAAACAAAACAACTCGTGATCACGTACGTGCGTGTAAAACAAAATCCTCTCAAAACCTTTCAGCACGGAATCTTTCCCTTGGATAGACTAAAGTATTTAGTGGATGTCATTAACGAAGAAAACAAAAATCCAGATGGCACGAACAAGTAGTTAGGATTTGGGGGTGATGTTGCGTGTTGTTCTGTAGTATGCTGTTTTTTTGTACCACGTTGCAATTTTGTAGAATGAAAGTTTGAAGAAGGCTCGGAATTTCTTTTTTTAGAGGCCATCTTCATTATGCAAAGAGCTCTTTCTTGGAAAATCTTAAAGTCAATGGGTGACTTTTGAAGGGGCACCTGAGGCCAAGACCAGGGAAAAGGAGGTCGTGGGCCTGTTTAATTCCAGGCAAGGCAGATAGGACGACAATGTATGATGATTTTGTTTAGCTGCATGCATTGCAAAGGGTTTGTTTAAAAACTGCAAACACTAAACAGCCACTTGTTTTTTTGTTAAATTTAGTTGGGAAGAATTGCAATTACGTCTTCTCCCAGTGCACAAGCATATCAAACTCATTATTGTTTGGTCTCTATTAGTCTAAAGCAAGCCCATTAAAACCATGATTGCACACTAACCTAATTATTGGCTTTGCATTGAGCGATTTTCACTGAAAATAATGGCTTATCAAACCTTGAACGTAAGTGCTTGGCGATGCGACGCGTTTTTGGAGTTCAATGTTGGTATATCGGATCTTAAAATGTTGTTGAACATTATTTTGTTCAAGAAAACTTAACATAATCTCCTGTACAGTAGTGTTGTGATAACATTTTAGTCATATTATTTTTATTGTGTCTGTCTACATTGTACATTTATGTGAAGTAATTCAATTCATTTTGGTAGTTTTTTTTGCGCTGCTCCCTTGAGCACCATGTACAATATATCGTGACCAAATCCTAATGCAATGTAAACACAGCTTGTTTTTCAGCGTGGATATTTGTCTTGAAGCCGATTTGGGATTCTTGTTTTTGCACATTCGAGTCTCAGCCGGTTTTAACACGTGTGTGCCTGCGTATACGTGATTTGTTCTTACGATGGTGAACTCCCTCTGGAGACCTCATTGAGTGGGTTGATTGGCCGAAGAGCGCCCCCGGGTTCTCTGTCTTAGATTGATTATCCATTCTTTGGGGCCATCGTAGGGACTTGGAGAGGCAAGGCAAGAGTCCAGAGGAGGCCCTCTTTCCTCCCACTCATCCGCATCCTCATCCTTCTTTCTTGGATTGAGTCGTCATCCGGCATCCGCCTCCCTCGGAAAAATATCAAAACAATCTGTCAGGATATATTTCTGTAGGTTGTAATGTATGTTTTCGCAAGGATGCGATTTTAGTCTTTGGTGGTGTTAAAATGTTGCATGTGGTTGATAACAGTGTCAAGGAAATTATCTTTTTGTTGGATCACAGAAGTTCAAATCGTAAGAACTTCAAAAGATTTACGTTTGTAATTCTAAGGACTTGATTGAAGTTCCTATAATCATTAAAACTTTCTGTCGTTGGAAATTTTGTTTTTAGAAATTAATTATAAAAAAAAGAGTAATGTTGTTGTGGGTTTGTCAAAACTTGCATGTGACGGCATGCAATTTGCGCATGCATATCGGTACGCATTTAGCGAGTACAAGCCAATACGCTAGCTTATGCTTGGGGAGTTGCCGAATAATATCTCTGTTAACTCGGACTGTATGATAATGACACTAACTATACACACACACTACTCTACCGTGGATGCTTGTACATATGTACTGAAGGATGTACTGCAGGCTGGGTGTTATTAGCGCCCGTGGTGTAAGGATCTATGGTGTAACACTCTAGTCAGCTCTGTTTTAACCAATCTTGCAACATGACACGCTTTCTCTCTCTAAGAAAACCTAATTAGAATAGTGGTCCATTGAGACTCGCTTGGGCAAGAAAAATTACGCACACTATGTACATGGACAGGTGGGTGTTCGTTAAACGGCCGGTCATCTATTAGCCTGCTTCAGTGCTTGGCCCGTAAACATAATAAGAGGTCTGACATATTATCAGAAAATTATGACTGTCTGCTTAATAAGCATCTCTGTGGAATTATGCCCTGGTTTATGGTGTTCATTTAGAGTAAGAATTAGCTGACCAGTGAAAGTTAAATTATACGAGGTGTACACTTGAACATGATACATAATTCTGTAGCTTCCCATAAAATAAAAAAAATTGAGGTTAATAAGTTAATTGATTGACAGACTGTAACAGGTTCCTTGTGTAATCCAATACATTAACCAGATATCGTGGTCTAACCTTTATGGACCAAACCACATATATCATTATCATTCACACCACACGCTTGCTTTCCAACCCAACCCTAGGCATTGTTGGATGCTTTGATGTATGCAAATGAAGAAAGCGTTGCGAGAGAAATTTGGGTCAAACATTCGCAGCGCTGAAATCAAGCGTGTGGATTCGATGTTGATGGTACACAATGGTTTGGTTGACTTGACGGAATCACATGACGTGAGGGAGATCAGTCAAACAACATTATCCTGCGGGGCCAAGCTTCGTGAAGCTGTTAAACAGAAAATTCTCTGCTTAGCTAGCAAGAAATGGCTGAGGTACATGTACCAGTCGCTGTATATATGGTAACTGTACAGTGTTCTGGCTGGAAATATATTTTTGCTAAGCAAATTTTACTTGTGCAAAGCATATTTTGTGCTTATAGGCTTTATGAAATTGGAGACTTGCTATCCTTGCTGCTGATTGGTCAACAGCCATGGGATATGTGTGGGATTTAAGATGGTGGTTCAATGAGGCTTAGTGGGATCTTGCTCTTCATTTTGTCTCTGTGGACCCTGGTTCGACTCCCTCATTGGATGGAGCCTCGTATCTTGATTGGGTTTTTAGCCCCTATTTGGTTTTAGGGATTTTACCTGTCAGGGTTTACCCCCACATCTGAAACTGGGTGCAATTTCATACTGTAGAGCCTGTAAGCACAAAACCTTGCTAAGCACTAACAAATCTTGCTTAGCAAAAATGGCTTACCACCCATTACCTTTCTCTTTTTACTAGATTTCTGGAGGATAAATTTGTTATCATGCAGTTGCTCTTTCAATACGGAAATATATTATGCAGCAGTTCCACACTATACACTATGTCCCATATAATATAGCACTTTGTGTCCTATACACAATGTAAAACATTTGATGCGGAATAGATGTTTGTCCCATATTACAGTCACGCCTGAGATAACACATCAAATTAATGAGATAATAACAAACATGTGTTGAGGGTACCTGCAACTTTATGAAAAATTTAAAACATTGTTATTAGTAAGACATAATTATGTTTTTTATTTGCTTTAAAAGAAAAAATGAATAATCAATCATAAAAAGTGAATGTAATTTCAATTGACCAATAAATTAATACATTCAAATGTTTTTGACAATACATGTTTAATTTGGGCATTTCTGGCTGCTGCATCCACTAGGGGAAACCAACCATCAGAAATCTGAGAAACATTTCAAGCATGAATTGTTTCTCAGATTCAAATGCTTTTTTTGGATTGACAATTTTTCCAAACCATATTGGTTCGAAGGGGAATCGTTTCTCAGAAACGTTTATACTATCAACAGCTGCAGTGCTTACCAAAGTAAAGCCCGGTCCATACTTCCTGCCAATGTGAATGCGGAGCGAGTTTTGGCGTCACAGGGCTCGCAGTGAATGTTTTGCATGAGTTCCGCATATGTCAACTGTCGCAAATTTTTCGTTGTGAATTTGTGACGTAAAAATACAAATTACAGTCGCATTTGCAGGATTTAGTGTTCATGCTCTTTAACTTCTTTATTTTTTACCAATGTATGGTCCTACCTTTAAAGGTGATCATGCACATCATTTATAACGTAATATTTCTAGGTCAGTTCGAGTTCAACAGTGGATAGTCTAGACTAAATTGTAATGGTTGGATCAATAAAATAAATTAAAAACACTCTGTTGAATAACCTAGATGCATTAATAACACATCCCTTACACGCAAATGTACTTCACGTAATTCAAACAGAAATGTTGTCAGATTTATAAAGCAAGGCGAATGGAAAAACAGAATGTGAAATATTCTTGATAAGGGGAAGAGGGTATCCCCCCTCCCCCTAATGTTCCAAATCTTAAACACACTATTTTTTTCTTGTACCGAAATACACCCTCCCCTTAAACCCTTCCTGTGATTCCAAGCACATTTAATAATACACAAGGTGGGGGGGATCGGGCACCAAGTGCGAGAGATATATTAAGTATGGCGCCCAAATTTAAAACAAGATGGGCAAAACACACCTAAAAACCCCCTCGATGTTCTTTGATGTTGTACACATAATCAGTTATAAATTTACATTCAGCTTAATTTCAATATGTTTTACTAGTTCTGCATGCACTTTAAAATATACTTGAAGCTTGCCTCTG
This sequence comes from Asterias rubens, assembly GCF_902459465.1. Taxonomy (NCBI): domain Eukaryota; kingdom Metazoa; phylum Echinodermata; class Asteroidea; order Forcipulatida; family Asteriidae; genus Asterias; species Asterias rubens. Next base: position 21,675,100 of record NC_047067.1, on the reverse strand, counting down.
ATTATTGTTGTTAGCAAATCAGTTAGAGGGCACTCATTTTGACTTGTAATTTTTTGTGTATTGCCTCAGAGCGTGCTTTTCTTTAAAATTATTAGAGAGCAACTTTTTTCATTAGATTAAAATTAGTACATCACCTCAAATATCAGTTGTCAGTGTTGTTAAACAGCCTACAGTCTTGTGAAATTGAGTCAAGTTTTCAGGAAATTAATTGTGGAAAAAATGGTTGACTGAAAAGAAATAAAAACAACCAGTTGAATGTGACATGAATTAAACACAACACCGTACCTTATAATGATTTTCGACACTTTCCAATCCTAAACCAATAATTTAAAATGCGTAACCCAACATCAGAGCATCCTATCATCGTTTCGCCTCCGAACGTCACGCGCGGCGAACTGTAAACAACTTCTGCCCGTGTTGACGGATATTTGCCGAGGAAACTCAAGCTCGGCTTGTCATATCCGCGAGCGAATGAACTAAGTGCGAAAATTCAATTTGATTTTAAAACCTAAAAACCTTCTCTATTGCTGACGGGATGTATTAGGTTTCAGACCTTGTATTGAATGTCGTGGGCGGAGTTACCCTGACCATTCCCCCCTTTTTTTAAAGAGTGCACTTCAATATCTGTCTGAGTCTTCTGTCTGCCTAGATTTAGACTGTATTATTAGCTATCGATTGTAGAGACGCGTTGTTCTGGTTGAATTGAACCAAAATAGGCAATGAACAGTTCTTGCACTGTACGCATAAAATAAGTAGGCTTGTATTATGCTAATGTGTGCATGATTTTTTTATGTGTGCAAATACAACTGATACATCTCCCTTGTACAAATTTGTAACTGTAGTTATGGATGTCATTGTGAAATAAATGCCAGATTTAATTGAAGTATAATGTGAGAAGGAATTCTTAATGACAAACTTCTTTTTTTGACCAATCTACCCTAACCTAAATTTGATTTTTAAACATCGAGTTGCTTCATAATATTTTTCTACACACTGAAGTACAAAGCAATGCCTCAAATGGATCAGGTAGGCCTATTATAGGTCAAAGGCCTCCAACATCAGTAGTTTTTAAGGCAGTGGACACTATTGGTAAATACTAAAAAGAATAATTAGCATAAAACCTTACTTGGTAACAAGTAATGGGGAGCTATTGATAGTATAAAACATTGTGAGAAACAGCTCCTTCTGAAGTGGTAGTTTTTGAGAAAGAAGTATTTTTCCAGCGTATTTGATTTTGAGACCTCAGATTTCACGAAATCAAGCATCTGAACGTACACAACTTCGTGTGACAAGGGTGTTTTTTCTTTTATTATTCTCGCAACTTCGATGACCGATTGGGCTCAAATTTTTACAGGTTTGTTATTTTATGCATCATATATGTTGAGATAAAGCAAGTGAGAAGACTGGTCTTTGACAATTACCTATAGTGTCCAGTGTCTTTAAATTGATTTTCCTGGCCTAAACAAACAATTTTGTAGTTGGATGTCAATCAGGAATGAAATTGATAATCTTTGCAAGCTGGATTATTGTTCTTCTTATTCTTTGTTTTTGCTTGTGAATATAATTAAATTAAAAAAAAAACTTTATTTAAATTTTCAGATTCTTTTGACCCACCCACATTTTTGAGAAAAATTTGTTAACATTGACTATTTTGAATGGCCCGTCCTAACTCTAAAAAAACTGATACCACAGACAGCCACAGTGACTGTCATTTTATAACCACCATCATAGATCTGAATTGTGTAACTTATCTTCATTATTCAACATGCAGATTTGGAGTTCTTAAAGTAACCCCCATCCATAATCCCCACTTCTAGGCAGTGACATAAGTTGCCTCCATTCAGGGAACAAGATGTCTAAGGATTTGAGGTGAATCGTTTGTGCTGGATTGAATGATTCATTTTCTGGTTGCCTCGTTACCTTAGAAGATTTTCGCATACTTGTAGTATTAAAGCTCACAGAGAAGGCTCACACTCAATGATCAGATCTCCCCATTGAAATTCCAGAGAATAAAGAAATCTTCCGCTAGTGATCCTTGAATTGAAAGCACATCTTGGGACAAGAAGACAACTAGTAGCAAGAAATAAGTCAAAGACGTACGGTGGCAATGGGCTTTCTCAAGACTGCTTAATTACTTTGTATTCTTTAGTGTTGTGTAACTAGAAGAACTTAAGAAGCCCAATTACCTAATAAAATCCCAAAAGAACAGGGCCCAGTTTCATAAAGCTGTTAAGCAGAAAATACTGCTTAGCAATTTTGTTTGCTAAGCAAAAAATGAGTTGTGAGCCAGTGGCAACAATGTAATCTCTATGAATTTTTTATTGTCTACCTGTTTCTTTTAAGCAACTTTTTCCTGTCCTTGGCTAGTTCTGTACATGATCCCCCATCAATACAGACCTTCCAAACAGTAGCCATCCCTCCCATCAGAGCATGTAGCCTCTCTGTTGCATCACAATTTTGTTCTCTGAGTTCTTTCCACATTTCTGCACCTGTAAAAGGTGTACTTTTACTCTGCTCTTTTGGCACCTAATCCACCTGATTGTTCACGTCACTTTTGCACAACAGCCATGCTGGGCCCATATTGGGCTGCAATGGGATTACAGTACCAAGTACCGAGTACCAAGTACCAAGTACAAATATCAAATACCCAGTAACAAACTACCATACATCAAGTACCCAGTAACAAACTACCATGCATCAAGTACCAAGTACCAAGTACAAAGTACCAAGTACCAAGTACCAAGTAACAAGTACCAAGTACCAAGTAAAAACTACCAAGTACCAAGTAACAACTACATGTGTGTGTACCATGCACCAAGTACCAAGTACCAAGTACCAAGTTCAAGTACCAAGTACCAAGTACCAAGTACATGTACAAGTACTGTGTACAAGTACCAAGTACCAAGTACCAAGTATCAAGTAACAACTACCATGCATCAAGTACCAATGTATCAAGTACCAACTACCATGCACCAAGTACCAAGTATCAAGTAACAACTACCATGCATCAAGTACCAATGTACCAATACCAAATACCAAGTAACAACTACCATGTCCAAGTACCAGTATTAGGTATCAAGTATCAAGTATATCAGGTATCAAGTATATCAGGTATCCCTCTCTCTTAAACCACATTTCCTTGAAGGAAACTGTTTCTTAAAATGTTGAACATTTCCATCAGCTGCAGTGCTTAGAACTCACCAAGTCAGTTTTTATGGTCATTAATTTTTCTGAGATATATCCTCCCTTTAACATCCCAAAGATGTACGTGCACTTTTGTGATGAGTTTCTTTGACCCATGCAACCTCACATTGTTTGAGCGCGTGTCTCAGAGAACACCTGCTCTGTCTTGAAAAATGTTTTAAAGAGGAAGTGATGAACAAATGAGCATCGAATGAATAAGAGCATAGACCTACTTGGGTCACTCAAATGAATACCCCAATCCATAAATGCCAGATCAATACAAAACAGTAACATTAAAATGGAATACAGAATTAAATTTGGGTGACAAAAATAAAAAACCACAGGCAGGGCTTGCAGCTTATTTTTTTTTTTTTCTGAATCAGAGTTATCTTTCTAAGACCGGAACGTAAATGAGAAAAGATGTTACAGAACTGTTGTGAACTGTTTAGAGGAGACTTATCTCATTATTCTTATGGCAGAATTAAAATGTGGTAATCAGACTTGAAATCAACGTTTGTTAATTTTGAACATCATTTAAAAAAAAAGAGTTAATACACAATTATTCATTTGTTAAACACAAGTCCACATGTCCTGTCTTGAGTTTACTGGCCCGGCGCAAAAAATCACTGGTCTTTGTTGGTCATGTGTCAGATTTGATTCCTAATACCTCACGAAGACGAATAGTCTTATCTCACAGATGTCAATTTGACCCCTTGCGGACGCGGAACACAAAATGAGCGGCTACCATTTCCACCATTTGGGGGTTCAATTCCTTTGCATACATTTTCGACTCCCAAAATGAGGGACAGGATATGCGCATGTAATTTTTGTCAATAATGCTGGACGTGTCTTGGTATTGACAGCACCTGCATTAGTACCTTGGCTTGCACACTGGACATCGATACACAGTCGAGTCCTGATCTAGTATGTCAGTAAAAGTAGAAGTAGAAAATGTATCGATTGTTTTTAAATCATGCGGGCGAAGACCAATCCAAATACATGTACTTGTTTCAAACTGAAGTGACTTTTCCATCTAAAACGCTGTCACTCTCCTTGATCTCATAATTCTTTAAAGATAAAACGCAAACAAAACAAGTTCTTGGAATCATGTACTCCTACTTCCGATAAATTCTACAGTCTGTTGGTTGAATGAATGTACCCCCAACCCCTAAACCGTCCATTCAGTTTCATCTATTCCTTTAAATGCATAAGCCCCATTACAAAAGAATTAACACTGCCGCCCACTGTCTCTCCAGCTTAGAGAACCCACGGATCCAAAGTAAGACAAGCCACCTCTATTCCATGGAGAGATTTGTCTCGCTTTAAACGGAAAACATTCTGAGATAGTTTGTAGGCTTGCCCTTTTGTTGAGCGCCAAACGAAGTGAAATCATTTGAAGAATTGGCATTGATAGCCTGTCACTGCTGCTTAGGGGGTGGACATTAATTGCTTCTCTGCTGCAAACAAACAAACAGTTGTACGTACATGTAGCTTTGTACGTACGTTCACGTTTAGGGATTAAGTCGCCTTCTGGAGGTTGAAAATAAAAGCTTGTATTTTAATATATATTTCTTAATATTTGCTCTAGAATGGTGAGGTTTGTTGGTTCGAATTTCACCTGAAGCCTACAAATTTTTCTTTTTTTTTCAACAAAAAGTCTGCTGGCTTCGATGAAGTAGAAGCGGCCATACATGCATTTCTTGAAAGAAGTTCAGTAAACTAGATTATACCCTTTTTATATTGTGTGATAGAGTGGAACTATTTCGAGGAAGTCATAAGTGCTACTCAAGGTTGTAAAATGTAGCAATGTTTGACAAGACTTTGCAAGAGAACTTGAACAGTAGGAAAATTGTTATCCTTTCACACGAGGTACATTTTGTAAAATATTACAATCACGCTACAATTTAGCAAGGGACCCTTGCTAAAGTGCTCTCGTGTGAAAGGGGCTATAGTGTTGAATGTCTGTACAACAATAATGACTTCCAGGTCATGCATACAGAGACGTATGCAAACACTATTGATAATGCTAATCTTAATTCAGCGGCATTACAAAACTTGCTTAACTCATGATGCTTAGAATTTACAATATGTAGGTAATAAATAACATCATTAGGTCAAGAAGATACTTAGGAGCCAGGTGCTTGTTATTTGATGTGTAGTTTATGGAGCAATCATCGTGGCTGAAGTGGTGTAATAAATTACTGTAATTGAAGCAATGCATATTATGTAATGCAATTGAGTCATTTGTTGGAAAAATCATTATGGAGGAACAATTTAAAACAGGCCAACAGGGGGGGGGGGGGGGGGGGGGGATTTTTGCAACTATTTTGTTTGTAAATTTAAATGCCAAAATATATCTTCCTTCCTGATTAAGTGACATCAAAAGGGAAGGAAGTGTGCGGATATGATCAATAATCAACGACTCACCTGATTTTTCACCAAATTTTCTCCTTTTTTTCTGCATAAACTATGTATAAATGTTAAATTTGCATCGGGATAAAGAATATTAATTTTGGTTTCACCCTACACCGTGTGTTAGTCAGCATTTAATAGAATTTTACCTTAACGATGTGAGTTAACACTGTATACTGAGTACTTTCCCGAGTTCTGTGAAGACAAAAATCCTCAGGCAATCTCGGTGGTCTAGTTGGTAAAACACTGAAGAATTTCAAAGGTCGTGGGTTCGAATCCCACTCATGTAAAATGCTTGTAATTGTTCTCACAGAACTCTTGAAAGTACTAAGTGCTTTTAAACACACAACAAATGAAATAAAATAATTTTTAATGGTTAATTTGTCCATCAGGGATAAAGAATAATATTAAGTGGATTCTTTTTCTGTACAACCTATACTTAGATTCACCAATGGTGTGTGGGTTAAACCACTGCCTTGAAAGAAAAGCCTTGTACTTATTGTCAATTTATAAACCTAAGGTCTAGGCGCAATTTAACTGAGCTCACGCAAGGTCATCGGCTATTCTTCAAATTGGACTTCTCCATCCATGCGTGAGAATTTTCATTTGAAGTTGAGCTTTGATATAAAATAGGTCATACCTGATTGAATATTAGATAATATAATATTTGTACTAGGGTGCGGCAAGAGACAAGGCCAAACGGCCGATTAACCAAAAGGCTGTCTGACCAAAAGGCCGATTGACCATAAAAAATGACCAGTTCGCAAACCATGGTGACACCGAACAGCTGTTTCTGGACAAATGTGGGTGTCAAAGCCGACTGAACACTTGCTAATTATCACATCAACAAGGTTTTGTATTAAGCAAAAACTCTTCTTTGTTATCTAGGTCATTTAGCTGTACAGGGGTGGATTTCACAAAGAGTTAACACTAGTCTTATCTCGACGAGTACGAGTTACTCGTCTTAACTTAGGACTAGCCATACGTTTTTAATATCTTCTAAGACGGACTAGTCGGTCCTAACTCTTTGTGCTATCGACTCCAGGTGTTTAAACACAGCAAAAATAAAATGGATCCTCTCTTTTCCATCAAATGGTCTCACAACTGCATCACTTAAATTATGACTCACTCAGTCGGGTTTGTCTATTATTGACAATTGACAATCAAAATTTACTTGGTGAAAAGCATTGCAGCTGTTGATAGTAAACTATTTTTAGAAAGGATTCTCTTCAATAACATGTTTATGATAATTATTTATAAATGAAAGCTCACAACCCTGTAATGCTTTTCGAAGATTGTTGTGAAAATTATTTTTGCATTGGTTCATCAGGATTTTAGAATTAATTTAGAAATGTACAGTGACCGCAATGCAACAGTGCAAAAAATAACTTCAGACATTTTTTGTATGTGTTGCAAACTGCTTACAAGAAATAGTTGTGGCGTGATGTTTGGACCCTAGCAGAGTCTTTATTCAAAGGATTGTTTTTTCCTTGTTTTTTTCAATTATTTAACGCTCGTGTGGAAATAAAAATTTGAAGAAAAAACCCCAAACATGCTCAATTAAACATCATCAAGCGCATAGAATGCTGCTCTATGACTGTTGGCTCATATTCACGATTCAATGAAATAATTCCCACCCCCCTCCCCCTTCACCGACTCCATGGTGGAAATCACGAGAGAACCTCTTCTGACAAAACCGATGGTCCACGCTTCTGCCGAAGCTCATGGCCCACCACGTTCGCTCGAGAGTCTTTTTCCCCCAGGCCTTCCGGATGTGAATGGGATGATGATGATTATTTTTCTCTGTACTTGAAGAACCGGAATACATAATTAGATCTCTTGCTGATTAGAGTTATCCTTGCATTTAATTGAGTAGCAGCAGCAGCTGTATTAATCTTGTTGGGTGAACTTGTAATTGCCAATTTAATAACATCACAAGTCATTCATTAAGTAATCGTGACTTGAATTTGTCGACACGAATTTGCCAAATTGGACGAATACCTAAAAAAGCAGTATTCACTTTTGATGACATGCCATTGTTGATCATGCTACACTTTTACTTTTTGTAAATGTTTTCTAATTTTTTTTTTATTAAGCACTGTTTACTCAGTACTTTCCCAACTTCTGTGAAAAACCCACATAGAAAAATCTTTCAGGTGGGATTTGTTAAACCTAAATACTTGAAGAAACAGAACCGCGAACAAATAATACTCTAAATGGTTGGACCAACTTGGTCCTGGAAGTTTTAATGTACGAGAGTTTGCACAATCTGTTATCATCATTGTCAATGTGCTTTGTAAGATTAGGTCCTTGTTTACAGGACTTCTATCTTTATTTTCGTAACATCACATCCCTAAGGAACTTTTCTTTATCAAAGTGCACATTTTTTCCCCCTTAGTGTTTGGTACCTCATCACCCCTATGTTTTGGCGCTGATATGACTGGCCCAATGCCAGACGTGCTTGGTGCGACTGTAAACTAATGAGTTTGGGGTTAGGGTTTACCCCAACTGTGGCATCTAACACCCCCCTGGTTCGGTCTGAGTTTAAGGTGTTTTAGAGTACCAGGGTGGATTTCAAAAAGAGTAAAGACTAGTCTTACCTCGCCCTAGGATGAGTTACTTGTCCTAACTTAGGACTACCCTTAGGTTTTTAATAAAGTTTCTAGGACTATAATTCCTAAGTTAGGACTAGTTCTAACTCTTTGTGAAATCGACCCCAGGTTTATAGATCATATCCCAATCAAAAGTAATGGCGGTGTTTAGTTAAAGGTAGGGTTACTCTTCTTGGTAATGACCTTAACAAAAATGGTGTAATTTTCATCCGAAAGTCTATTTGTTTTAAGGATGGAAATGGTAGAAAGCATTTTATTTCATCTGAAATCCACTCTTTGATTATAAAAAAGTTTTTAATAATCTCTGCAGATTATTTATATTCATGAATCTTTTCTTGTCTCTCCCATGAACAGTGAGCTGCCTCGCTGGAATCCAGTTTGCCTGCAAAGATGGTTTCCAGTGTATCCCGTCGTCATGGCAATGCGACACTGACCCAGACTGCAGGGATTTTAGTGACGAGGAGGCATGTGGTAAGAAAACACGTTTTTCTTTTTTGTTTGGTTGTGATGGTGCATCCGGGATAACCCAATTTGCACACTTTAGACCTAGTTCATAATGTACACATTTCACATTGATGCTTTTCAGACCTGGGTCCAATTTCATACAGTAAAGCCTGTAAGCTTAAAGCTTTACCAAGCACAGAAAAATCCCGCTGAACATAAACTTGTTACTAGCCAAAATTCCTTGTTTCAAATGGTGCCCCACTCATTTTTCGCTTAGCAAAGAAAATTGCTGAGAATAGTTTTTGCTTAACAGCCACAACCATCAGGTAGTCTTATTATTATTCAAATAAAAAAAATAAGACCACCGGCCTGTCAGGTCATGAGTTTGCTATCCCAATGGTGAAAGCACTGGCCTCTAGCCTGCAGTACAGTGTTAATTTTGATCCCTGTGACCCAAGAATACAATTTGACTCAATGTCTCTACACAGTGTTAACCAGAGGGGTGAACATTAAAGCCATTGGACACTTTCGGTAAACAGTATTATCCAAGGCTTACACTTCGTGTATCACAACTTCTATATAAAATAAAAAACCTGTGAAAATTTAGGCTCAATCGGTCATCGGAGTCGGGAGAAAATAACGGGAAAACCCACCCTTGTTTTCACACGTTTCGCCGTGTCATGACATGTGTTTAAAATAAATCCGTAATTCTCGATATCGAGAATTGATATTGCTTTAATGTTTTCTCAAAAAGTAAAGCATTTCATGGAATAATATTTCAAGAGAAGTCTTTCACTATTACCTTCTGTAAGTTATTTGTAAATCTGTGAACTTTTTTTTCTGTATCGAAAGTGTCCAATGGCTTTAAACAATGTATTGTAGTTAAACACCAAGTTAGAAAATTTCAAGCAAATTTGGACACCCTTTTACTGAATTATGCCTAAAACTCTGTTTCTTTAAATGCATCCTTCTTTCTTAGTAACAGGTCATGAGTTTACTGTTTGACACTAAAAGCACTGGCCTCTGGCATACGGTGCAGTGTTAATTTCGAGCCTTGTGACTCCAAAATAAGTTTTGCTCACTCTCTCTTGACATTCTTTTTTCTATGTAACAGGTGAGGTAACGTGTCCTCCAGATAAGTACCAGTGTCCCGGTACGACGCTGTGCATACCTAAAGGATGGCTGTGCGATGGTACTGATGATTGCGGAGATGGGGCTGATGAGAATTATGACGATGGGGAAGGTAAGATTGGTTATCTCTCATCAGATAGCTGCCGCCTGTTTAAGGGTGGTGAGGTGGTTCATTATACAATTGTTGCACGCTGTGATGGGGTCCATGGCGTTTTGTACACCCAAGGGGGAAAATTACACCCGATGCTTCCCTATCGTGCATTGTATGCACAAAATGAGGCTGATGGAATGACAAAGAAAATGTCCGAGTGGATAAGAGCACCGAACTGAAGCACTGATGCTTCTGTTCAGCAGAGTGTGGGTTCGAATCCCGGTTGCGACACTTGGGTCCCTGAGGAGGACAATTGCTTCTCTCCACCCAGGGGTAAATGGGTACCTATGAGGGCAGAGATGGTTCTTGTGATTGGTTTAGCCGAGTAGCACATAGTGTCACAAAATTATTATTATTATTATTATTATTATTATTATTATTTAATTTGATTAACTTGAATCCTGACTCTCTTCTTGAACAGGTGTGCAGTGCTCGGCAACTCCAGCGCCTTTCCAGTGCTCTCATCACGATTATTTCAGGTGTCCAGGAACGGAGATTTGCATCCGGCCGTTCGAGGTCTGTGACAGGATTCCTGATTGTCCAGATGGAAGTGACGAGGGCGCTCATTGCCGTCTAGGTACACACTTGGAACTTGAATTTGCTTGCTTGTTTGTTTGTTGATTTGTTTAGATGATCTTCCCGTCACGGGAACTCTGCAAACTCCCACAAGGAGATGCAAGAATAAACACCAAGCTGGCAACAGCCAATCTCTCTTATACAGACATTGGTTTAACGTCTATGATTATGCGTTTCACAACTCAAGAAGTTGTGGTTCAGTAACTAGACAACAAATCTTATCTAGTCATTGTGAAATCAGCGATTAGCTTGGTAGGGTTCGAACCAACAACCTTGTGATTTCAAGTCCTGTAGTCTAACCATTAGACCATGGTGACCTAGGACATAGGTTCAGGTCCTACAGCCGATTTTACAAAACTTTACGCAACTGCATAAGACCACTTGCGTCATAGTTTTGCGCCATAGAGGGCGTGCAAGTGGACTTACACAGTTGCGTAAAGTTTTGTGAAATTGGCTGCTGCTTTAGTAAATTGATTTGGATCTACCTAAATACAAATTAAATCCTAATCTAGTTTTGTTCTTGAATCGACAGAAAATAGTAATAAATGCAGCCGACGAAACTGTGAGGTTTCCTGCGCAGAGACAATCTATGGCGCCATGTGCTACTGTCAACAAGGGTACCAGACTACTAAAAATAGGAGGACATGTGAAGGTATAGTTAAAATGACACTGCTATTTACTCAATTTTGCCTTACGTCGCCGCATTATGGTAAATCTTGCCTGTGCCCTAATTAGGGTCAGATTCCCTAATTAAGGGTGATTGCACTGTCCAATTGTTATCAACTTTTGATATCACGAAAGGGGGCACATCTCAAAACTTGTCCAGCTTTTACTTTCCCAACTCTTGGGTTTACACATGTATGTGGAAATTATGACACAAAATGTCAACTTTCCCATGATCAGTGCAGTGTCTTGCCTGCCAGACTAGCCAAAGAATGTACAAGTTCACACTTATTGTCAACAAAGTTCACATTGTCTATGGACAGTATACTCTTCTTGTAAAATAGTCTCATCTTGCGTTATTATTGTGAATTATTTTTATCCCCTCCTATTCTCTGTCTCACTCTGTATATTTAAGATTTGAACGAGTGCCAGGACCACTCTATTCATGGCTGTGACCAAACATGCCTCAACTCTGAGGGGAGCTACAGCTGTTCTTGTTCCAGTGGGTACACACTTCAGAAAGACCTCAAGACATGTGACCAGGCAGATGGTAAATACTCTATTAAAGTTCCCCTGCTGAAAAAAGAACAGCGCCTTTGCCGATAGTGATTGACATAGTGGCAAGAGTGGGATTTGCCTTGAGTCCGCACCCACAACAATTGCCATGGTGCCCTGTGCATTTAATGTGGTGTTCTTTGCCAAGTTCCAATACAAAATAAAAGTGTCTACATTGAATTTCCCCCTTGTCAGTGGACAATTGCTTTGCCCCTTCAAGAGCAAAGTTCCGAAGCCAGGGCTCGATTTCATGAAGAAATACAATCCATCGTAACCCAAAATTTACCCACTTTACTAAGCAACTACGATTGATTTGCAGTTACGATCAATCTTAGCTCTTTGTGAAATCTGCACCTGATGGTTCAAAAAGCCTCTACTGTCTGTCCTGCCTATTTCACTCCACTGCAGGAGGAAAGCCTCTTCACCATTTCTCCATTTCACTTTATCCTGCGCTGTCTTTTGCCAATTAATGCCTCTATTTGTACTTAGTTCATCTCTCCATCTATACGAAACTTCATATCCCACCATCTTTGTTACAAATTGCTGATATAACAGATGTTAAATTTGCATCAGGGATAAAGAAGATTAATTTTGGTTTTTACCCACAAACACCGATGTGTGTCAGCACCGATACTCAGTACTTACCAGAGTTCTGTGAAAAAAAAAAATCACAGGCATATTAGTTGTGTGGGATTTGAACCCACTGCCTTTGCAATTCTAGAGCAGTGTCGTACCAACTAGACCACTGAGATGGCCCTGTGGCTAGAGACAGTTTGAATCCTATGTTTAGCAGCGGGTACTGCAAACGATTTAATAGATGTTAAATTAATTTGTTCATAACTGTGATGTCTGATTTTCTACAGGAAAGCCTGCGAATCTGCTTGTGGCTAACTCCAGCACTGTCCTGAAGCTAAGCATGAAAGGAACAGATCTTGATGGGATTGAACCCATACATGCACTAGGAGTAATGGCCTTAGATTATGACTACAGGAGAGAAAGGGTAAGCAACTTATCAAGTCAAAATTTCTACTTACTGAAAAGGAAAACCTGACTTATAGAAACAGACAAATCTGTGCGTAATGTAAGCGTATTTCGCAGTGTAGCAAGGAACTTGGACTTTTGCGTGTGTACTTAACATTTCTATATGTTTATCTCTATTTCATCGTGTATCCCAGATGTGGGGCAACAAATCTACAGATTATAGTATGTATTTGCTTTTGTTGTCCCTTAACACACGTCACTAACGGTGACTGTGCCACGCTCACCATTTGGGTGGGCGATAGGTTAACGGTGCGTCGCCTAAAATGTGCACTTCACTGAATAACGCACAGTGACATTGCCCACAAAATGGCGCATCCAAGATTATTCTGATGATGACGTCAGGTGAATTGGGTCAATGGGAGACTTTAGGGACGCTTTGTGGCAGCAGACTTACCAGGTAAAACCCATTGTTCTCGGTAATGTGCGCATGCTCAGAACTATGCAAACAATGGAAATTTACCTGGTAAGTCTGCTGCCACCTAGCGTTCCAAAGTTTCCCATTGTTTTGTATTGGGTTTGTACTGTTATTGCCAAAGAAATTACTAATAATAATATTCTAAGCTTTCTTTTGTTACACCGTTAATGTCGAAATTCTGCTTTCACCCTGTTAACAGAGAATGTTAGTAATAACTGCAGAATTCTGCTGTAAAAAGAGCTAGGCTTTTTGCTATATTTTTCCCCCGATTAGACGTCTTTACCAATAATGGCTACGTTTGTGATGCTCCACTATTACTAAGATTGTTCACAAGGCTCTTCAGCTCACCCAAAACCATTTCAACTTCTCGGGAGTACACAGCACCACAGACTAACAAATACTCTTCGGGATTTTTATTTTCCTGCCGATTTTGTCTTTCTCTAAAGGTCTGCTGGATTAATTTTGCTGTTGATAAAAACGAGTTGATGTGTGCGAACTCGACCAGTTTTGGCGGACTCCATAAACTGAGTGTGTTTTTTAGCGTCAGCCGTAAGTACCAGTTTTTATGCATCATTGTGGTTTTCCGTAAATTAATTTCAGCTGAAATTAAAATCTGTGATGATAAAAAAAAAAAAAACGGTTTCTAGTGGTAGTTTCTCAGGCGATATTTGTTTGTTTGATTAGCCTCTCTGAATTTTTTTAACAGTTTCTACAATTTACTGGAGAGATTTTCATATTTTCTTGGGACCTGGTAAATTTGCTATAAATCTCCTTGGCCGTAAAGGCTGTAAAGACATGCAATGTTTTCTGTAATGTCTAGGTATTTGATTTCGCCAAATTCGAATTTGATTTTGAATTTGAATTTGTTGAACAGATATCCAACAGTTTGCCATGGATTGGATAACGGGAAACATCTACTTTGTTGACGACGTGTCCGATCAGATCTTCATCAGTAACGCCGAGGGGAATAAGGTCGTTCCGATCCTGAGTGATGGACTAGATCAACCACAGGGTATTGCCCTGGACCCTACAAAAGGGTACGCTTTGCCATTTTATTCTACTCAATTTAAATTATTGTTTTGTTGTCAAACTGCATCTCTATTTTTTCCTCTAGATTTTGACTAGCTTGTGACATGTATTTTGGCTTATCTTTTGCTGTTTACTTAAGTTTTGCTTCTTTTATTATCTATGAAGCCTTGAGCCTTAAGGCTCTCGCATAAGGCGCTCCATAAATTATTACTATAGGTTTTCTCGGTCAATTTCGGCAAATGATCAGCCAATTTAAGCACCAAGCTATTCTATTTCCCGCGAAATCAAATGCTAGTAAAAAGGGTCATTCGATTTCGTGTTATGATTGATCAAATGTAATGTTGCGTCATTCGATTTAACAAAATAATCATTCAACTTAACAATTCATTAAAGCAGCATTCAAATTGGACAGACGCTTCTTGAAGCGTGTGTTTCACGAACAAGAATGATGATAGGCTTAATTGAACAGAGTGCTAAAGGAATTTGAATCAACTCAAAATGAAGCTGAATTCTGAATTTGAAACGCAGTAACAACTGGAGAGGCAAAACTGCTTTAACTCGAACGCATGAAAATGAAATTGGCTGCTCATTTTCTTAATTTGACCGAGAAAACCTATATTAGTATTATTATTTACCATCTATTATCCACAGACTCATTTTCTTCACCGACCGTGGCACTAGTCCAAAAGTGAAACGAGCCAACATGGACGGCAGTCAATACGAGGACATCGTCTCCGTCAAGATTGCCACACCCCACGGCATCGCCGTCGATCTAGTTGCTCAGAGGATCTACTGGACTGATTCCAGTCTCCAGCTTGTTGAAAGTGCTGAATATGATGGAAGCGACCGGACTACTGTAGCAAGAGGCGTAGATGTAAGCCTTTTGTGTTTTTTTTTTACTTTTGTTGCCTGTTTTGGTACAAAGTTCATCTGACCTCATTTACTCTCTTTGTGTCACCAGGGCTCGGATTCATCAAGCCAATAAGCACAAAAATTAGCTAAGCATGGGCAATCCTTGCTTAGCAGAAACTGGGTACCATCCAAAATTCCATAAAGGTAACATCGTTACAACTGGTGTCCCACTCAATTTTTGCTTACCAAAGAAATTTACTAATCAGTCTTTTCTTAACAGCTTTAATACATTGGGCCCAGGGCTCAGAATTCTGTGCTTACAACCAATAGCAGTAAGCGATCTACAGGATACTGTAAGTGCATAATTATGTGGTAAGCAGAGCCATGAAGTTGGACCGTGGTTACATTTGGCCTTGACACTCTTTTTCTATCTTTTGCAATTATTTATTTCATTCAAAGATTCCATCCCATTTAAATTATTTCTTGTTGGTTGACAATTCTTGTATCTTTTTGCAACCTTTTTGCCGCCTTTCAGGTTCAATTTGGGTTTGGAATATCGGTGTTCAGGAACTATATCTACATCACAAACTGGCTGGAGAAACCAACTATCACCAAGATCAATAAGTTTGACGGAAGTGCATCTGTGATCAGACATAATATAAGCTCAGGGGCTGGAGCTGTTAAGGTGTACCATGAAGCTTTACAGCCAATGGGTAAGTTCTACGGGGATGAGAAATTTCAAACTTTAGTCTGAATTCAGACTTTTTAAGGTGATCCGGTGGAGAAAGTCAGCCATTACTTTTTACCACATGTAAGAAATCTTGTCCTTTGATCAAGTTCTCAAGTGTTAAGGAAACTTTTCCTAAAACCTGAGAAGATTCTATTTGTTGCATTGACTTAATATTGTTTACTGCTCTCCTCAGTTGAGGGTCACCCGTGCGGAGACAACAACGGCGACTGCACTCACATCTGCCTCATCTCTGGCAAGGATGGGAGTGGAAAGCTGTGCCGATGCCAGCAGGGATTCCGACTGGAGAATGGTACAACCTGCGTAGGTGAGTTTGTGATTATTCCCCTGGGAAAGGAATAGCCACATAATTCAAACTGACTATTCAATCATTCTGCACAGAGGAAGGGGTGCGTTTGGCGGCTGTAACCAATAACTGTTTCGGTCATTTGCCTGTGATTAACCAATGGCCAATTCAACCAAACAGTTATTGGTTACGACCGCCAAAACGTACCCAAGGTTTTGGTGAGGGAACTTAAATTTTGATTTGGAAAGCACTTGGTTCTTTCAAATGAATTAAAATCAGAAGGTATGTTGTGGTGGAAAAGTCGAGTGCACTGGACTCCAGCTCTGGTGTCTCTGAGCAAGAGAGTGTAGGTTCGAGTCCTGGTCTTGACATTTGTTTCATAAAGCAAGACACTTAATCATTATTGCTTTGTGGATGCCTTGGCCAGATGGAAAAAAATCAGGACTGTGAGATATCAATAAAAGTCTTGGATTGAAAGTATTCATTGTTCCATTTGCTTTTTTTTGTTCGGTTAATCGTTGTTTCTTTTCTCACAAAATGAATGTTTTAAAAAAACCACAGAGAACCGGGACAACTCTCGCTTCTTGATCTACGGCCAGAGTTTCCCTGGTTCCGTCCACGGGATACCAATGACTGACAGGAGTGATGAAGCCGAGTCCATCATTCCCGTCACCAACCTGGAGAGTCCGAGGGCGGTAGACTACTACGCAGCCGAAGAGTACATCTACTTCGCCGATTCCAACAACTACATCATTGGACGACAGAGGATCAATGGTACAGACCGAGAGGAGCTGATAACCGAGAGTAAGTCTTTGGCGAGGAAGTTTTGAAACGACGTGGGCAACATGGAATGAAAGGGAGAATAAACAGTCTGACATCACTCGCCTTAAAAAGCTTCAACACAACGCTACGTTTTTACTGTATGCAAGCATTTGAATTACCCTTTTTGGGATCTAGTAAAGAGTTATTGAACTGAATTGAATTGCAGACAAAACACTCACACGCATCAACGCTTCTTCAACAACAACATTGGTTACCCATTCTTATTTATTGCACAGGTTGTATACTCCCCACTCCCCAGGGAGTTGGGTTAAAGAATGAATCAAATGGCCCAATGACCGGGGTTAATTATTATTATTATTATATTATTATTATTATTATTATTATTATTATTATTATTATTATTATTATTCCCTTTCTCTCTCTCGTTCCTCAGGGGTAAGCAACTGTGAAGGTATCGCCGTTGATTGGATCAGTAAGAATCTCTACTGGACCGATGACGACTTGAAGACAATCAGCGTGGCGCGTCTTGATGGCACGCACCGGGCCACCATCATCTCGGATAATATCACCCACCTCCGTGCTATAGTGGTAGACCCCGTTGATGGGTGAGTGTATGCTTCTCCTTTCACCAGGGCCCAATTTCCTAGAGCTGGTTAAGGAGAGAATACTGCTGAACACTTTTCTACTCAGCAGAAATGAGTAGGATACCAGGTACATGTACAAATGGGGCATGTGACAGGGCAGCTCTATAAAATTGAAACGTTGAGACCCAGTCGGCTCTTTTAAGAGCCGACACTCTTCCAAATGAGATTTTACACATGGTTGCTCCCGCAAGTTCACTTTTGTTATCTTTTTTTCCCCACACCTTGCAAAGCTTTAAACACCACTTATGCTGACAACACCAGAATTGTAGTCTGGTGCACTAGATCTCATTTGCAAACGTGTAAGACTATTTCGTGCTTGAAAATTTGACCGACAGGTACATGTACTTCAGCGACTGGGCCGAAGGCGTCGACAACAGCGACTTAGCGAAGATTGAGCGTGCTGACATGGATGGGTCCAATCGGCAGACGTTTGTGAGCGGGGACATGCTGTGGCCCAATGGCTTGAGCTTAGACAAAGGGGAAGGGATGCTGTACTGGTGTGACGCCTTCTATGATGTCATCAAGGGAGTTCCCCTGAACGGGACTGGCGATAGACAGGTCAGAGTTCAAAGTAGACTTGCCACTGATTTCACAAAGAGATCTGAGTTGTCTTAAGATATCTGTTACCAGTGACTCGATTGTTATTTTCCGATAAAAATGAAGATTGCAAACAGTAAGCCTGAAATCAGTGATGTTGACTTTAGTCATGTGACTCGCTATTTTTTTTAACGTATGTCTTGACTTGTTGCTTTCACATTGGCTTGTGACTTGATTTAGATTTGCGGAAAAAAAATGAACTGTTTTCTACGCAAGTCATATACTACTCGAGCAACTCCATAGACTGTAAAAATGTACGCCTTGCGCCATCAGATACATTTTGTACCTTGCTCAAACTTCTGACATCTTCAGCACATTTTGATATGTATATATATAATGAATAGGGTAGATGGCCTTAGCTTTCGATCCAATCCGGACCTTCTTCAGAGGCATAAGACAAGTACAAACAAATACATATCCATTTATAGAAAAAGAGAGGGGGAAAGGGATTAAGGAAAGGATCCAGAAAGAAGCGGGAAAATAACAGCCAATCAAATTTCCTATTTCAGAAACAATATTGGGGGCTATGAACCAATAGGAGTGAAGTGGCGAGGACAAAGGATGTTTAGAATGAAAGGAAGGGTTACTGGACCATAAAAGTGGTAAATGTATTGTTCGACAACAATGGAGGGAGACATGAAAGGGTAGGATTAGAGAGCAAGTTGCATCATGATGCAACTAACAATGGTCAATTAATAAGAATAGCAAGATCAAAGGTATGATGATTTTAAAAATAGGTATGAGGGACCTGTGGAAAAAAAGGGGGGGGGGGTTACTTACATCAGATAGTTACAGTGATGAATTTATAAAAACAACTTTAAACTAGGTGATATGTATATATATATATATATATTTTTTTCAAAACCCAAAACAGTCGATAGTCATCAGCGACAAGATTCTGCACCCCTTTGGTTTGGATTACTATGGCAGGTTTATCTTCTGGACGGATTACACCAAAGGGGAGGTATTGAGGTACGACCGGGACAGCGAGCAACTGGATCCCGTTGTCCTGCGTAGTGGCGGTGTTCTCTTTGAGTTGAGGGTGTACGACCCTGATCGACAGACAGGTTAGTTTGATCATCACAATCATAGAGGTGTCCCAGCACAAAAAGTAGCTAAGGCCTTATCAAAATTGGCGGCTGCAGTTGTGGCTACGTCTGTTGCTAAGCATCGAATTTGATTTGATTGAAGTTTTAAGTATGAGCTTCCTGTCGATCTACGAAAGGCGATGTCGTTGACTTTGTTCAAAAGCCTCCTCCAAGACATTTCTGTTCCCAAACCCATCCTAGTTTTTAATTTTTTTTATTTGTCATAGTCTCATGTAAAGCGCTCTGTCCTCCGTAGAGCGCTATATGAATGCTTTGTATTATTATTATTATATTATTAAGTATCTCCCTGATTGTTGTAAAAATCTCACTAACTGCAAGATGCAAATGTTGCCAGGTCTCGTTTGCTATGGATTTTCTGACACGGCTGGCTGCCGATTTTGTCACATTACAGAGTAAAAGGTGCTTAAAAATTGCTGGCCTGGAATTACGCGGAGGCCTTGGAGGCAATGGCATTTTCTGCCCTGGCTTTGGTGCCCCTTCAAAAGTTTCCATTGGAAGTGCCCTTTGTAAAATGAAAATGACCATGCCCTCTTAAGAACATATTACACCGGTTCTTCGTTCTCTACACTGGCTACCTATTCTCAAGCGGATTCAGTTCAAAATTCTTCTCCTTGTTTACAAAGCAAGACATGGCCTTGCACCCACATACATCAATAGTCTCATCTCACAAAAGTTGCCTTCTTCATCCACGAGCCTTTCCATCACTATCCAACATTCATCTTCAACTTTCCAATGGTCCATGCACGAATACCCGCCATGGTCATAGAGCATTCTCAGTAGCTGCACCAACTTGCTGGAACAAGCTCCCTCTTCATATCCGTGGCTCATCCTCAATCAGCTCATTCAAGTCTCAGTTAAAAACACATCTTTTCAGACAATGCTAAAGCGCTTTGAAATGCCTGTGGAAAGTGCTTTACAAATGTTATTAATTATTATTATTTATTATTATTATTTATTATTATTAAGGATGAAATTCCAGGCAGGCAATTTGGTCTCTTAATTGAAAAATATTGAGCCCTTGAGCCGCCTGTCAGTCACAGATAAAGTGCTGTATAAGAACTGTATGTAACAAATATATCCTTATTGGATAGGAACCAACGCTTGTTTTGATAACAACGGAGGTTGCAGTGAGTTATGCCTACCTACCCCTGGTGGGAGGCGATGTGAGTGTGCAGACGGCAGGAAACTCGACAACGATAACTTAAGCTGCAACGGTGAGTAACTAGTGAGACTCATTTCACTCATGATTCTTAGCTCATTCAGTGCCCACTTTTTGTTTTTAACCCAAAGTACCCAGATATATGAGGTTTTCTTAACTCTGTATAACAAATATTGTCTCCAAAAAAAGAGAACAAACAAACTCCAGTAGGTTTATATAATACTTGTCTTCACTTGGTTTAGTCTCAGTTTAATTGTGCCAAACGATATTCTCTTAAACAAATTATTCTGACAATCCAAAAACTTTTTAATTCCCTTGCATAAGCACAGATTTATATTTTTTATTTTGCACTTATTTGTTTTTTTCTTGGGGGTGGGGGGTGGGGGGGGGAGTCCCAGTACAAAGATGTTCACAAGTGATGAAAACAAAATGAAATGCTTGGAGCCCAATGTTTATAATGATATTATAACGATCGCTCAGGGATTAATTGGTAAACCATCATTTCAGATGATCCTGCGTACAGCAAGCCTGACATTTGTGACGGTGAGTTTGAATGCAAGAATGGTCGGTGTGTGGACAAGATCTGGGTGTGCGATGGGGACAATGATTGCGGGGACCTTAGCGACGAAGACCATGATTTATGCGGTGAGTTTCATCTTTGGTTTCTTTCTTTTGAAGGGTCTGCGCCCAATTTCATTGCTCTGCTCACCACAAAAATGTTGCGCTTGCATTCAACATTCTTCACAAACTCCAAATTTTTGAGCTAACTGTGTAAGCCGAGTGTGAGCAGTGTGTCACGGTCAAGTGTTTAAGAACATCAAATTCAAGTTCTGGTGGTTAAGTCATTGAGTGTGGGTGCGAGTCCTGGTCGTGACATGTGTGTCCTTGAGCAAGTTGATTTACTATAATTGCTTGTTTTCACCCAGGGGTACCTGCAAGGGTAGAGGTTGATACTGTTTTAGGAAAAGCCACCGGAGCACCACTGCAACTCAGGGCTGTATACTCCCCAGGGAGCTGAGAAACATTACAGGGATAATATTGGCCCAATGACGAGGGCACTAATGTAAAGCGCATTGAGACATTATTGTGAAATGCGCTACATAAGGACTAGTAATTATTATTATAATTATTTTGATTGTTTGTTATTTTAGGTGTGGTGACGTGTGACGTCGATGAGTTTGCCTGCCGTAATTCAAAATGCATTACAGTCCGCTGGTTGTGTGATGGTGACGATGATTGCTCAGACGGTTACCGTAGCGATGAAGCAGCTGAGCATTGTAGAGGTAAGAAAGGACCCAATGCCAACCGCCCGCCCCCCCAACAGATAATTTTCAAAGACTTGTCGTGGTGTGAATTCCTTGGAACCTATTCTTCTTCCATTTATACAGCTGCAGGATAGATTGGAAAAACTAGGAGAAGTCCTTGATGGAATAAGAATTTGAGAAGAAGGAGAACTCCTAGTTTCAATTATATGAAATTTTCCTGCTGTTTATTTCCTACCCCTAGTGCAAGCTAGTTGAAACGTTGAGACCAATTCAAGAACTGACTCTGCGGTAGAGCAGTTAATCACGATCCTATAAGCTAAAGTAGTAGTCCCAGCCAATTTTCTATCCCTTCCGCCCCGGTAGTAGTTTAAAAGCAGGACAGTTCTTTTCAGAACTGAGAAGTCTCCCGAACATCCGATAAATCTACGCTTCTACTTTTGCTGGTGAATTACATGTATCTTCCCAGACAAATTTGCCAAGCAGTTTATCTATTTCTAAACAACTCCAAGATGGTTAGCTTTTAACAAATAATTTGTGGTTATTTTTTTGGACCATCTTATGTGAATCTTTCTTGCCAAGTTAGATGGAAATGATGACATGTTGTTTTCTTTCTTTATGTGTTGATACAGATGACCAGTGTAATTCAGCCCAGTTCCAGTGCGCTAATAGTCGCTGTATTCTCAATCTCTGGCAGTGTGATGGAGAGGATGACTGCGGGGACAACAGTGATGAATTAGACTGCAGTAAGTCCTTCAGCTTTATTTTATTCTTTTTCCAAAGAACTCTTCTTTAGGGGGAGAGACTTGTATTATTTTGCACTGTAGTAAGTTTCTAGCGCAGTAAGTTTCAATGTGTTTATTTTCACTGTTTTAAATTTGTTTTATTATTTTTTTTTTTTTATTACTCTGTGCATTATTTTGAATTGTATTATAGCTGATTGACTGCAGTGTGTATTTATAAATTTGAATAATTTGGGTTTTTTCGTTTTGAATCTTGATATTTTCTTGCAGGTCAACCTACTTGTCGTCCGTTTGAGTTTCAATGTGACAATGGCCGATGTGTCGAGATGTATTTTGTTTGTGACCGCGGTGAGTGGTTCATGTTCTTATTTGTTTTTTATCCAAAACAGATTGGGCCCTTAACAGAGATGTTAATTCTAGTTCTTAGCTGCGGAACCAAAGAGGGAAAGAGACCTATAAATTGGTGGTAGATTTTGGGCAATTCGGGAGACTTCTCAATTCTAAAAAGAACTGTCCTGCTTCTTAACTACTACCGGTGAAAGGCAGGAAATCAGCTGGGACTACTTCTTTTTCTTAGAATGAGGGGGACTTCTCATTATTAACTTCACTGCCGTGGATTGAGCTTTAATTGGTCTCGACTAGCTTGCTGTAGTAATTGTCAGTAAAAAATACCTCTTCAAAATTATTTTTAAAGTTTAATAAATTTGTTGATTTCAGTGGATGATTGCCAAGACAACACGGATGAGCGCAACTGCTCGCACTCATGTACCAATGAGACGAGATTCGAGTGTGAAACCTCTGGATTCTGCATCAATAAACAGCTGAAGTGTAACGGCTTTGATGATTGTATGGACGGAAGTGATGAAGCCAATTGCAGTAAGTAACTCTGCGAACTAAACGGGCTATCTTAGAGAAAGTTAATATCAATAATAATAAATAATAATAATAATAAGACTTGTAATGCGCACGTATCCACCCTGCTGGGTGTTCAAGGCGCAGTAAAAACCACCAACAAAAAAAGCAAAGGATCATATTAAACCATAGTTCGACTAAAGTCCAGTTCATTCAAAACTGCAAACTTGTATGGTCCCATTTCCAGGACTAGTGTCGTTCACACTTCAATGGGCATGTCCTACTTATGACACGTCCCAACCACTTATTAACAACTGGTCCTAGATTGAACTTGCTCTTAGATAAACTGCCCCCACCCGTCCAACCTACATACCCTTTGTGCATCTCTGGTTCTTAGATAAACTGCCCCCACCCGTCCAACCTACATACCCTTTGTGCATCTCTGGTTCTTAGATAAACTGCCCCCACCCCTCCAACCTACATACCCTTTGTGCATCTCTGGTTCTTAGATAAACTGCCCCACCCCTCCAACCTACATACCCTTTGTGCATCTCTGGTTCTTAGAAAAACTGCCCCCACCCCTCCAACCTACATACCCTTTGTGCATCTCTGGTTCAAAGATAAACTGCCCCCACCCCTCCAACCTACATACCCTTTGTGCATCTCTGGTTCTTAGATAAACTGCCCCACCCCTCCAACCTACATACCCTTTGTGCATCTCTGGTTCTTAGATAAACTGCCCCCACCCCTCCAACCTACATACCCTTTGTGCATCTCTGGTTCTTAGATAAACTGCCCCCACCCCTCCAACCTACATACCCTTTGTGCATATCTGGTTCTTAGATAAACTGCCCCCACCCCTCCAACCTACATACCCTTTGTGCATCTCTGGTTCTTAGGTAAACTGCCCCCACCCCTCCAACCTACATACCCTTTGTGCATCTCTGGTTCTTAGATAAACTGCCCCACCCCTCCAACCTACATACCCTTTGTGCATCTCTGGTTCTTAGATAAACTGCCCCCACCCCTCCAACCTACATACCCTTTGTGCATCTCTGGTTCTTAGATAAACTGCCCCACCCCTCCAACCTACATACCCTTTGTGCATCTCTGGTTCTTAGATAAACTGCCCCCACCCCTCCAACCTACATACCCTTTGTGCATCTCTGGTTTTTAGATAAACTGCCCCCACCCCTCCAACCTACATACCCTTTGTGCATCTCTGGTTCTTAGATAAACTGCCCCCACCCCTCCAACCTACATACCCTTTGTGCATCTCTGGTTCTTAGATAAACTGCCCCCACCCCTCCAACCTACATACCCTTTGTGCATCTCTGGTTCTTAGATAAACTGCCCCCACCCCTCCAACCTACATACCCTTTGTGCATCTCTGGTTCTTAGATTAACTGCCCCCACCCCTCCAACCTACATACCCTTTGTGCAGCTCTGGTTATTTTTTTGTAGACTTAGTGAGGCACTTTACAGTCAACCAGCTCCAGGCAATCTTTAAGAAGAGAATCCATTCACATTTGAATGTTCGCATATTATTCTTTGGGATTGTAAGACATTGTTTGAAAAGTTACTCATGTGCTACCAAAGTGGTTCTGTAGCATGCCTCCAAGTTGTCTGAAAACGTCGTCTTGTGTGACAAGGCCCTAAGTTTCTAGGAATACAACACTTAATACGTTCTGTTGTTGTCATTTTGACTGTTACCAGCTAACGTGAATGCATTCAAGTGTGGCGATGGTGAGTTCAGCTGCGGTACCGGTTACTGCTTGCAGAATTTCTACGTGTGTGATGGGCTTGATGACTGTGGCAACAATAAAGACGAAGAGGACTGTGGTAAGTGTGGTAGTAAAACGCAAGACATGAGGGAGTTTAGAATTTGTTTTTATAGTTGCTCTAGTGTGTATTAAAGGAACGTAACAGAATTGGTACGAAACAAAAATCATGAAGATCACAGATTTACATAAAACTTACACGAGCTATTGGTGATGATAGTTGAAAACATCCCTTGAAATATTTCTGTCTGAAATGTCATATTTGATGAGAAATAAATAATCTAATTTGGCGTTTGGAGTTTATCGCTCAGTGAGTGTTTTATTCATTATGATTTTGGCATCGATGCAATGCAAAATTTGTAAGCGGTTTTTCACTATTCTCTCGTGACCCAGATGGCCGATAGATCTTGAACTTCTACAGGTGTCAGTTTATGTATATGGTGAATTACATAAAGTGTTTACACTGCCAGCAACTGTTTCGTTAGCAAAAACCAATTCTGTAATGTTCCGTTAAGCTGGGCCCAATTTCATAAAGCTGTTAAGCAGAAAATACTGTTTGACAATTTCTCTGTTTAAGCACAAATTGAGTGGGACACCACCCACAACAATGCAAACTCAATGTAATTTTGGCTAGTAACCTGTTTCTGCTGAGCGGTACTTTTCTCTGCTTAGCAAGTTTTTGTGATTACATGCTTTATGAAATTGGGCAACGGTGGGATTCGAATGCACTACCTTTTGCTAACACATTGGATTCAAACTGCCTCTTAGCACATAGCTCAGTGGTCTAGTGGTTAGCATCTGCTCTAGCAATGCAAAGGTCTTGAGTTTGAATCCCACCCTCGCTTGTTTCTTTTTCTTAAATTATTCGCCAGAACAAAATATTCTAATTGAGTGCTATTTCTTTCCACAGACCCTGGGTCCAAGTGTAAAAAGGAGAGTCACTTTCAATGCGCAAATAGCGCCTCCGATGAATGTTTACCAATCTGGTGGAAATGCGATGGCCAGGCAGACTGTCCTGACCAATCAGACGAGCTCGATTGCTGTAAGTCCCTCCCACATATATGAATATTCATATTGGCTCCTCAATATTCATTTATTTCGTATGTTTGTATGTACATTGTATAGCACATCCAATGAGCCAAAATGAATTTTATAGCAGATTTGCCTAAACTCTTTGACTGGTATTTTATAACCCTTTCATTCACCATTTAATGTAGTGAGACACATTATTTGTTGGACACATTAGTTGTTATAACTTTTTTTTGCAAAAGGGGACCCCTCAAAAAAAGGTCACAATATCCTCAAGAGTCCACTTTACCATTCTGAAACTTGTGTGGCCGTGTGATCATTATGTTTTGTTTTACAACTATTTTTCTGAGGTCGCTAGCCAGCGGTCGGCTCAAGAAAGAGTTAACAGAGTAAAATGGTTGAAGATTGATTACAATGAGCTATTGTCATATTTCAGCTGCTGAAGCGTGCCCCCGGGGCTTCTGGCAGTGTCCGAACCACACCCTCTGCATCCCCTATGCTAACCTCTGCGACGGAGCGAGCCAGTGTGTGGACGGAGCCGACGAAGGAGGGCACTGCGAGGAGCGATGGTGCGACACCATAGATTTCCTCCCTGACCGAGCCTGCACTCACACCTGCCAGAACTCCCCGTCCGGACGGCTCTGCACATGCCCCGAGGGAACCCTACTCCTGCGGAACGACTACACCTGCGACGACGACAGTCGCATGTGCTCTGTGCGAGGGCGCTGTAGCCAGAACTGCACCAACGGGAAAGGGACGTACAGCTGTCATTGCTACGAGGGATACAGCATGCAGGGTGATGGGGTGACGTGTAAGTCCAACGACCCGGCAGTGCCTTATCTGATCTTCTCCAACCGTAACCAGTTGCGTCGGATTAATCTGGAGACTCGAGACTACAACGTACTTGTCTACAACCTCAAGAATACTATCGCACTGGACTTCTGCTATAACACTAGCCAGGTGTTCTGGACGGATATAGTGGACGATAAAATCTATTGTGGATGGATGGACACAAACTCTCACAACGCTGGTGAGGATATAGATTTCTCAAAGTATTTCTATTTGTTTCTCTTAAAATATGTTGTGTGTTCATGTGTATTGTTTATTCCATTTTTCTGTAAAAGTTTGTAAATTTGAATGTTGTTGACCTTTTGGTTGTTTTTTTTTCAGATTAAAATAAACCATTTATAATAATAATAATTTCCGTTAATTTCATTTTTTTGGAGACAAAATAACATTAAGTTTGCATTCTTGTGACTGGTGCTCCACTCAATTTTCCCAAAGCAAAGAAATTGGTTAAGCCATGTTTTCTACTCAACAGCTTTTATGAAGCTGGACCCTTAGATTTACTTAATACGCCATTGTCTTTCTGGGTTCATGAACTGTGATTAAGATCAACTGCTTGTTTACTGTTTCTTAATTGAAACTTGGATTGTTCCTGAACCTTGCAGGGCTGAGGAACATACAAGAAGTAGTTAGTGCTGGTTTGGCTACGGCTGAGGGTCTGGCTGTGGATTGGGTAGCCGGTAATCTATATTGGGTAGAGAGCCAGCTGGATCAGATCGAGGTGGCTAAACTCAACGGCAGCTTCCGTACCACTGTCGTGGCTGGCCAGATGGAGAACCCAAGGGCTATTGCGCTGGATCCCCGCTATGGGTGAGAATTCTAGGGTTCCTATTTCTATTTTGAATTTCAAAGAATGGCCAGGGTCTTGAAAATGTTACCGATGGTTGTGTTGTGTAATGCACATAAAAGAATCCAAGGGCCGATTTCACAAAGCAATAAAATTCATCACAAGACAATTTTTTCAGTATCACCATAGTAACTTGTATTGTGACATCACCATTTTCATAACAACTACGCTTAATTTGCAGTTAAGATCAATCTTAGATCTTTGTGAAATCAGCCCCAGTGCACTTATTATAAAGAGAAGGGGGTTTGCCCCGGTGTTTCTGGTCTGATTGAAAGCATGTTGTGCCACAGCACCTTGTAAACCATTACATGGTGTTATAAGGGAATAGGACTCATACTTCAACAATGTAGCTCTACATTCATTGCAGGACAAAAATACCAAGCTCTTGGATCGACCCCTAGGGGTTTGATACAGCGCTACTTAAGAACCCAGTATTACTTATTATTCTAGGCAATGGAATGGTTCTAAATGGTTGCAGATGCTACAGAAAGAGGGTTGTATATTGTTAAACAAAATATTGACGGAGTTCATAATTTAGGAAAAAATAACATATTATTTGAAAAATGTAATTTTAGATTGATGTTCTGGACGGATTGGGACGCAGGAAACCCTCGCATTGAGAGATCCACTATGGCGGGTCTTGATCGTCGAGTCATCTTCAAAGTACAGGATGTCCAAGGAGGTTGGCCCAATGGACTCACCGTGGACTATCTTGAAGATCGGGTGTACTGGATTGATGCAAGGTGGGTTAATAAAGAGAAGTCCCCTCGATCCACTAATGGTCCCGCTAAATTTCCTACCGAATTCCAAAATGTACTCCGTGACAGTACAATAATAAGTTTGGTGATATCACAACCTGACCATACTCGGATATTGTCCACCCAGCGCATCCTTGGTCGTCCCACGGAATGATGGCATACCTCTGGCATCCAATCCACAACGGCTGCTGCCAAGTCGCCATGGCAACCACATGGCCCAACCAAGCTGTTTTTCTTTCAATCACAGCACTGCTGCTGAAGTGCTATCTTACTATCATCCTCATCATCATTTAGAGTTTGCAACCGAGATTCAATGCACATTGTCAGGCCAGAGGTGTTTATTCCTCATCATGTTTGGAAGGTCCACGATTTCAGACTCTGTATCTCTACTGATCACGTGTATGTAGTTGAGTGATCTAGGTCCTCTATTAGGGCATCATAGTCTCCAATATAACACGTCAGGTATGACCTGGCATGAAAGCAGTGACCAGCAAAGCAGACTCTGCGGTGAACAATAGCAGCATAGATTACTATATAAAAAGCCATAGTTAATTAATTACACCAAGCCTTATCCCTCTAACATTTCCACTACCTCTCGTTCTTTCATTCTTACAGATCTGACTCCATCCACTCCATCCTCTACGACGGCTCCCTCCCGTTCACGATCCTCCAGGGTCATGAGTTCCTCTATCATCCCTTTGCCGTCACAGTCTTTGAGTCCACAGTGTACTGGACGGACTGGAGGACTAACGCCGTCTACGGTGCCAATAAATGGACCGGAGAGAACGTGACCCTCGTACAGAAGACCACTACCCAGCCGTTTGATCTACACGTGTTCCATCCACAACGACAACCACAAGGTAACATACCTCGTTGTGAAATTTAAATAATAATAATGAGAACAATATCGGAGTGTATAGTTATTATTATTATTATTATTTATTCGACCAATACAAGGTACAACAAACAAGTTACAAAAGCACAAGACAGAACGTTAACGGGAAGAAAAAGAAAACAAGAAATAAGGAAAATAAATACAGAATTAAATAAAAGAATAAATAAGGTTAAATTAAATTAACTTAAATAAATTATTTGCAAAAGAAAACAAAAGCAAAAAATAAATCCAATAAGAGGGTGGCTGAGGGCGGAGCATGCAGGAGGAAAACAGAACCAAATTGGAACAACAACCCGAAGGGATAAAAAACAAGGACAAATCATGCGGGTCAGGGGTAACAAAAGTAAATAATAGTGTGTTGTGGCCAAGTGGTTTAGAAAATCAAATTCAAGTTCTTGTGGTTAAGTTATCAGAGTGTGGGTTTGGTCATGACACTTGTGTCCTTGAGCATTATAGTTAAAACTATAGTTGCTTCTCTCCACCCAGGGGGTATGAATGGGTACCTGCGACGGTAGAGGTTGATATTGTGTTTGACAAAGCCCTTAGGTTGCCCAGGTTGTATACTCCACACGGAGCTGAGAAAGATTAAAGGGGATGTTATTAGCCAAATGACCAGGGCACTTATGTAAAGCGCATTGAGACGGTTATTGTGAAATGCGCTTTATAAACATTTATAAATGTTACAACCTTTTTCTTGCCCAGTTTCGCCAGAGAATAATCCATGTCTTCTAGACAATGGTGGCTGTTCCCATCTTTGTCTTCTGAACGGACACCAGGCGTCCTGTCTCTGCCCCCATCTTATGATGCTCCGTGATGACAATAAATCTTGCGAGGGTAAGTTTTTTTTTCTCATGTGTAAATCTCTTTTTGATGGTTGTCAAAAATTATTAAATAATAACTACAAAATTTAGAGCGCTTTTCTTTTGTATGTTTCTGAGATCTAAGTCCGGCCGTAGTAAATTTTTCTTTGTTCAACCCCAAATCAAGTCGTTTTTTTTTTACCCTCACATTTTTTCCGCCGATATAATTTTTTCCTTATTTTTAGGATTTATTTTTAAGCAAGAAATGAGATATGATATGAGAAATTCAGAATGTTTAATTTTACTCACAAACCTTTTATTCAACATTTTTTTCTTTGATTCTTTGTTTTGTTACACAATGTGAGTATCCCTCCAATAATCTTACATGTAGATGCCTAGTCAAGAGCTGGCAACTCTCTCTGATTCTTCAGAAAGCTCCCTAAAATGTAACCAATCTTTCCATGTTCTGATTAACAGATTTGAAAATCTCCTTGATTATGGAAACTTTTCCCCTGTTATGTTGAATGTTGTTGTTGTGATACGGCTCCTCAGAACAATATCATTATATACGATTCACTCACTACAAAGACTCACGGAAGACGATTTGTTGTTAAAGGGAAGGTACACGTTTGGTAATTATTCAAAACAAGTATTAACTTAAAAACTGACTTGGTAACGAGCATTGGAGAGCTGTTAATAGTATAAAACATTGTGAGAAACCGCTCCCTCTGAAGTAGCATAGATTTTGAGAAAGAGGTAATTTCTCACTAAAATAATAAAAGACTTCTGAAAGCACACAAAGTCGTCCAACAAGGGTGTTTTTTTTTCTCATCATATTCTCGCAACTTCGATGACCAATTTAGCTCAAATTTTCACAGGCTTGGTATTTTATGCTTATGTTGGGATACACTTAGTTAGAAGACTGGTCTTTGACAATTACCAAACATATACCTTCCCTTTAACTTCTTCTGCATGCAGTCTATTTATTTCTACATAAGGCTTAGGTGCCCATTATAAGTGTAGCTCATTTACTTTCCCTGTGCCTCTTTTATTTCCCTTCAACTCCTTAAGGAGTGGTCATTCCTGGAATGAGGCAAGAACCACATCATTGAGTCCAGGTAGGTCACTGACCACTGACCTCCACACCCACCTCAGTATTCTAGGAATACCCATTACTACCACAATGACCTTCTCACCACCAGGCTCTGGGTGAAAGTTCGGTCGTGACTAATAATGACATTATAGTAATTCTAAATATCTCTCTGATTGTTTTACAAGATCTCCCAAGATCTCTGCTATTCATCCTGCTCTCCTCTTTTTCTCTCTCAGAGGACAATGTATTCTTTGTCATCTCTGTACCGACCGAGATCCGAGGAGTTCATCTGAGCGATGGATATCACAATGTGATTCCAGCTCTGACGGTCCCCAGCGTCGCCAACGCCTCGTCTGTTGATCATGACGTGGCTGAGCAACGCTTGTACTGGACCGACTTGGAGCATAAATCTATCAATAGGGCTTACATCAACGGCACAGAGATTGAAACCGTCATCGAAGGTAAGAGCGCCCTCCCTTCCCCTCCTCCTCCTAGTCATCATCCTTTGGGCGGGGCCGAGATCTTGGCCATAATGTCTTGCCCAGCATCTTTGTCAGTCATCAGGCACGCTTAGGTCATCTCACCCAGGTTCGAATCCCACCCAAGTAATATGCCTGTGATTTTATTTCATAGAACTCGGGAGTGTACTGAGTATACAGTGCTCCTGGCAACTGCATACAAACAGCCCACTAATCGTCTTCCTCAGTTGGTTGCCATCCAACCGATCTTGGAGCTCAAGCTTTGTACAATGACAAATAAATAAAACTTTCTGATCATGTTTCCTTTTTTAATTTTGTGTTGGACAGGTATACCGGATGCCTACAGTTTAACAATTGACTGGCTGTCTCGGAATATGTACTGGACCAGCATCTCAGCAGAGAAGAGTAGTTTAAATATCGCTAGGCTGGATGGGAGTTATCGCAATGAGATTCACGTCCGAAACCTCACAAGTCCACGAAGTGTCGTTGTGCGTCCTGTCAACGGGTAAAGAAAACGCCCGGACACGAGAACAAATATCTTAGCTTAGTTAGTTAGAGTAAATTTTGTATAAAAGATTACTCAAATGATTTCTCACTTATCTATATACCTATACCGATCATCTCGGACTGACGATACCCAAGCCTACATCCGTATGGACTTTAAAAGGGGTAACCCTGTTTCAGCCCCAGGAGAAGGTGGCAACGGCCTCTGGAAAAAATGATTGTAGCCCACACCTTGAAGTGGCCTTCAGGCCTTGTGTGTCTGGCGACTTGCATAAAAATAAAAATAATAAATTTGACAGGCAACTTGGAGGCAACTAACTGCAGTGCATGCTATGGGATCACTTTGGTTGCACATGAGTCATGTTTATAACATTGTCTTACGATCCACTAGAAAAACAGGTGAACATTTAAATGTGAATGGCTTTTCTTCTTGAAGATTGCCGGGAACTGGTTACAATATGGATGGAACTGGTTACTTCCACCATTTGGAAGAAAGTGGTCGGTCAGTGTGACTTTGGTTAAAGCGGCCCCCCACCTATGGAATTAACTCCCTCCAGAAATCCGCCAGTCTGACTCAATCATAACATTTAAAAAACTGTTGAAGACTGAACTGTTTAGAGCCTATTAATTTGTTTATTGTTTATTCTCTATTTGTTCAGCGCCTTGATCTAGTGCCTAGGATACGTGCGCTTTATGAGAACTTTGTATTATTATTATTATTGTTATTATTGTAAATTGCTGTGTATGACAATGCTCTAATGGTCCATTATTTAACGCATACATGTACT